>NW_006408879.1:2183385-2209624 GCF_000296735.1 Chrysochloris asiatica
GAAGATGAGGGGTATGGGGTGGGCAGGAGCACACTGGGCCCCACGAGGAAGCAGCTGTTCCCAGGACCCCCACCACTGAGGTGCAGGGGTCAGTGGGAGTGACAGACGCCCCTCCCCTGGTTGTGCTGGGGTCCCTGGTCCACGCACACATACACCAGCTGACTCCTGCCCAGGTTCCTGTCAGCCAGGTTCCTGTAACCTGTCCCACATCTCCCCAAGGCTACTTTCAGCTGGTGCATCTGACATGTAACTGTGCATAAATCACCTGGCATATGACAAAGACACAGGTTTGAGTCTCCCTAGGAGTCCTGGTGTGGCGCTGTGGGTTAATGTACCAGACTGCAAAGCCATTTGAACTGCAAGGTCAGCAGTTCAAGCTCACCAGTCGCTCTTTGGAAACCCTATATAGGGTCACTATGGGTCAGAACTGACTCAATGGCACTTAACAACCCCAGTATCAAGCCTCTAATCACATTGTGGACCAAAACGGATGGGCCCTGGAGTTGATGGTTGGTCACAAAGGAGATACAGAGCCCTGGACTCAGACGGTCAGCACGAACGTGGGAAGGGCACCACCTACAGAAGCCAACTGCAGACCCTGTCTGGTGACTTTGCCCCAAGTCTCTGTGCTCACCACATCGCACATTGACTCAGATGCAGTGGCTCCCCAGGAACCCATGGGCATTCTGCCATTCCCCCCAACATGAAATCAACACAGCACGGGTTTGGTGTGCCGACCAAGCTGTAGCTGACATCCATGCAACACATCCATCCTGTGGGCTAGCTTCAATACTATGTGCAGCAGGGTGGCACAGTCGAAGCTGGAGGTTGTGACTGAACACACTCTGAGCTCTACACAGTTCCAGAAGACTGGTCATCAACTTGTGGCCAGATGACTCCCACAGTGAGCAGCAAAGTCAGGTGAACCCAGGAGACACCCACATAGCCCACTGTGTCTCCAGCCTACCTCCGAGGCCCTTCAGACGATAATGTGCCAGAAGGCTCGTGTGAAAGACGTTACACTCCATCTCACATCAGCCACTCTCTCTCAACATGCAGAACCTCCTAGAAGCCTTGGGAGGCAAAGGTCTGGCAGAGTTCCTAGCACTCACATATTTATGTAACTTAACATAGTGGAATTGGAACCAACCTGACGGCACTTAAAGAAGTCAAATGAATGGGAAATCCCTAGGACAAAAACAACAATAACAAAAATAGATCATTTATGAAATAAAATGTGTCTTTTGAACGGAAGTCGCTTCACCTGGAGACTGAAAGATATGCATAGCACCATGCAGTCCATTGCCACGTGTAAAGTGACTTTAAAAACATCTAGATTTGGACCATTTGAATTCGTCTTTTAAATGTGAAGTAAAACAAAAGTGCCAATATGGTGAAATCTATACCATATGCCATTTATGCTAAAAACTCAGGCATAGCCTGTTATGTGGTGCAATTTGACCTGCTAAAAAACCAAATCCACTGCTATGGAGTTGGTGTCCAAGACCTTTACAGGAGCAGAAAATCTCATCTTCCTCCTGTAGAGCAGCTGTTGGATTTGAACTGCCAACCTCATGGTTAGCAGTCCAGTGCTTGGTACACACCACACTTCAACACTAAGATTATTCCAACATCATAACAGAGCTAAAACTTATCTGTGAATAAAAGCTGTTTATGCGTTATCAAAAATAAAGCCCTGCTGTGTTTGAGACAAATATCCCAGGTCTCCAGCTAAAGCGTATGGGGTGCGAAAAGTAAATTAGTAACATGGTCCTTCCAGCCAAGGTCTTTATAACCCCTACCAAGTGACTGGGTGGGTGGGTGGGGGGTCACACAGATGAAGTGTTTGTGGCACACCAAGGGGGTTGGGTAGCTTGCTAATATGAATGTGCATGGCACGCTTGTGGGTGGTTCTTAGGCTCATAGTGACCCTATAGACTACAGGTCAACACTGTCACTCCTGCTCCATACTCAAATGCTTCAGCCCATTGCTGTAGTCACTGTGAATACACCTCCCTGGGGGTCTTCCTTTTTTGCTGACCCTCTGTGGTGCTGTGGGATAAGCACTAGATAGCTAACCACAGGTCGGCAGTTCAAACCCACCAACTAATTGGAAACTCTATACAGGAACCAATTCGATGACAATTAACGACTTTACCAAACATGTTGTCCTTCTCCAAGAACTAAGCCCTCCTGATAATATGTCCAAAGTTTATGGGACAGTCTCAGTATATCCTAACTTCTAATGAACATTCATTCTGACCGTACTTTTTCCAAGACAGATTGATTTGTTCTCCTGGAAGGCAGTCCAGGATACTGTCGATATTCCTAGCCAACACAATTCAAATGTATCAACTCCCCAGTCTTCCCTATTTATATATTGTCCAGCTTTCCCATGCATATGAGGTGACTGGATATACCATGGCTTGGGTCAGGTGCACCGAAGTCCTCAAATGGACATCTTTGCTCTGTAACACTTTAAAGAGGTCTTGTGTAGATTTACTCAATGCAATACGTCATCTGTGAATCTGAGTAAAATGAAAAGTCCTTTTAGTCCAGTTGTGAGGATTTGAGTTTTAATCCACATTCAAGGCTGCAGTCTTTGATCTTCTTCAGTTTCATCAAGGTGTATCATCTACTTATTACTGCTCACTGAGTCTTCCTCTAACCCATGTTCTTATGATGCCGTGTCTCAGATGACTTGCTCAGCAGAGAGAGTGGATATGCTTAAAGGATACAACCCGGCCACACACCTTCCCTAATTTTATACCGTTCAGTAGCTCCTCGCTCTGTTCAAATGACTGCCTAAGTGTCCTCAAATTCCCATTATCACAGTGTTAAACACAAGTAAACAGACTTTTGGTGTTCTCTGCTTTCAGCCAAAATCCATTTGACAGCAGAAATTATATCCCTCTTGAGTTTCTGACAGTTCCCTGTAGATGGACTGCTGCAACCATGTTTGAATTATCTTCAGCAAAATTCTCCTTGCACTTGATACTGGTATCAGTAATTCCCATTCTGTTGGGTCACATTTCCTTGGAATGGGCACAAATACAGATGTCAGTTGGGTGGCCAGGTAGCTGGTCTGTCTCTCAATGGCATCTCCAGTGCTGCATCCGTTCATTTAAAAGCATTTATTGGTGTATTATCAATATCTAGACCTTTATTCCAGCGGTTTAGACTTCCTTCAATACCATTGGTTCTTGACCACATACATGCTACTTCTTGAAATGGTTGGATTTTTGTACAGTACCTGGGTATTCTTTCCATCTTCAGATACTTCATTGCTCATTCCATTTTGCTTATGTGGTTAAGTGCTGTCGAGTGGGCTCTGACTCCTAACAACCCTGTATAAGGTTTCCGAGAAGGAGCTGGTGGGTTTGAACATGACCTTACAGTTAGCAATCTAGTACGTCTACAGTGCCACACTAGGACTACATTGCGATTCTTTAATATTGAAGCTTAAGACTTTTTCTTCACTTCATCTTGAGAAATGCCATGCATTTTCTTCCCTTTTGTTTTGCAACTTAGATCTTTTGACTGTTTCACCGTATTTAATTTTTAAGCTGTCCTTTGAAATCTGTTCAGCCCTTTAGCTTCATCATTTCTCTTTTGCTTTTGACACTATGTTTAAGGGTTAGAGTCTCCTCTAACCCTTGGTCTTTTACGAATCAGGCTGCTAACTTCAAGGTTGGCAGTTCAAAACTACCAGTTGTTCCGCGGAAGAAAAGTTGAGGCTTTCTGCTCCCATTAAGATTTGCAGCCTTGGAAACCCTATGCAGGGTCACCATGAGTCGGAACTGACTCCACAGTACTAACAACTGACCTTTTACAGTCTTTATGTATGTTGTTTTTCCCCCCTCAATGATATCAGCTTGACTTCATTGAAGGGAAGCTAGCGGGGAGCAGGGTGAGAGAAAATCTCCCCAGGAACTCCCATTACTGACCAACACTGCCAGCTCCAGGTCTCTGTGCCCTCGAGTCACAGGCCAGACCCTGGAAACTGCTTTTTTTCTTCAAGGTGTCTATGCTGTACTCAGCCAATGTAAACCTTTTTGCTGGGCAGGTCAATAACTTCTCCCAGCTTGTTGAGGACCCAGGTGACCACATTAGAGCAGGCCTCACAGGTCATGTCCACATAGAATTCGCACTTCTCTTGGCTCTCTGTATGATGTTCTTGATGCCATCCCACAACTTGCCTGGTGTTCAGTACATCAAATCTGTTCTTATGACAATCTCTAAAATCACGTGGGATACACTCAAGGTTATATTTTGGCTCTCGTAGAACTCATTTTTTTTTCAGCTTCAACTTGAACTTACATTTGAGCAATTGGTTGTCTGTTCCAGTCAGCCTCTGGTCTGGTTTTAGCTGGTGATACTGAGCTTCTCCCTAATCTCTTTCCACAGATGTAGTTAATTCCTATCTACCATGTGATGAGGTCCACATCGTTTGTTGTTGGTCTTGCAAAATTCTGTTGTGAGCTACAGTGTAAATTCTGTAACTAGAGCCACTGTGGGGGTGGGGCCATGCAAAAGAGGTACATGGAAGCCAACAAGGGCATTAGTCACTTTTGCCATCCTGCTAGACTTCAAGGGAACCTCATGGATACAGAAGTGGAACACGGGTTTTGGACCAGGGCTCTCTGTGCTAAGAATCTCAATCAAGGAGACAGAAGCGACATCAGACATGGTGAGAAGCAGGCACCAGCAAAACCAGACCAGCAGATGGGCTTCCCAGGCCAAAGAGTTAGAGCTGAGCACCTTCAGGCTGAGGATGACTAGCAGAGAGGGTGCCTTTCTCTGGGCACTTATTGGCAGAGCTAAAAGACCTTTACAACACTCACCGGAATCGGCAGAGGCCCCGTAGGGAGCCAAGAGCTAGACAAAGGCCTGCCTGTAGCTGCTAAGAGGCTGTCCTGAGCAGTCCTGAACTTGAATTGAACCCGTTACCTACCTCATTAACAGGAGTCCTGGTGTGTTGCTGTAGGACAGGCACTGGACTGCTAACCAAAAAGTAGATGGTTCAAACCCATCACCAAGCCGGAAGACCTATACAGAGCTGCTATGAGTCAAACCGACTTGACAGCACTTAACTCCCTTATTAAACCCCGTAACTATGATGTGAGTTGTGTGTGACCCCAGCAGAGATACAGTGTGATGTGGAAAGTGTGATGTGGAAAGCTGATACCACAACTGGTCAAAAGGGCGGAGTATGGCGGCATGTCTGACTTTGAATCACAAGATCGGCCTTGGGCTGCTGATGCTGACTCTCCCCACTACAACAGACATTCTGTCGGAACTGTTTGTCTGTACAAGTGTGCTTCTACCCTGGTTAGTTTCTTGGAGATTCTTCTTCATAACAACAATCCATTCCAGGCTGCTTTCTTTAAACAGTGCCAGGAATGAAGATTCTAAGCTATTCCACCTACACCCATGAAAACCATAATAAGTGAGGGTAAGTCACTCTTTCGGTGATTTTAAGACAACCCAAACCGAGGACAATACTGGCTAGGCTCAAGAAGACCTGAATTAAGACCTGAAGGTCCCCCTCACGAAGTAAGTTGACCACATATGAGGAGCTGACCGAAAAGTCAACTTTACTGCATGTGCTCCTTACTTGTCAAATGTAAAGGAAAACTAATGTTTATAGAAGTTTTCATCCCCAAAAATACAAACACAGGAGAGAGAAGGGAAGGGCTGCCTAGCACACGCAGCCCAGAGAGGACATATTTATAGCACGCCCACACATGTGTAATAAAGCAGGTTGGCCGCCGGCCCTTTAATGAAGTAGTGGCCTGCAGCTGCAGGCACAGGTCAGAGGAACGATCAGACTGACCCAACAGTGCTGGACACTCAGTCCCTCCGCAAGGGCATCGTCTCCTCTCGGATACCCTCCCGGGTGACGATGCAGATCCGCAGCGCGTCCCCAGTGTAAACATCTCGCTCAGCAGCAGAGATGAAGACATCTCGCACCAGGCGCAGGGCCCTGTCCAGAGACAGCGGGACATGCTCCACATTCTGCATGTTCTTAAATCCAACCTAGAGAAAAAAAACAAGGACACTTGAATAGGGTGAGGAGCTCAAGACCCCGCAACACCTGGACTGCCCACAACACCCTGACTTGCAAGCGGAGGTGGCAGGGACTGATAACATGGCCACCCCCACTGCCCCTCATCTCCCAGGACACTTGGGGCGCACACAGGTGTTACCTGATTGTCGAGCAGCGGCTGCAGCATGGCACTGGCTGAGCCCCCAGCCTTGAAGGAGTCTCTCTGGTAGGACCCCACCGGATCAAAGCTGTACACAGCCCCCTTCCCTGGACAGAGAACAGGCTTCATGAGGGAGATGCACTGAAACCACTCCCATCTCAGCCGCAAAGATCCAGTCAGAGGTACAAGGAGTGACGCTGGCTGAGGTAGTCTCAGTTGGCAGAAAAAGCATACTTGTTGCCACACATGTGGCCAGGGCTGGGCTCTGCAGGTCATCTCACCCACCACATGGCCATCAGAGTACACAGCTGTGCCTACCAGGGCCGCAGTCACCCAACCACCCCACAGTACGTGTCTGCTACCTGGGCCTCTAAGCAAGTGAACTACTGACTGCCCTCCTGTGTTCCCGGCCAGCAGCCGGCTACACTGATACACAGGGAACTGCCCAGGACGGTAGGAATGCTGCACTGTTCAACACCATGGCCAGGCCAGTGCGGGCGTAATGATGAGCACATCAGGACCACAACGAACACTTAATACCAGAACGTCAGGAAACCAAATGCCACACAAAGGGTCAGTTCTGCTAGGCGACTTGCTTTGTATTCTCGAGCTACTAACAATCACTACTTTATTCTAATCATAAAAACCTAGATTTGGCTCTTTCCTGACCAGCAGTTGCAGAGGACAGAATTTGGGACGTGCAGGCCCTTCTAAGCCGTTCTGAAGCACAGTCTGGCAGCAGAACCTGTCAGAATGGAAAGCACGAACTCTAAGACCCCCCCATCATTACTTCTCTTGAAGATGGAATGAGCCAACAAAAAGCTTGTAACAGATACATATATGTGTGTATGCCCAGCCATGTATGCAACACGTAAAAGAACCAATGTTACCAGCACTGAGCCCACTGCTAAGACAACGTGTCCTCACTGGGACAGGGACCACCCTCTCCTGTCCTCAGAGATGGGACACAGGAACCACCCTGTATGACCCGAGGACCACTATCTCCACTGCAGAAACACCTGGGCAGAAGCCCCTGGTGAGAAGACAGTATCTGAGGTCACGTGGGAGAACCTGGGATGTGTTGTGCTGCAGAGGACCCCTAATCACATCACAAAAGCAGAGGGATGTGAAAGGCCCACAAGCAGTGAGGTCAGGCTCTGCCCAAGGGTGCAGCCATCCCTGACAACCACACCAAGTAGAGAGAAACCAAGGGATTGTCCACAAGTAGAGCAAAACTCCTAAAAGGCACGAGCCATCAATGGAAGAATGGATACAAAAACTGTGGTACATACACACAATGGAATATTATGCTACCTTGAAGAATAACAAGGAAGCTGTAAGCCACCACATAACATGGATGAACCTTGAGGACATTGTGTTGAGTGAAATCAGTCAGTCACAAAAGGAGAAATACTGCATAGGACCACTACTGTAAAAAATTAAGAAGAAGAACCTACACTAAAATGGGAAAAGAAAAAAAAAAAAAAAATCTTTGCTGGTTACCGGGATGTGGGTTGTGGGGTGAGGGGAGGGAGGAGAAGAGGGCAGGGAAAAGACACAGGATAGTTTGGGTGCTGGGGACGGGGGCGATACACAAGAAGGGGGAGGGGAATGGGAGAATAGTTAGGCAGGCTTGCATGGGCTAGGTGGGGCAGAGGTAAATAATGATGCATGCACAACAACCTTAGAACAACAGGGCTCTGGAATACAGGGACTGAGGCATAGTTTGAATGGGTAAAAGAGGGTAAATAATGTTAAGGTGCTTGGCTGTCTTTTGAATCTTGGTTTCCCTTGCCTACCACTGTAAAATACACAATTGAGAGGGAAGAGAAAGGAACAGCCAGAAACGTTACCATAGAAAGCTTGTAAGTCCATCTTCAGCCTATAACTGATTAGAATACTTTAAATGAGGCTACAACTTGGCCAGTGAAGGAGGATTCCTGCAGAGCCTTTACATTGCATAATACCATAGAT
This sequence comes from Chrysochloris asiatica, assembly GCF_000296735.1. Classification (NCBI taxonomy): domain Eukaryota; kingdom Metazoa; phylum Chordata; class Mammalia; order Afrosoricida; family Chrysochloridae; genus Chrysochloris; species Chrysochloris asiatica. Next base: position 2,191,569 of record NW_006408879.1, read on the forward strand.
GGAATACTGAACCCCACCCAGAATCTTCTGAGGTGGGAAATCTTCCCTTGAAAGGACAAGCAAACCAGCTTAGAGCAGCTAGAAGAACAGAAGCTACTTCTTGAAAGAAAGACCGGCAGAAAACAATCAAAAACAGTAACGGCAGTCCGATTGACTACTACAAGAACAAGCAAGTCATTCGCCCAAGAGCCTTCAAGGCAAGTGGTCGGGTCCCCTCAAAGCAAATCCCCTTCTAAGACTAAGACTCAAGGGGAATACACAAGCAGGCATGAAGTCTAGCTGGTGACCATGTTGGTCACCGACAAGGGAAATGGGGGAAAAACAGCAATGAAGTTGTGAGCTAAGTCCAACCACATTCAATAGACTCCTGTGAACCTGGGTTGGAACCTGGTTGGCCTGTAGTATGGCAAGATCTGGGGACTCCTGGGCCCAGAGACAGTGACATGGCCACAGAGGATTAGAGTAGAGAATGAAGCATCCAGCTGACATGTGAAGTGAGGGGAGATGCACAAAAACACCCGTATTTGCAGATAGTATCCACTTGACCTAGCTTCAATGGCTGGATGTTCAGAACTCAACTAGAAGAACAAAGAAGAGGAAAAAAAGAGTAATCCACTACAATTTGATTAACTTGGCCGATACTTATGGATGTAGTAGCTCAAAAGAAGGAACGAATCTTTACAACGAGAATCATTCCCACCTCCTCGGTACACAGGGTTGAAAGGGATGGGCAACTTAGACAATGGCTACCCAAAATGGGGGGTGGGGTGGGGGGTGGGCAGGCTACAAAGGCAAGAAGTGACTGGCTTACGAGCTTTTAAGAGGGAGCCTAGATTCAGAGGGCGCCAAGTAAGGTAGACTCTCCATGGAGTAGTATCCAATCTGTCTGGGTGGGACTGATGAAAAGAGATGAGGGTAGGTCTCTTGACTGACTGTGAGGGTCGGAAATGTAAAGGTAGATGAGTTTTGTAACAAAAGGAGGGGAGTGCTTGATTTTGCAGCCCAGGAGAGGAGGACCCTAGGACCATCAAGGGAGAAGTGACACCAGAGAGAGAGGCAGAGATGATGACATGGCGAGGTGGAGCAGCTGGGGACTCTGGACTCAAGGAGGAAGAGGGGCTGTGTGCTGATGAACAAGGCGCAGGCTTGCGGGGTATACCCTTTGGTTGTTTGATGATGCATGGAGGTAATTGTAATCATTGCAATGAAAGGAAATATGATGGGATGAATGTAAAGCTAATAATCTCCCATGTAAACTATGACATAATTCACAATAAAGAATTTTTTAAAAACCAATAAAGCAATAAAAGGCATGAATGTGCCATGGCAGGCAGGGCCTTGCCTGCAGCCCCAGGGCTTTTCTCAACACCACAAACCCTAAAGGCACAAAGACTTACCCACGAAGAGGGAACAAAGGGACAGCACCACTCAAGGCTGTCTGCATGAGGCAGACCCTCCTCTGTTCTGAGAAACCCAGAAAGTGAGAGGCAAGAATGATCAGGGAGAGGAGAGGTTACCCTACTTCACAGAGGTTGTTGGGATTCAATGATGGCCTAGACACCAACAGGAAAAAGATCAACCAGCAAATGAGGAAGCAAACAAAAGCTCACAATGGGTCAGTCTAACAGAGACAAGCAAAGAGCCAGTAAATACAAGATGCCCAACAGCAATAAACTGTATCTATATAAATATAAATTAAAACAATAAAGTGGCTCTGGACAAACGTTCAAAGCACATTCCCCAGCTCCAGGGAAGGACACATGCCCCAGCTGGCAGACATGTCCTCAAAGCGCAAAGCTTTACCTGCTGACCCAGCAAGCAACTCGGCAGCTCGGGATTCAGCCACAGGCTCACCAGACACAGGTGGAGAAGAGCAAGAACGCACGTGCCAGGGTGGGCATGGATGCCATCCTCAGAGTGCAGTCAGGTGCAGCCACATGCTATGCAACCCCCAGTGACTAAGAGTGATGGTACATAGGAAAAAGAGAAGGAAAGAAATCCAGGAAGGAAAACTTGGGACCCAGGACATAGCGAGCCCATCCCAGGAGCCAAACAAAGGGTGTCCTTACAGTGGCAGCCACCTTGAGTGCAGAGTTGTTGGGAAACATCAGAGCACCCACAGGTGGTAAAGGGTGCCAAGAGCTAACGAACTGATGAAAGATTACAGAAATTTGGCTAGAGAGAAATGTAACCACAGGAACAATGAGGCAGTGGTCAAGAACCATGTCACCTATCGTCTACCATGTCCCAGGAGACCCTAATGAAGAGGGAACAGGCAAGGCAAGGGCATCAGGGACAAGAGCCAACACTCAGAGGCAGATTCTCAAAGGGGCAGACCCCTCTGACGTCTCCACCATATGGAGGTAAGGGTGGGCTTTTGGGAGCACCAAGCATCACTCAATCAGAGCAGGTGACAGTCACGGGTTACCAATTAGGTGACAAGGGTTTCAGGCACAAAACAAAAGATGAAAACACAAATTAGCATGATGAATTGTCCAAGGCTCTCATGGTCTGACAGACAGAAAATCCAAGAGGTGGTTCAAAGAATTCAGAAAATTCCAGCAAACATACCCTCTCCACCGTGACTGATCCAGGACACATGTCCTAACCATACCTAGTGACCTAAGACACAGCCGCTCACCACCTGGAGACCAGAGCACCTGGGACACTTGTTGGCCCTACTTGGAATCCTGTGTTTGCTAATATGCTGTCATGACTTCGTCATACAAGGTACCCATGACCTAATGGTGTCACTGGACCCTCACGTGCGTCCCTCTTAACTCGTCACTTCTGTTCCAGAATGAACCACCTACCTTCCTCGTCAAGCCCCCCGATAATGTTGTAGACGTAGTAGGGGAAGAAGCGCCGTGAGTACAGGATGGTGGACAGCATGGCGGCGATGGCCCCAGTCGTCATGGCCTTGTTGTTGGAGTGCTTATACATCTGCGGGGGTAGGGAGGCACACAGCACCGCAGTGCTTCAGGATCCCAGTCTACATGCTGACACAACTTCAGGCACAAGCCGCTCGAGAGCAGGTGCACAAACGGCTCGCTCCCTCCACCCCTTACCTAGACCCCACGGGCCCTTCAAGCCCAGCATCTGCTTTTGTGCGGCAGGTGTCAGGGGAACACCAGGGACTCCACTCGCTGATCCCAGGTTGTCCACTGGTGCTCTCTCAGTTGGCCACAGCAGGGCTGAGTATGACCACAGAACCAAGGTGTAAATCCCTTTTTGCAGTTAGCAAGCGGCCTACAAACAGACATGGGGCCACACCCTTCCTCTGCAGGGAAGAACCAAGTGCCAGAGCAGGTCTTAGCACGTTACACCGTCCGAATTTTTATAGAAACTCTACAGAAATTCAAATGTATGATGAATTCAAGTGCACCAACTTCTGATATTCAGTAGTACAGCAAAGCACTGAAAGGGTCAGTGGTCAGTCACACTACAGGCAAGGGTAAACCACCTGCAGCAGCTCATTTAAAAAGCAAGATACAAAAAAAGATTCCCTTCATTCACTTGGTCAAGTTTGTAACACGTTATATAAGATGACTGTTCAGAAGGGCTTGCAGGAGTCACCGTGTATATACAGAAAGCCAATAATGTAAGTCTCGGGGCTTGTGGTATCAGTAAAGGTTACTGAATAGTTTCAACAAGTTCATTATGTAGTCCCGTGTCATGATACCATTTAAATGTGTAAAGAACTTCAAGTGTTCTTCACAAAGAACCCTGGTGTTGGCGTAGCTACAGTGGCTGGCTAGCCAACCGAAAGATCAGCTGGTGGTTCCAATCAGGAGGAAGGTACAGCAGTCGGCTTCCACAGAGTCAGTCTTGGAAACTCTACGAGCAGTTCTACTCCGTCCTTTACAGCCAACAGGACTCAGAATCCACCCAACGACAAGTGGTTTGGTTTAGGTCTTGGTTACTCACTAACATGCGCAGAACAGAAGGCCACCAACCCTTGCTAATCCTTTTATGTACCAAAACAACTAACAAGAATGTAAAAATTACAGCATGTAGCCTAAAAATTAACTAAGAAAAGGCATGTGATTACTGATGCTGCAAATCTATGATTTGTTTAAGGCACCTACTGCACTGCTGGAAGCTGAAAAGAGCATACATGTAGTGGTCACCACTGCACACACAGCCCCCTTGTACACCCTCCAGCTCTTGTACACTCCTCTCCCAGGCCCCAATCAAATCCAGAAGTGCCTCTGCTTGCCTGGCTCAGGGTCCCCACCCACCCTCTTTCATCCATCTCTACTGCCTGTGCAGGCACGAGGAGGCAGTGGTGAGCTGGGAGCTCATCCTCTCCAAGCTCTGATCTAGAAGTGTGTCTGAACTAACCTCCGCCACAAAGATGGCTTCTTGGGCCAACTTTGGAGGGAAGAGCATCTTCAGAAGATCCCCCTCTGGGCACCTCCTAGAGGGCAGAGAACCCCATTCAGCTCTGTGTAATATCTAACAAGGGACCCTGTGTGGCCTGTACCACTGCCATGATGATGACATAACAGCTCTTTTGGGTCTTGGACAAACGACCACACAGCATATGCTGTCGCTCTAGGTGTTCTCAGCCGATTGCGCCACTTCAAGAAGCACACAAATAGCTACTGATTTGTCGATCCCACAAACCACCTACCTTTAGTCTTGCTTCAATGATCTTAGTGAGTGTGAGACAATCGCCATGGAAACCGCTGCATCCGATGACTGTTTTGTCTGTTCTGCAAAAGCACAACATAGGACAGAGATGGCTGACAGCAAAGAGACATATGTTATACGACTATTACTGGTACATGGTAATGGGACAACTAGCTATCTCTTGTCCCACAAGGAGCACCTACAGGAGTATTCCTACACCTCATTTCTAACACCAGATAAGTTCTAGTGTACCAACAACTAAATGAAACAATCACTAGGACTACAGAAAACATGGTCCAGGACACAGCCAAAAAGCACACAGGAAAGTTCTGTAAATTTGACTACACAGAACTGGAGTTTCTCAAGAAAAACATGAACAAAAACCAAACCACAAGCAGCACTCGGGAGATCTGTGGATTCATGAGCTGAACTGAAAGGTCGGTGATTCAAACTCACCAGCCGCTCATTGGAAACCCTAACCAGGGTCAATGAGTCAGAATCGACTCAAGGGCACTTAACAATAACAAGCAGAACATGTGACCAAAGTCTTAATTTTCCTTTCCTTACTCTACAAACGGTCCTACAAATATACTTATTCAATCTGAATGCTGAGCAACAAATCCGAGAAGCTGGATTATATGAAGAACGTGGCATCAAGATTGGAGGACTCAATAACAACCTGGGATATGCAGATGACATAGCCTTGCTTGCTGAAAACAAAAAGGACTTTAAATACTTACTTATGAAGCTCAAAGACCACAGCCTGCAGTAGGGGTTGCATCTCAGTGTAAAGAGAGCAAAAATCCTTACCACGTGACCAATAAATAAGAACATGATAAATGGAGGAAAGACCCAAGTTGTCAAACACTTCATTTTGCTCTGACAACCATCAAACACTCATGGAAGCAGCAGTCAAGAAATCAAGTGATGTATTGCATTGGGCAAATCTGCTGCACAATACCTCTTTAAAGTGTTGAAGGGCAACGATGTCAGTTTGAGGACTAAGACACACGTGAACCCAAACCATGGTATTTTCAATAGCCTCATATGCATGTGAAAGTTGTACAATGAATAAAGAAGACTGTGGAAGAATTACATTAGACTGCCAGAAGAACAAACAGTTCTGTGTTGGAAGAAGTACAGCCAGAATCTCTCATACTTCAGATGGACCAGTCTCTGGAGAAGGACATCATGCTTGGTAAAGTGGAAGATCAGGGAAAAAGAGGAAGACCCCCAGCGAGATAGAATGGCACAGTGGCAGCAGCAATGGGTTTAAGCGTAGTAACGATTGTGAGGCTGGCACAGAACCAAGCAGTGTTTCGTTCTATCGTACGTAACGGTGCCGTGAGTTAATACCAACTCAACGGGACCTAACAACAAAAAGCCAGATATTGGTGAAACTGGAAAATGGATGGTCTCAGACACTTGGAAAGTGTAAAAGCTGGTTCAAGTTTTTACAAGGGTACTGGGCTCTACCGAGTAAAGACTCAAAAGCACAGCCCCATGAGCTAGAAGCTCACCCCATCAAGACTTACAAAACCATGCCACGACACATGTACTTGCATAGCCAAACAAAACAAAAGAAAAAAAATATCCTTAACCTGGAAACCTATTATAGTTTGGTACATCCCAACAAATTTAACCACATGTCCTAAGAATCAATACCAAAAGTCTTGAAACTCATTTAGGATGAACCCTAATCCAGCATGTTGGCAAACACTGAGCCAAGGCCACATGGTGAAGCTTTCCTTCCACAAATCGGCTTAAGAAACCACTGGTACCCTGGGGGTACACCAGCATTTCCCAATCTAGTCCTCGGCCAACCTCACTGCAGTGAGATGCACCCTCTCCCCACAAGACGGGCTGGCAACTCCCAACAGAGTTTTATAGCTTTGCTAGAAGCTGCTCCCAAATACCTAGACACACTGAAGGAATGGGTGTCTTCATGCAAAGAGAGTCAATGTGGAGTCTGAAGTATGGCCAAGTGAGGGGCACCTGGCTCCAAGTCAGTCTTGACTTCTTCATAGAACCCAGCTTCTCGGATGATTTGCTCAACATACAGGTTGAATAAATACAGTGAAAGAACACAACCCTGTCACACACCTTTCCTAATTTTAAGCCATTCAGTGTTCCCATGCTCTGTTCAAACAACTGCCTCTTGGTCCAAGTACAGATTCCTCATGAGCACAATTAAGTGTTCCGGAATACTCATACTTCACAATGTTGTCCATAGCTTGTCATGATCCACACAATCGAAAGCCTCTGCGTAGTCAATAAAGCTCACGTAAACATCTTTCTGATATTCTGTTTCTAGCCAAGATCCATCGGACATCAGCAATGAAATCCCTCCTTCCACAGCCTCTTCTGAATCTGGCTTGAACCTCTGGAAGTTCTCTGTTAATGTATGCTTGCAGCCGTTTCTGTATTACCTTTAGTAAAACTTTGCTTGCATGGAATATCAGATATTGTCCAATGATTTCCACATTCCATTGGGTCACCTCTCTTTGGAACGGGCACAAATACGGATCTCTTCCAATCAGTTGGCCAGATAGTTGTCTTCCAAATTTCTTAGCAGAGATGAGTGAGTGTCTGTGTGCAAAAGTTGGATAGTGAATAAGGAAGACCGTAGAAGAATTGATGCATTTGAGTTGCGGTGTTGAAGGAGAATACTGGAAGTACCATGGACTGCCAGAAGAACAAATAGATCTGTGTTCGAAGAAATACAGCCAGAGTGCTCCTTGGAAGCCAGGATGGCCAGACTTCGTCTTTCATACTTTGTACATATTGACAGGAGGGACCAGTCTCTGGAGAAGGATATCCTGTTTTGTCGGAGAAAATGAAGACCCCCAATGAGATGCAATGGCACAGTGGCACAATCAAATGACTGGGCGGTGTTTTGTTCTGTTGTGCATAGGGTCACTATGAGTCAATACCGACTTGATGGTACCTAACAACAGCAACAACCACATTGATTTATACTGCAACCATTCTTTGTCTTTAGCATAATTTTCACTTGCATATGATAATAATACTGATTTAGTAATTTCCACTTTTTGTTGTATGACCTTTCTTCAGAATGGGCACGAATATGAATCTCTTCCAGTTGGCCAGGTTGCAATCTTTCAAGTTTCTTGACCTAGCACTGCACCCATTTGTTGGAAATCTCAATTGGTAATCCATTAATTCCTGAAGCCTAGTTTTGGCTATTGCCTTTAGAACAAGCTTAGACTTCTTCAGTACTGATTCTTGATCATATGCTACCTCCTAAAATGGATGTTGACCAATTCTCTTTGATACAATGACTCGTATTCCCTCCATTTTTTGATGCCTCCTGTGTTGTTCAATTTCTTGTTTAAAGAATTCTTCAATATAACAACTTGAGGCTTACAGTTTTCTTCAGTTCTTTCACCTTGAGAAATATCCTGTTTCTCCCCCAAATCATGGTAATTTCAATCACCTCATATGCAGGCAAAAATTAACAAAGAAAAAGTCTAAAGAATTGATGTATTTGAACTACAGTGAACTGCCAGAAAATGAACAAATTGATGTGGAAGCATGGCCAGAATGTTCCTCAAAAACAAGATTTCATCTTATATACTTTGGGCATGTAATCATGAGGGTCCAGTAGGTCAGTGAAAAAAGGGAAGACACACAATAAGATAAATTGGCATAGTGGCTACAGAAATGGATTCAATCATGACATGGATCTGAAATGGTGGAGGACCAGACGGTTTTACCTTGTGTTATACACAAAGCTAATATGAATCAGAACCAACTTGACGGTACCTAACAAGTTCCACTGGCATGCCTCTGTCTGAAGGCACTCAGCTCTGTTCTTCCCTCTTCTTCTTGTCTCTGACCAGATATCTCTGTAGAGCTGACTCCTGATTTAGGCTAGTGTCTCAATCCTATTGGGTAGATTTATAATCCACTATTTGCACAGTAACTGGCCAGTCTCCTTACTGTACCTCAAGCAGTTCTAACTACTTGCACAGGAACTAACATTTTCTGTTGGCAGGGTCTGGTTTCTTCCCAGGGCAAAAGTAACTAACTTTTCTAAAGAACTTGGTCAAATGTAAAAATCCCTTAGGGCTTATAAGGAAAATCTCCCAAGCTACACCTCTCCATCCAAAACCAATGCAAACGTTCCTATAAAGGAACTCAGTTCACCACATGGGATTAAAAATAAAATTGTAAAGATATGTTAACACAGCACTGTTGATATCTGGATGTGGCAGATATCAGAAGTCTGCAAATGAATTATTTGAAAACATAAATTTAGAAGACAGTTTTCTATAGAAAATGCAAGATACACTCCTAAAAGCAAACTAAAAACTCATGAAGCTATTTGTTTATAAGCAGAGTCCCTGCAGAAAAGTTGGAAAATGTGTGCCGAGACATTTACTTACAGTTTGTAACATTTGGGGCTGTCCCGAGTGTGGATAGAGAACCCTTCACTCAATCGAGTATCAGAAGCAACAATTGAAAAGTCTTCTCCAGCAATTGCCAGTACGGTGCTAACAGAAAGAGGCAAAAAGAAAAAAAGACTGAATTCTTCAGTATGATACATATGTGTCCCCAACCGGGTGGTGGGGGGACAAGACCCTGGCTATAAACCATTTGGAAAACAGCTGTAAGTGCTACCTAAAAACATCACACCCACACCAAAGCACAGGCCCCCAAGGGTATCACCGGATCTCCACCATCACCAAACAAGTCTACACAAAACAGCTGGTGGTCAGGTCAGTTGGTGGTGGAGTAGTTACAGAGATGCTAGGAGCCTGAACTCCAGAAGGTACTGCATGGGTTCTAACTAGGCGTCCCCTAACTTTACAGACAGGATGGATAAGTTATGTATCCTCACAATGTCCCTGTTCCCTCACTTGTCCAATAGCTACCTCATGAGGGTGTCTCCAGTACTTAGTAAACAAATGGGATCAGACTATTACGTTTCAGCTGTTATCACCATGACAACAGATGGGAATACATCTCCACTTCTACCTACAGAGGACCCTCAACTCTAGCTTATCAATAAATACTTGGGCTCAAGTATTACCCAAGACGGAACCTGTGCCTGCCATTTACTAGCTGTCTAACTGTGACAAGTTCAGACACCGATGGTGCCTGTTACAGGGGCCTGAAACATGATTCACACGCAGCACCTAGCAGTGTCACACACAATAAAATAGGTGACAAACCTTTGCCATTATTATTACTAAGGTGAGATTTGAGCTAAAGCTTGCAAAGAGAAAAGAATGGTATTCCAGGTAATATACACGGTAATCAAAGGGATCCAAACCCACACCAGGGACCCTAGATGAGGTTTCCAAGATGAAATCTTTGTGGGAGCAGACTACCTCATCTTTCTCCTAAGGAGCAGCTGGTGGGTTTGAACTGCTGACTTTGCAGTTAGCAGTCCAGTGCTTATCATATGGTGCCACAGGAGGTACTGACTCAGTACATTCAAACAGCTCGTTCAGTGTTTTTTGCAAGTGAGTAGAACAACATCAGATTTATGTGACATCAGAGAACCCACAATGTTGATAGAGATGTTGGAATTACAGCAAGGAACAATGAAAAGTACCTGAGCAAGGAGAAAAGCCTTACAACTATTTGTTGTTATTAAGTGCTGTTGAGTCAATCCCGACCCATAGCGACCCTGTATAGGGTTTCCAAGGAGCAGCTGGTGAGCTTGAACTGCCAACCTCGCAGTTTAAATGGCTTTGCTGTCTGGCGCATTAATCCACAGCGCCACACACTCAACTAATTTACAAAGCAATAAAGAAGGAAGCTTTATTCTGTAGAAGCAAAAGGTGAAGTTTCCAAAGCCTGTGGCAATAGAAGAGAACAAAGTCTGAGAAAGATCATTCAGTGATCAGAAAGTGGTAAGAAATTAATTTTTTGAGCTTTCGGCTTAAGTGGGATTGCTGTAAATTGCCATTAAGTTGGTTATGACTCATAGCAACCCTGTACAGGGTTTCTGAGGAGCAGCTGGTGGGTTTGAACCACTGACCTTGTGGCTAGCAGTCCAGTGCTTATTCTACAGCACCACACCAGATGTCCTAAAAGTCGAAAGCACCAATCTTCCCAGGCAGCCTCCCACCCAAGTCCTAACCAGCCCTGACCCTGCTTAGCTTCCAAGATCAGACAAGATGGGCTGCATTCACCATGGTATGACAGTTAAAAAAGGGAGTGAGTCCTGAAGACCGAACATCCAGAAAATTCTCACCACACAGAACATACAACTGTCGTATGAAATATAAGTCTAACAACCTGCTTTACAATTACGCTGGAGCACTGGTGTGGCACTGAAAGGTTGCCGGTTCAAGCCCAGCAGTTGCTGCTCAGAAACCTTAGCCAGGCTCCTCATGCATGGCCCTTAACAACAAATTAGTCACCACAGAGACGTGGTGAGAGGTGTAAACACACAAACTCACTGGTGACAGCCGAGTTCCTGCCCTGGCGCAACCTCACTCCAGCTAAGGGCCTTCGGTTAGTCCCACTGACCACCCACTCTGAGGGTAACTGCTTCTTCTCTGAGCCCAATAAGGCAACACGGTGGCATTAAAGGAAGCACCGTTTGGGGGCAGCAAGCAGCAGGCCAACTCTTCCACTCACTTCCCAGCCCGCTCCAGAATCCCAAGTCAATACTTGAAATTCATATGGAGGTCATTTGGGGGTTTGGTTTCGCTTTTCTTAAAGCACCATTTGCTCAAATGGGTGTGTACGTATTAAACTACAAATGCCCAGATTTTGGCTGGGAAACTACCACCACTGCTTCAGTTTAGAGCTCCACCGCCCCAACCCTTTCAAGTGCATTTTACGAATAAAGTGTTACCTAAAACAAGGATGGCTTAAAAAAAAAAAAAAAACCACAAACTTTGACTGCATCCCTAACAGGGTAATGCAGTCCTAGGGTGGCGCTGAGGGTAAGGCGCTAGACTGCAAAGTTGTCTGAACCGGTTCAAGCCCACCAGCCGCTCCTTGGAGACCCTACACATGGTCGCTCTGGGTCGGACCCGACTCGACGGCACTTCACAACAACAGAGTAACTGAGCCCCCACCCCAACCCCAGGTTAAGCTAAATGTTAAAAAAGAGAAAAGAGCACACACACGACCGCAGCTTCGTCCCCGGGGGTCTCTCCGGCGCGGCGCCGGCAGAGCGCGTTCGGTCCCCGGGGTCGTAAGCCGCGTTAAGGCCTTCCGTGACTGTCCGGCAAGGCGCGAGCCTGGCTGGTAGACTGAGCTGATCGGTAAAGCGAGGCCCACCCCGCGGCCACCCGAGCAGTAGGAAGGGGCTGAGAGGCCCGGCCACCCGCGACCCCAGAGGCACGGCAAGGGAAGAGTGGGCAGGCTTTACCCTCCGTTGAAGGCGTAGGGCGAAAACCGTTGTTGCAAGGGCCCCGCGGCGCAAAAAGGCTCCAGGCCCAGGTCGCGGCCAGGCGCCAGGAACGTTGCTACCGAGGACGACATCGTGCGTTTCCCGCAGTGCTGTCTCACAGCGAGATGGCGGCTCCGGGCGGAAGCCCGCCGCCCTTTATGCGCTCCGAGCGGAAACGGACTCGCTTCCTGTCCCCGGTTGCGCCGTGGGCCGCTCTATCCCGAGCTCTCGTTCGTCACGGAAATCCCGGCCCTCAAGGCTTATTGTGGTTGTTGTTAAGTGCCCTCCAGTTTACTCAATCTTTGTTGTTGTTGTTGTTATGTGCCGTGGAGTCGGTTCCGACTCATAGCGACCCTGCACAGGGTTTCCGAGGCTATAAATCTTTACGGGAGCAGAAAGCCTCATCTTTCTCCCGAGGAACGGCTGGTAGTTTCGAACTGCTGACCTTGCGGTTCACAGCCCGATTCGTAAGTGGGTTTGAGCAACCTAGTGCTTACCATACAGAGTGGCAACCAAACCCACTGCAGTCAAATCGATTCTGACTCACCTTGTCCCGAACTAGGATTTCCCAAGACTAAGGGTCGCTATGGGTCGGAACCGACTCGATGGCACTTAACAACAACAACAACAAAGTCTTTTAAGAAGCCTGTAGCCTTTTGGGGTTGGGGTTGGTTATCAGCCCACCGCCTAACCCACAGTGGGCCTTTGGTATAGGTACTGCTTTTCCAGACAGCCCGCAAAGATGTCAAGATTTTCCTTCCAAAGAAAACTTTTGACTTTACTCCAGATGGGCAAAGTCTGACCGTACTAAAGATTTAGCGGAAACTGGATTACTGGTTATTGTTGTTAGGCCCCACGGAGTCTGTTCCGACTCATAGAGACCCCTGTGAACCACAGAAGAAAACATTACCCAGTCATGCACCAGCCTTAAAATTGTAATGTTGTCGTTTTGTAGCAAAAGGAGGGGAGTGATTAACTTTTCAGTCTAGGAGAAGAGGTCCCGACTGGGACCATCAAGGGAGAAGAGCTGAGAGCGAGACCCTACCCAGAGAAGCAGTGACGCCAGAGATAGAGGCAGAGATGATGACATGGAGAGATGGAGCTGCTGGGGACTGTAGACCCAGATAGGGAGAGGGGCTGTGGGCTGACGACCGAGGGGCAGGCTTGCAGGACTTACCATTTGATTGTTTGATGATGCATGGAGGGGATTGTATTCATGGCAATGAAATTATATCTAATAGGATGGATGTAAGGCTAATGTTCTCCCATGTAAACTATCACATAAGTCACAATAAAAACTAAAAAAAAAAAAAAAAATTGTTATGTTGTTAGCTGCTGTTGTTGGTTCTCAGTCCAAAGAGCATCCTTTAGTATTTTTTGTAAAGGTGGCCTTGTTATTATAAATTCCTTTAATTTCTGTTTATCTGGAAATGTCCTGACTTCATAGTCATGTATTTGAGGGACTTCTTTACTGGGTGTATGATTCATGCTTGGCAATTTTTGCTTCAGAGTTTTTTATATGCCATTTCATTGTCTTCTCACCTGCGTGGTTCCTGATGAGAAATCGGAGCTTAGTCGTATTGTTGCTGGTGCTGCTGGGTAGGGTTTCCAAGGAGCGGCTGGTGTGTTTGAATCACCGACCTTGCAGTCTAATAACTTACTCCGTAGCACCACCCGGGAACTCTTTAGTCTTACTGGTTCTCTTTTATAGGTAACTTTTTGGGTTTCCCCGGTTGGCTCTTAGGATTTTTTTCTTGACTTTGGTTTTTGAAAATTGAAGAGGACTTGCTGATTTTCCTTTGGGATCTATCCTGTTTGGGGCTCATAAGTTTCTTGTATGCTTATCTTCTCGTCTTTCATGATGTTAGGGAAGTTTTCTTCCAACAACTCTTTGACAATGTTCTCTGTGTTTTTGTCTCTCTCTGTTCTGCAATTTTGATCACTCATAAGCTATTTCTCTTCATGCTGTTCCACATAACTCTTAGACTTTATTTTATTTTATTTTTTCATTCTTTTGACTGTTATTGTAGCATACTAATATCGAAGGCTTTATCTTCAAGCTCACTAATTCAGGTTTCCACTGCTTTGAATTTACACCTTTGCCCTGTCAATGTATTGTCCATTTCTGAAATATTAATATTTTGGATTTCTAACTGCAGGTTTTGTATTGTTTCAAATTTTGCATTTATTTCATCTGTTATTGTAATGTTTTCCTTAATTCTTCTAAAGTTGTTTTCTGTGTTCTTTTTGCTTTTCTTGATCTGTCATTCCTTTGTTGTTGTTGTGATATGGCGTGGAGTCAGTTCCAATTCATAGTAACCCTGTACAGGGTTTCCGGGGCTGGGAATCTTTAGGGAGCAGAAAGCCTCATCTTTCTCCTGAAGAGTAGCTGGTAGTTTCGAACTGCTGACCGTGCGGTTCGCAGCCCAATTCGTAACCACTACGCTACCAGAGCGCCTTTCATTCTTTTGTAGGGACCTAAATAGCTTTCTTTTGAATCCTTTTTAGTTAGATCCATTACCTTTTCTTCCTCAGAAACGTTTTTTTGGATCTGCATCTTGGTCATTTGTGCCATTCTCTCTTGTTTGTTTGTTTGTTTGTTTTGTGTGTGTGTGTGTGTGTGTGTGTGTGTGTGTGTGTGTGTGAGTTAGAATTGTCTGTTTTCTCTGGGACATTGTGGCGATTTTGTATTTGTATTTAACTGATGATTGTTTATTGATGTGTTCTTAGGCTCTCACCGTCTCTTGTGGGTGTAGTTAGAGAATGGAAGTGTATGCACCCTTCTCAGTTCACCATTCATGCACCTCTGCTTAGAGTGGGTCTGGCTGGTGTTGGCTGCTGTTTCTCATTGGTCAGGGGATATAGGAGCTGGTATTGGCATTTGCCCAATGGGTGTAGGTGCAGAGGGTATGGATGTGGCTGTGCTGTATGAACATGGTTGGGTGGGAAAGAGGAGAACACCCCCCACCCCTGCCCTTGTAACATACACACCAGGAAGCAAAACAGAATAAAAAAACCAAGCAACCAATAATGAAAAGAGAAAATAATAAAGGAGGGGAAAAAGAATTAAAAGCAGGGACTAGAAGAAAAGTATAAATAAGTAAAAAGAGAAAAGAGGCATAGGAAAGTGGATCTTTTGAGAAGAAAATAAAAGGAAGAAATAAAAACAAAAATTGCCATTAGAAAAACCAGGAGAGGAAAGATTTAAAGAGAAAGTAGAGTAATAAAGATTACAAGAGAAAAAGGAAGAAAAACAAAAGAGGGGAAATGAGAGACAGAAGAAAAGAGGGGAAAACAAAGCAGAGATAGAAAGGATAAAATTCAAGGAAATGGAAATAGAAGAAGGAGGAAAAAGAATAAACAAATAAAAACAATGAAACAACAAAAGGGGGGGGGGAACCCTCAAAACAAACAAACAAAAACAGTGTAGCTGTTGGACCCAGAGAAGAGAAATCTCGGACCCTAAACCTAACCCTAACCCTAACCCAGAGAAGAGAAATCTCTGAGGGTCTTCTTCAAGCCAAGGATCTCACAAGGTGGGTGTGGGAGGGAACAGCAGATGTAGCTCATGGAGGCCCTTGCTGGAGCTAGTTTCAGGGTCTTTTTAGGACCACATAGCAGCTGGGGGCAGGTTGACTGATAGGTCATAAGTTGAATCCACCTGACTCCAGGCACCAAAGCTTCATGGGAACACGACTCCCAACCACATGGCTCTGAGCCCTGGAGAGCAGATAAGGGTGGGAGCTGGCTACATGTCTGGCCACCAAGGGATTGTGGGGGAAAAGAAAGAATTGCACCTTTCCAGTTGTCCATACAAGGGTTAATGCTGGGGGTAGATGAGGGTGGGAGCTGGCTACACCAAGGGATTGTGGGGGAAAAGAAAGAATTGCACCTTTCCAGTTGCCTATACAAGGGTTAATGCTGGGGGTAGATGAGGGTGGGAGCTGGCTACACCAAGGGATTGTGGGGGAAAAGAAAGAATTGCACCTTTCCAGTTGTCCATAAAAGGGTTAATGCGCCAGCCTACAGAGCCATTAGAACTGCAAGGTCAGTAGTTCAAGCTCACCAGCTGCTCCTTGGAAACTCTATATAGGGTCGCTATGGGTTGGAATCAACTTGACGGCACTTAACAACAACAACATATGACTTTACCAGACCACGTTATGTTGCCAAAATTGCTCACAAAGGTTGACAATTCACCATTCACTAGCCAGTCTCCCTCTCTTGCCTTCCATATTCAGCTTTTCCTACCAGCAAGCACTCAGTCCACTTGTCTATCCTTTTTTCTGAAGTTCAGGGTTCCAGGATTTTCATCTGTGCCTGCTTGATTTGGTCTCTCATAACTTTGTTGTAGAGGAGCCATGCAGTGCCTCTGCCTAGTCCACCATCTTGCTGGAAATATTATTTCCTATCTTTTTAATAACTTTTGCTTTCTTCATATATAATATTCTTGATACCATCCCAGAATTCCTCTGATCTTTGGTCATTAGTGTCTAATGCATCATATGTATTATCGAGATGGTCTCTAAACTCAGAAGGGATATAGTCAAGATCACATTTTGGCCCTCATGAATTTGATTTAATTTTCTTTAGCTTCAACATGAGTAATTAATGGTCTCAGCTCCTAGCCTTGTTTTCACTGATGATACTGAGCCTCTCCACTGTCTTTTCTCACAGATATAAGCAATTGGATTCCTGTATTTTATGTTATCTTAAAAGATATTTGCAAAGAATAAGTCATTGGTCTTGCAAAACTCTATCATGCCATCTCCAGCATTGTTTCCATCACCACAAGCATATTTTCCAACTAATTTGCCATTCTCTATGTTTCCAACTTTTGCATTCGAATCACCAGTAATTACCAATGCATATTATTTGCATGTTTGATCAATTTCAGACTAAAGAAATGGGTAGAATTCTTCAATTTCATCATCACTGGCTTTAATGGTTCTGCATAAATTTGAATAATTGAGTTATTAACAGATATTCCTTGTAGGCATATGAATATTACCCTATCGTAGACCACATTGTACTTTAAGATAGATCTTGAAAAACTCTTTTGGACACTTCAATTTATCATTACTGGCATAATAAACCATATGATTGTCTGGTTAAAAATGGGCAATACCTGTCCATTTCAGCTCACTAATGCCTCATATGATCTCATATGATCTGATCTGATGTGATAAACCAATAAGAGGATTAAGATGCATGGAGGGGATGGTAATCATGGCAATGAAACAATACATGATAGGATGAATGTAAAGTTAATGTTCTCCCATGTAAACTATCACATAATTCACAATAAAAACTAACAACAACAAAATAATTGTTATGTTGTTGTCTGCTATTGTTGGTTCTCAGATTCGGGATGGCCGAATCTGATATAAGGGAGATTCCCAAGTGTGTGGCATGAAACACCTTTTATTTACAAGGAGATAAAATGGAGGCTCTACAATGTGATGTTTCTAGATCTAGGGGACAATTAGTGTCAAGACATATGGTGATCTCCAAGGAATGCTGGACCTACTGATACTGAAAGGAGAAAGGACATCTCCTCAGAGTTGATGCTCTGAATGTGGACCTCTAGCCTCCTAAACTGTGAGAGAAGACATGTTTGTTTGTTAAACCTTCCACTTGTTATATTTCTGTTACAGCAGCACGAGATAATGGAGACACACACCAAAGATGAAGAAATGGAACATTGTTATCATCTGCAGCCTGAAATTAATCAAACATACAATTCAGATGCACTAATTATTACTGTGATTAGAATTCAAAAGTTGAAAACAAAGAAGAATTGGTCATTGAAAAATATGGGCTTGCTGATAGTAATTATGTCAGAGATCAAATGATAGAATTTTGAAAGACCAAGGATTGTTCTTGTTGTTAGGTGCCATCGAGTCGGTACCAACCCATAGCGACCTTATTATGCACAGCAGAATGAAACACTGCCCAATCCTGGGCTAACCTCACTACTGTTGCCACACTTGAGTCCATCGATGCTGCCACTTGGCCAATCCATCTCGTTGGGTGTCTT
>NW_006408879.1:2210509-2249578 GCF_000296735.1 Chrysochloris asiatica
GAAAGCCTTTGCGTAGTCAATAAAGCACAGGTAAATATCTTTTTTGATATTCTCTGTTTTCATCCAAGATCCATCAGACATTAGCAATGATATCCCTTGTTCCACGGCCTCTTCTGAATCCGGCTTGAACCTCTGGAAGTTCTCTGTCAGTGTATGATTGTAGCCATTTCTGTATTACCTTGAGCAAAACTTTACTTGCATGGGATATCAAAGAGATTGTCTGATGAATTCCGCATTCTGTTGGGTCACTTCTCTTTGGGATGAGCACAAATATGGATCTCTTCCAATTAGTCAGCCAGAGAGTTGTCTTCCAAATTTCTTGGCAGAGATGAGTGAGTGCCTCCTGAAATCTTGAAAGATTTCAATTTTTATTCCATCAATTCCTGGTGCCTTGTTCTTTGCCAATTCCTTCAGTGCACCTCGGGCTTCTTCCTTCAGTATCATTGGCTCTTGATCATATGCTACCTCTTGAAATGGTTGAACATTAACCATTCATTTTGGTACGGTGACTCTGTATATTCCTTCCATCTTCTTTTGATGCTTTCTGAATCATTCAATAATTTGCCCAGAGAAGCCTTCAATAATGAAAGTCGAGGCTTGAAATTTTTCTTCAGTTCTCCCAGCTTGAGAAATGCTGAACGTGTTCTTACTTTTTGGTTTTCTGACTCCAGATCTTTGCACATTTTGTTGTAATAATTGGCTTTATCTTCTCGAGCTGATCTTTGAAATTTTCTGTTCAGTTCTTGGACCTCCTCATTTCTTCCATTTGCTTTAGCATCTCTATGCTGGAAAGTAAGTTTTAGTGTCTCTTCTGACATCCATTTTGACTTTTTCCTTTTTTCTTTTCTTCTCAATGACTTTTTGCTTTCTTCATGTATGATGTTCTTGATGTCATCTCACTCACAACTTTTCTGGCCTTCGGTCTTCTGTGTTTAATGTATCAAATCTGTTCTTCAGATGATCTCCAAATTCAGGTGGGATATATTCAAAACCATATTTTGGGTCACGTGGACTTCCATTGGAAATACCATTTTTTCAAGATCATAAATGGTCTTTATACAAATGGACTTTACTACATAGAATGAATACATAGGAATCAAATCAACTACATCTATGGAAAGAAAAGATGTAGAATTATCCGTCAAAACAATGCCATACCACCAACTAAAAGAAGTGCAGGAGAGCCATGATCTTCAATATACCCCACCTTAATTTAGAGACAATCTCAAAAAGAGATTTGACTCACTGAACAGTGATAACTAGAGACCAGACAAGTTGTAGGGTGACATCAAGGACATCATACATGAATAAAGCTAAAGGTCATTAGAAAGACAGGAAAGAAAAAAAAAAAAGATCAAATTGGATGTCAGGAAATACTCTGAAACCTGCTTTTGAAAGGAGAGCAGCTAAAGTGAAAGGAAGAAATGATGAAGTAAAAGAGTGGAACAACACATTTCAAAAGATGCCTTGAGAAGACAGAGCCAAGTATCCTAATGGAGTGTACAAAGACATGGAATTAGAAAACTTAAAGGTCTAACATATGTAGCATTTCTTAAGCTGAAATAACTGAAGAAAAAATTCAAGCTTCAACTTGAAAAATTGAAGGATTCTATGGATAAGATAAGGAGCTCTAGTAGCGTAGTGGTTACGAGTCAGGCTGCTAACCTTAAGGTCAGCAGTTTGAAACTACCAGCTGTTCTGTGGAGAAAGATGAGTCTTTCTGCTTCTGTAAAGATTTACAGCCTCAGAAACCCTGTACAGGGTCACTATGAGTCGGAACCGACTCCCTGGCACACCACCACCTCGGGCAAGATATTGGACAACACAGGAAGCATCAAGGGAAGATGCACAGAATACAAAGAGTACCAAAAAGGATTGGACAACATTCACTCATTTTATAAGGTAGCATATGATCAATAATTAATAGTATTTAACAATGAAGTCCAAGATGCACTAAATGCATTGGAGAAAAGAAAGACTCCAGGAAATGATAGGGAACCAATTGTGATAGTTCAACAAATAGATTTAGCACTGGAAGATCTTACTCATGTGTACCAGAAATTTGGAAGATTTTTACTTGGTCAAACAGTTGGACGAGATCTATAGTTGTACTTATTTCAAAGAAAGATAATCCATTAGAATGTGAAAATTATTGAACATTATTAATATCACGTGCAAGTAAAATTTTCTAAATATAATAAAAAGGTGGTTGAAGCAGTACATCTACAGTGAAGTGCCAGATATTCAAGCTGGATTCAGAAGAGGAATTGGAACAAGAGATATCATTGTTTATGTTACATGGATGTGCACTAAAAGCAGAGACTACCAGAAAAATGTTTACCTGTGTTTTAATGACTATGCAAAAGCATTTAATTCTGTAGATTATAACAAACTATGAATAACATTGTGAAGAATAGTAATTCCAGAACATTGTGCTCAGGCAGAACCTGTCGTAGACATAGTTTTGGGAACAGAACAAGGAGATGCTGTGAGACTTAAAATCAGGAAAGTTGGATATCAGCATTGGATCCTTTCAGTATTCTTATTCTAACTGTAAAGTGAGCAAATATTCTGAGAAATTGGGCTGTATAAAGAAGAAGATGTCATCAGGATTGGAGAAAGATTTATTAACAACCTGTAATATGCAAATGACACAGACTTGCTTGCAGAAACAAAGAGGATACTGAAGAAGATAAAGAATACAGCCTTCAGTGTGGATCACACCTATACCTAAAGAAACAAAAATCCTCCTAACTGGACCAATAAGCAGCAGCATGTTAGAGAAAACATTGACATTATCGAGGATTTAATTTTACTTGGATCCACAAACAACACCCATGGAAGCAGCAGCCATGAAATCAAATAATACATTGCATTGGGAAAATCTGTTGCAAAAACAGGTCCAGGCAGTGTTTCATTCTGTTATACATAGTAAAGTGTTAAAACAAAAGCCCAAAAAAATCAGGGATGTGACTCTGAAGACAGGTGTGCCTGACCCAAGCCATGTATTTTCAATCACCTCATATGTATGTGAAAGCTGGACAATAAATAAGAAAGACTGAAAAAGAATGGATACATTTCAATTATGGTGTTGGCAAAGGATAGTGAATATACCACGGACTGCCAGACGAAAAAGAAACCTTTGTTGGAATGAGTACAGCCAGACTGCTCCTTAGAAGTGAGGAAAGTGAGGCTGAGAAGACTTTGTCTTACATGTTATTTGGAAGGATCAATCGCTGGAGAAGGGCATCGTTGTCAGTAGAGGGTCAGTGAAAAAGAGGAAGCCCCCATTGAGGTGTACTGACACAGTGGCTCCAATAATGGACTCAAGTGTAACAATGGTCGTGGGGATGGTGCAGGATCAGGTAGTGTTTTGTATGTAGTGTTACTATGAGTCGGAACTGACTCGGTGGCACCTAGCAACAACAACAATGAACAGAGAAACACTGCACTTAGTTAAGTGTCTCCAAATGTTAGCATGTGCCAGGTACTGATGGTGGTGCTGGTCATGTGCTGTGGAGTCTGTTCCAACTCATAGTGACCCTGCACAGGGTTTCCGAGGCTGTAAATTTTTACGGGAGCAGAAACTTCATCTTTCTCCTGCAGAGTAGCTGGTAGTTTCGAACTGCTGACCTTGAGGTTCACAGCCCGCTTCTTAACCACTACGCTACCTTAGTGCCAGGTACTATGCCAGATTAAAAAACAAAAAAAGTATATATTTCCAATTCTTAAGGAGTTTACACGCCATGATAATTCAAATGATAAAGGAAGCATCTACTGTTGGTGGTCGTTCTGACTCATAGCGACCTCGTGTCCAACAGAAGGAAACACTGTCTGATCTTGAACCTTCTCAGAATTGTTGCGGTGTCTCTCCATCTCATTGTGGGTCTTCCTCACGCATGATGGCCTTCCTCAGGGACCAGTCCCTCCTGATAACATGTCCAAAGTATGTGTGACTAAGACTTGCCATCCTTGCATACAAGGAGCATTCTGGTTGTACCTCTTCCAAGACAGATTTGGTGGCAAACGTTGAAGACCAGAGTCTGATTACACACCAGGAAATAAACAGACTAAAAAATAATTATCAATAGTCTCTTATTAACAAATATGAAAAGATAGCAGAAGATAATAGTAAAATCAATGATTGCCAGAAAGTCAATTCGGACTCAGTAAAAGAAAAACCAAACCAATTGGCGAACTGGAGTTGAGATGATGGCAACTCTTAGTGACCCTGAAGGACAGAGTGGGCCTGCTCTGTACAGGGTCCCACGATTACGTCTTCATGAGAACAAACTGCCTCAGCTATCTGCTGTGGTTAGCAGCCCAGCGTTTCAGCCACTTAACCTCCACTCACGGAAACTCTGTATGACAGAGACCGATGCCACAGGGAGGTCAGCATTCCAACACCACCAGCCCCTCCTTCATGAGAAAAATGAGGCTTTCTGCTCCCATAAAAGTTTACAGCCTCAGAAACCTTACAACTGGATGGCACACAACAATGAATCTTCATGGAAGCAGGCAGTCTCAGTTTTCTTTAGTGGAGCAGATGGTGGCATCAATCAGCCCCCAGTGTGTAGCCCCCAGAACACCTTAAGAAGACAGTTTTTGCTGTGTGCTGTGGAGTGGGTTCCTACCCATAGAGACCCTGTGTAGATTCCAAGGAGCGGCTGCTGGGTTTGAACTGCTGACCTTGTTGTTAGCAGTCCAGTGCTTACTCTACAGCACCACACCAGGACTCCAAGAAGACAGCTGTTATGTGCTATAGTCAGTTCTGACTCAGAGCAACCCTATGTCCAACAGAATGAAACACTGCCTGGTCCTGTCCATCTCACAACTGCTGCTATGCTTGAGACCATTGCTGCTGCCCATTTCTTGGGCTTCTCTTTTTCACTGTCCTCCCACTTTTATCA
Source organism: Chrysochloris asiatica (assembly GCF_000296735.1). NCBI lineage: Eukaryota > Metazoa > Chordata > Mammalia > Afrosoricida > Chrysochloridae > Chrysochloris > Chrysochloris asiatica. Next base: position 2,215,420 of record NW_006408879.1, read on the forward strand.
AGAATGATGTCCTCCAGGGACCAGTTCCTCCTGATAGTTTGTCTGAAATATGCGAGATGAAGTCTGGCCATCATGGCTCTTAAGGAGTATTCTGGCTGTACGTCTTCCAATACAGATTTGTTTCTTCTTCAGATAGTGTCGGGGGGCCAGCCCCGACAATCTTATTGGGGGGGGGGGGTATGGCGTCGGCAAAGAAATGAAGTTCACAGAATCAATGGGTCTTGATGAATGGCGAGTCTTCTCCTCTCACATTTTATTTCACTCTCTCTCTTTTTTTTTAAATTTCAGATTCTCAAACAGCTTTTATACTACTCTAGACTATCAAGTGTTACTGAGCTGGTAGACCACTGTGGGTTAGCTAATAAACGGCTCCACCAGACCAGAAGTGACGAAGAATTTGTAGATGTTGAACTATACTTACTGTTTTAGAATTATCTTTGAGAGTGACAATTTAAAAATGTTTCTATGTTTTAAAATGGAAGGTATAAACCATTAGGGGTCAAAGGAAGGTTTCCTAGTGAACATTTGTGCAGGGCACTCTATACACTAAGTCCTAAAATAGAAATTTAATATTTGGTATAAATTTGCCAAAGAAAACTTGACATGTAAAGAAATGTAAAAAAAAAATAATTTCGGCAATTTCTGGAGACCACGATAATAAATTGTTTATTATAGCAAAACAAACAAACAAACCCTCAATAGCTTTTCCACACCCATAAGACCCAATCAGAAAACACTCAGCTAAAGCGGAATCCCGGAAGAACTTCTCCCCAAGGGAATCCAGGGAACTGACGTAGGGCCCACAATTCCCATGGCCGCCGCTCCAGCCGTGATCCTGCTTGAAGCCAAACTACGAGCGGGCGGAAGTGATATCATAAGAGCGCGCGGCATTCGGTAGGGTCGAGCAGGGTCGCCGCGGCGGGAGCCTGGGCTCCCTGAGTCTGAGCTTGTCTGCGAGCGGTCGGTGGACTGCGCAGGACCTTCAGGTAGCCGTCCTTCCACCTCCCCACTTTCCCTGTAGTTTGGAAGCCGTGAGTACGGGAGGCCGGGCTCGCACAGACACGGCGACTGTAGCGAGCCATCGGGCGATGGCGGGCCGGGAGTGAAGGGCGCAGGCCGCGGCTGGCTCCCCGGCCCCGACCGCCAGAGCAAGCAGTACCGAAGGTGGCTTCTTGGGTGCGGGCGCGGGGCCCGCAGGGGCCCGGGCGGAGAGCGAAGACCCCTGAGGCCCGGTCTGGTCCTCACCCGCAGCCCCTCTGTCGCGGCCGTTCTGTTCGGCCGTTGCGCCTCGGCCGTTATAACGTTTGTCTCGGGCAGAGAGAGACTTGTGACTGTAACACCCTCCTCTGAATTCGCAAGGCCGGCATCCCTCCACTGATTTATGCAGCCCCTCGTCGGCGCGGACTAATCCGTCTGTTCCCTCGTCAGTCATTGCGTAGGAAAGCTATCGAATTTGATGCTTCCAGTTCCAAAAGATGAACAGTTCACTTCTGTAAGGAAAAGTCAGGGTGGTGATAACTGCCCTTAGGATGGAGTCTTGGTGTGGCGCTGTAGGGTGAGCACTGAACAGCTACCTGCAAGGTCGACAGTTCAGATCCACTAGCAGGGTCTCAATGAGTCGGGTCAAATCGATGGCACTTAACAACAGTGATGATCGGTTGGGGAGTGCCATCCTGGGACTGAGATTTCTTGAGACCCCCAAACCTAGGTCTTCCTGTTTCTTTAGTTTGCCAGAAAGGGCTTAGAGTCAACAAAGGTTCTGAAGTCATATTTATGAATGCCTTAAAGCCTAAGGAGAACTGATGTCACAGTGGTGTGAGCATTGGGCTGCAAGATACAAGGTTGACAGTTCAAACCCACCAGCCACTTCATAGGAGAAAGATGAGATTGCCTGTTCCCATAAAGACTGACAGCCTCGGAAACTCTAAGGAGCATTTCGACTCTGCCCTTTAGGGTGGGTAGGAGTTGTCACTTCCCTGAGTGTTTGGCTTTGGTTCAATCCTGCCCCCTTTACCTTTTATTTCAACCACTTCAATGATCCCTTAAACTGAACGCCAGCCTCCAGTTTTGCTCCTGGATTCACCCACATTTACCAAAGTAGGCCTTGTAAACACATATGTTTGGGGTGTACTTCAGAGCCTGTAACTGCTCTTTCTGTGTATGTGGTCGTGCCTAGAACCTTGACAAAGTGACCCTGACTGTTCAAAGGGACTTCAAAAAGTTAGTTAAAAATTTCCATTTTTCCAAGAATTTTTTGAAGCCCCTCATATTTGCTGTCTTGTCTCTTGGATCTGCATTGCACATAACTAAACTCTTTGCTGCAGATTGCATGCTCTTTTGTCTTTGTCTCTTTGTGCTTGATCTGCCTTTTGCTTGAAATACTGACATGTGAATTCCTACTCACTGTGCTAGACCCAAGTCCCTGCTTTTTGAAAATACTGCTTTCTCTCCAGAGTGCTTGGCCGTTAGTGTGTCCTCCCTTCCATAACATGTGTTTCCCGTCATTCACCCTGTGATCGTGTACCGTGTGTGGTGTGTGTATCCACCCATCCACCTGTCATCTTGTACTGTGTGTAGCGTCTGTCCACTCATCCACCTGTGATCATGTACCGTGTGTAGCATGTGTATCCACCTGTGATCATGTGCCATGGGTAGTGTGGTCACTTATCCACCTGTGATCTTGTACCACGTGTAGTGTGTGTATCCGCTCATCCACCTGTGATCATGTGCTGTGTGTAGCATTTGTATCCACTCAACCACCTATGATCGTGTGCTGTGTATAGCATGTGTCCACCACTCATCCACCCACGATAATATACCGTGTGTAGCATATGCATCCACTCCTCCACCTATGATCATGTGCTGTATGTAATGTGTGCATCCACTCATCCTATGATTGTGTACCATATGTAGCATGTGTATCCACCCATCCGCCTGTGATCATGTACCATGTGTAGTGTGTGCATCCACCCGTTATCATGTGCTGTGTATAGCGTGTGTTCACTCATCTATGATATGCTCTGTGTATAGCATATGTTTGTCTACTCAGTCACTCATGATTGCATACATCTGTTAGACACTGTTCTATGTGTAAGGCATGGATGCTGATCTCTCTACCCCAGCAGCTTAGCTAGTGTGTGCCTTCTACTAGAATACTTGAGCATGCCTTTTTAATTGAACTCTCTGATGTTGCTGTTGTTAAGTGCTGTTGAGTTGGTTCCAACTCTTAGCGACCCTGTATAGGGTTTCTGAGGAGCGGCTGGTGAGTTTGACCTTGTAGTCCAGCACATTAACCCGCAGTGCCACACCAGGACTCTCTGCTGCCTAGGACTATATCCTCTTCCTCTGTGTATCTGCAGTCCTTGTGTTACATCTAGTGGTAACTTATCCACATGATTAAGTTCCAAAGACCAGGTTGTTAATGGGAAAATCAGTGATATGTGTAAATGGAGAAATGACTCTTGCCTAACACATCGTTAATATGCTAAATAAAATTTTTACTGTTCTCACAAAAGCAAGATGTCAGATAGCTACATAGTTGATAAGATATATAGGATAACAATGTCAAGAAAATTCTAATTTTCCTATCTCTGATAACTTCCCGAATCAGAGTTTAAAAATTTTAATGTTACTAAGGTTTTCAGTGATGAGCATGTCAATTGTGGGGTCTTTTGCTCAGTATATGTTTGATGCCTGCTGGCTGTTTGGCAAGGCGTGGAGTGCAGGTAGTTCTGTACGTGTGGACCATAAGCAGTTGTATGTGGGGATGTCTAGTGAGGTGGTGATGGGCATCTGAACTGAACTCTCACAGGAACAGCTGGCCCTCGGCCCTCTGCTCTGCAGGGTAACTGGATATAGTCCAGCAGTTCCGTGTCTGCTCTCACAGTTACCTGGGCAAGCCTCAGAACCCTCTTTCAGCTATCTTGGTTCTTCCCTCTAGAAGTGCTGCAAGTGTCTAACTAGTAAAGAGATGAAAATTTTCCAAAAGCCAGAAACAGCTACAACTTACAATTTGCATTTATGTGTTCTTAAGAGGTAAGCTTATTACATTTATAGGAACACTGCCTTCTTTATATAGTCTTTTTATGTCAAAGACTTCATTTTTCTTGGATCAACCATCAACACTCATGGAAGCAGCAGTCAAGAAATCAAATGATGTATTGCATTAGGCAAATGTGCTGCACAGGACCTCTTTAAAGTGTTGAAGAGCAAAATGGCAATTTGAGGACTAAGGTGTGCCTGACCCAAGGCATGGTATTTTCAGTAACCTAATGTGCATGTGAAAGTTGGACAGTGACTAAGGAAGACTGTGGAAGAATTGATACATTTGAGTTATGGTGTGGGAGGAGAAGATTGAAAGTACCATGGGCTGCTAGAACAAACAGACCAGTGTTGGAAAAAAGTGCAGCCAGAATTCTCCTTGGAAGCCAGGATGGCCAGACTTTGTCTCTCATATTTTGGACATACTGTCTGGAGGAACCAGTTCCTGGAGAAGGATATCCTATTTGGTAAAGTGAAGGGCTGGTGAAAAAGAGGAAGACCCCCCTCGAGATGGATTGGCACAGTGGTAGCATCAATGGGCTCAAGCGTGGCAACCATTGTGAGGTAGGCCCAGGACCCGGCAGGGTTTCATTCTGTTGTGCATAGGGTCGCCCTGATGGCACCTAACAAGAACAAAAACAAGCTTCATACAAGGGAACTTCAAAAGCTTCTTGGAAAGGTATAATAAAAAAGATCATGGAATTTCCCCATGAACTGTTTGAAGCCCTCTTGTATATCTCTGTGTCTATAAAGCTTCCGTCAAATTCTTTTATTAAAGTAAGAGCTACACTGAAGTGTAGCCAATCCAATTCAGTGTTGATGAAACCTTCTACCCAAGGCTTTGTGGAAGATAAACAATTGAGTGGAAGTTTGGATTAACAGTTCTGTGTGTACCATGCTTAATAAATGTTTCTGGATCAATATTACACCTTTCTTAGGAATTTGTTTTCTCTGCCTACTGTAAAAGTTTTTAATGTTCATTTTGACACCTTAATTTTGTACAATACTGGAGTATTTACTGGAACATGTAACAATTCAGTAAAGATTGGTATGTAACCTTTGCTTTGTATGTTGTCGTTAGGTGCTGTGGCGTTGGTTCAGACTCATACCCACCCTCTGCACAACAGAGTGGAACATTGCCCAGTCCTGCGCCATCCTCACAATTGTAGTTAAGCTTGAGCCCATTGCTGCTGCCACTGTGCCAATCCACTTAAGTGCTTTGTATAGCTGGTAATTTTATAGCTCCAGGAAATGTGGAAAGATTAGGCTCCAAGATTATAAGGCCAAAAGAAATGTTTATCAGATCAGTTTATTGGCTGGTAGGTTTTTCTGTTATTTGCTTTACAACCATGTACCTGGTGTGTAGGGCTGTACAGCTTACCCTAAACCTGACACTTTGTTCAGAGCAGCAGCGTCTTGTTGTGTGCGAAGAGAACCCAGAGTGCAGGAAGTTGCTAGAAGACTGGCTGTGATGCTTTCTGGAGAAGACTGAGTGCCGAGGACAGCTCCACACAGCTGTGAGCACCATGGATCAGAACAACAGCCTCCAGACGTTTGCCCAGGGGCTGGCCTCCCCACAGGTAACACGGCAGGCGGAGAGGGTCAGGGCCCCTCCTTCACTCTCTCCTCTGCTGACCGCCCACTGGTTCTACAGGTTCCACCAGGGCAAGCCTCAGAGCCGCCATACACCAGCCAGCCTGACCCCCCCTTTTCTCGCTTTCTGTAGAGCGCCATGACTCCTGGGATCCCGATCTTTAGCCCCATGATGCCATTCGGCACCGGCCTGACCCCACAGCCCATCCAGAGCACCAACAGCCTGTCCATTTTGGAAGAGCAGCGGCAGCAACAGCAGACGGCAGCCGCTCAACAGTCCACAGCTCAGCAGGCGCCCCCAGGGACCACGGGGCAAACACCACAGCTCTTCCACTCACAGACTCTGACCACGGCGCCTCTGCCAGGCACCACCCCCGTCTACCCGTCCCCCATGACGCCCATGACCCCCATTACTCCTGCCACGCCGGCTTCCGAGAGCTCTGGGATTGTGCCTCAACTTCAGTGAGTCCTTTTGGCGTCTTCCTGTGGTACAGTTGTCTTCAGACAGGCTGCCGTGCTCAAGGCACGGTCCTCATGTTATAGGGGTGACGGCCAATGGGCATGGGGCATGTTAGAGGGCCACCTTAGGGCCTCAGCACATGGAAGTTTGCTCCTCTCCTCTGAGGAAGGTAGGCAGGAGTGAGTCTGATCAAAGTCGCAGCAAAAGACCCAGAGCTGTGTGTCCGAGCACTGAGGGCTTGCGTTCCTGGGACTGGGCCGTGAGATCTGCAGCCAAATCCGAATGTGGCTCTCCAGTTGGCACGCCATTTCCTGGGACTGTTGTGGTAGCTTCTGTTCTTGGGAAGAGAAACTGAATTATAGCGTCAGAGTCCTTCATGCCAGTCCTTTCGTGCTCTGTGAGGGCTAGGGCTGGAGGGAGGGCTGTGTGGAAGGAGCCGTGTCATCTGGGGGAGGCTGTCTTCTTGTGCTCAGTGGGCTTTTCTGCCTGAGTGACAGGTGTCGTATGTAAAGCACTTGAAGGAAGCAGCAGACCAGGTCCTGTGAGAGAGTCTGTCAGTGATGCCTGTGGGCTTGGCTTGGAAACGCTGTCTCACACGACCATGTCCTGCTGCCTTCGTTGCTCTGTACCCAGGGTTCTTGGCGTGGATCCCACTGCTCTGCCTCATCACAGGCCCTTGGGTAAAGGGATGGTGCTGTGGCTCCGTGCCATCCAGTCGATTCTGACTCATAGGGACCCAGTTCTTCACCGTCCTCACAGTCTTTGCTTGAGCCCATTGCTGCTGCCACTGTGCCGGACCATCTTGTTGGGAGGTCTTCCTTTTTTTTGCTGACCCTCCACTTTACCAAGCATGATGTCCTTCTCAGGGAACTGCTCCCTCCTGATAATATGTCTGACGTATGAGAGAGAAAATCTTGGTTTCTTCCAACACAGATTTGCTTGTTCTAGCAGCCCTTGGTACTTTTAATATTCTTCTCCAGCTATAACTCAGATGTGTTAATTCTTCTATCATCTTCCTTACTCAGTGTCCCAATTTTCACATGCAAATAAGGTATTTGAAAGTCCCATGGCATGGATCAGTCGTACCTGAAACCACAGATGGGCATCTTTGCTTGTGAACACTTTGAAGAGGGCTTGTGCAGATCTGTCGTTTGATTTCTTGATTGCAACTTCTGTGACAATTGATAGTGGACCCAAGCAAAATGAAGTCTTTGACAACTTCAGTCGTGTCTCCATTTATTATCATCTGTTGATCCAGGGGTGAGTTATTTTTGTTTTCTTTACACCGAGGTGCAACCCATATTGAAGGTGTGGTCTTTGGTCTTCATCAGTAAGTATTGTAATTCTCCATTTTCAGCAAAGAAGGTTGTATCATCTGCATATTGCAGGTTGCTAATGAGTCTTCCTCTAATCCTGATGTCACATTGTTCTTCAGATAATCCAGTTTCTTCGTTTATTTTCTCAGCATACAAATGGAATACGTGTGGGGAAAGAATATAGTCCTAGTGTACACCTTTCCTGATTCAGTGTCCCCTTGTTCTGATCAAACGACTACGTCTTGGTCTATGTACAGGTTCCTCATGAGTACAATGAAGTGTTCTGGAATACCCATTTTTCAAAATGTTATTTGTGGTTTGTCATGATCCACACAGTCAAAAGCCTTTGCATAGTCAATAAAGCACAGGTAAACATCTTTCTGGTATTCTCTGTTTTCAGTCAAGATCCATCTGATGTCAGCATGATAATCCCTTTTTCCTTGTCCTCATCTAAATCCAGCTTGATTCTTTGGCAGTTGCCTGTGAATGTACTGTTGCAACCATTTTTGACTTCTCTTTAGCAAAATTTTACTTGCATGAGGTATTGATATTGTCTGACGATTTCCGCATTCTGTTGGCTCACCTCTCTTTGGAATGGGCACAAGTATGGATCACTTCCAATCGGTTGGAAATTTCTTGGCATAGATGAGTGGGTACCTCCAATGCTGCATTAGTTTGTTGAAAGATTTCAATTTGTAGTCCATCAATTCATGGAGACTTGTTTTTTGCCAGTGCCTTCAGTGCACCGTGAACTCCTTCTTTTAGAACCATTGGCTCTTGATCATATGCTACCTCTTGAAATGGCTGGATTCTTTTTGGTACATTGATTCTGTATTCCTTACATCTTCTTTTGATGCTTTCTGCATCATTCAATATTTATTTCAAAGACTCCTTCAATATTGCAAGTTGAAGCTTGAATTTTTCTGTCCTTTCAGCTGGAGTAATGCTAAGTGTGTTCTTCCCTTTTGGTTTTCTAACTCCAGGTCTTTGCACATTTCATTGTAATACCTGATTTTTGTCTTCTTGAGCTGCCCTTTGAAATTTTTATTTTCAGATCTTTTACCTCATTTATTTCATTTGCTGTAGCATCTCTACGCTGGAGAGCAAGTTTCAGAATCTAACATCTATTTTGGTCTTTTCTTCCTTGTCTCCTTAATGACCTTTTGCTTTCTTCTTGTATGATGTTTTTGATGGCATCCACAACTCTTCCGGTGTTCAGCCATTCATGTCTAATGCCTCAAATCTGTTCTTGAGATCATTTCTAAATTCAGGAGGGGTGTGTTCAAGGGTATATTTTGGCTCTTGTGGCCTTGTTTTCATTTTTTTTAGCTTCAGCCCGAATTTGCATATGAGCAGTTGATGGGCTGCTCCACAGTCTGGCCCTCATCTGGTTTTGGCTGATGACAGACTGACCCCTCTGAGTGTCTGTAATCTTCAGCTTCTCACTGTGATACCCAGAGTGGAACACCTCTCAGGAAGGCATACGAGATGTCTCTTAGCTGTCGTAGAGCGAGTTAGGAATTTTCCTCTTAGGATGGCAGCAAGAGGAAGGTGTCTGACAGTTCTTAGATGTACCAGAAAGCATGACACAGGACTGACTTTAGTGATGAGGGTGAGACAAGTCATAGCAGTGAAACGTTAGGCCGCTGTGTCTAGAGTCACCAACAGCTGCGTTTTGTGATGTTTATTCCCCCAAATAGACAAAGGCAGGTGTGTACACAAAAGATGACATAGAAATGAAAAAAATGAGCTATTGACATACTCAGGCACGTGTTCTGACAGGGGGAGCTGTGGAAAGCCAGCCTGTGTTTAAATTCCTGTGAAAAAACTCTAATGAAGTGATTTTTGCAGTCTGTTCCTGAATCAGAGATTCAGAAAGTTACTTCAGTGGTGACGTCTGCTTCCCTGCTTGTTGCTGTCAGCCCTGTGCCACAGTCGTTGCTGATTTGATTCCATCGTTGCGTCCCCTGTATCAGTTCATCTTGTTGAGGATTGGTGGGGAGTTACTATGTGGTGGTGTCAGAGGTGGTCTCCTTAATGACTTGGTCCTGGGCCCACATGGACTGAGAGGTGGGAACAGAGACACTCCACTTTGCAGTTGTTACAGGCAGTGAGTGACGCAGTGTGTGTGTGTGTGAAATGTCCCAGTGGACACTGGTCCAGCAGCCCTGTGACCAAACCCAGGGCAGGAGTCAGGCCCTGGATACTCACTCAACATGCAGACCGGGAAGTTTAATAATTTAATGGATTCTTTCTTTTCAAATTTCTTGCAGAAATATCGTCTCCACAGTGAACCTTGGTTGTAAACTTGACCTAAAGACCATTGCACTTCGTGCCCGAAATGCTGAGTATAACCCCAAGGTGAGAACTGCTGTCACGTGTCTCACAGGAAATGACAAAGCAGAAAAGTATCTAAAAGGACCAGGAGTGTGTTGAGGCTCTTGACACCAGCAGAGTGAGCTGTCTGTCTGTCTGTCTGTTGGAGCAGGATGCAGAGTGATGTTCTGATGGATGAGACCAGAGTGGCCAGGAGTTGATGGTTAGTTAGACAGTGAGCACAAGCAGCTCATTACAATTTCTGATAAGGAGGGGATTAGGGAAATCTGTGCCACGGGCCTCTGACTGCAGGCTCCCCCGGCAGCGAAAATGTGTGTCACAACACGCACAGTACAGTGAGCGACGCTGCTGTAGAACCAGAGCATGTGCTGGGGCCTCCACAGACAGAGCCACAGGGAGCTCCTGGGAGGGGACTGGCAGAGCATGCTTTCCCAGCATGCTGTTCACACTCCAATGTGGGAGACCATGTAAAGGGGCTACCTGTAAGGGAAGACTTGGGAACATACAGTTTTATGTGTTACAGTTTTTAATGAAGTGCTAATAGTTATTGGACCAATAAAACCCCGTCAGGGAATTCCAAGGGTTCTCCTGACCTTTCCATAACCTGGAATACCATGCTAGCATTTTATGTGGTAGTAAAATCAGAGAAAAGATATAGACTAATTTCTGAAGTAAAATGGTAAATTTGTTGAGTAGTCTTGTTGATTAGGAGTACTTCATGGCTTTTTTCTTAAGCAGTTAAGTAAGTTATTTGAAAGTAATGTCACTTTTTATGTAACTTAGTAATCTACAGTGAAAAAATGTTCTCCTTGAGGTTCAATTTTAGCAAGAAAAACAGTCTGTTGAAGAGCCAACATGTTAAAAAAATCAAAAGTAGGAACTAAAGATAAAAACAGTGCGTGTTAGTGGGTTCTGGCTCTGGAAGTTGAGCAAATGGGAGGAGCCCCCTAAGAGCCTGCTGCTTGTTCCTTCTTGAGGCCGGTGTATTTGCGCAGAAGTTCACATTTATAAAACAAGAGTTTACCAGTGTTTTACATGTTAGAGCAGCAGCGGAACGTAAGGTGGGGGCAGGCAACGGAGCTGGTGTGAGGGCAGCATGGCCACCTGGTGGACAGTCATCCACGGACTGGCCCAGCTCACCACTTGTGGCACTCTTTCACCGTCCAGTTCTGACAAACCTCGCGAATTTTGTTCTGTGACCATTGTAGCGGTTTGCTGCTGTGATCATGAGAATTAGAGAACCCCGGACCACAGCTCTGATCTTCAGTTCTGGAAAGATGGTGTGCACCGGCGCCAAAAGGTAGGTTCCAGGGGCTGCCCATGGCTAGCCCAGTTACTGCTGCTTTCCTATTAGAACGGCAGCTCACGTTGGGTGTACACTTGGGGGTGGTGCTTGCTAATCCGCTCTGTTGGGTTGCATCTTGTGCATGTCTGATGTAATTTGCCATTGAAAATACAAATCAAGATTTCTTAATGGAAAAAACCGTAAACACAAGTTCATCCTCAGTTGGAAAGAAACAGATCAAGAATCACTAGACATCAGAACCATGGGGGCATCCCGGTCCATGTCCCTGTGACTACTGCTGGCCCCAGCTATTGACCAGTCTTGGATGTTGGGGTCACACAGGGTTGAACAGTGCGCCCCTCTAAAAATATCTGTTTGTGGCAGCACAGCCGGCAGGGCCCCAGGTTTGATAAGTGACAATGGGGGTGAGTAACATCTGGGTCATACAGTCTGAGACCAAAGCAGCTCAGGTTAAGTGTGCTTGTAAAAGGAGGTCAGGATGTCCGTGGAGACTGGGTGCCTCTGAAGTGTGGCCCCAGCACAGTGACCAGTCTGCTCGTTTTCTCAGGGACAGACCTAGCGGTACACTGGTATGCTAGTTTCTGTGTGGTGTCTAGTCTTTTGTCCCAGAGTGTTTGCAGACTGAATTATGTGTCTGGGAGTACTGCGATTCTCCCCAAAGGGGAGAGGGGGACCGGCCTCACGTCTGCCCGGGTGGCATTGTTGCAGCTCTTCTGTTTCTCACAAGCTCCATGTTGCCAAGTCATTTTATCAGCAGAATACAGAGGGGATCAATGTAAGAGTGTGAATGCCTTCCTCACAACGAAGCTCTTAGTCTTCATCTACGGAAAGGGGCCAGGGATGTGGGAATACCTCGTAAGACTGGCTTGCCGTGTCGTGTCTGTCAACTAGTTCTCCTATTGGAAGAAGAATGACCAGTGTACATGGTTTTTCTTAACTTGGGTTTTTTTTTTCTAAGTGACTCATCTAAATCATTACTTTGTCTGGCTTTGAGAATAAATGTCTCACATTTTTCCTCCTTAGTGAAGAGCAGTCCAGGCTAGCAGCAAGAAAGTATGCCAGAGTTGTGCAGAAGCTGGGCTTTCCAGCCAAATTCTTGGATTTCAAGATTCAGAATATGGTGGGGAGCTGTGACGTGAAGTTTCCCATCCGCCTAGAGGGCCTTGTGCTCACCCATCAACAGTTCAGCAGGTATGTGCTGGGCAGGGCAAAGCTTGCATGGACTTAGATCTTTAACCCCATTAGCAGCTTTCATGCCACTGAAGGGAGGCAACGGGACAGAAAGCTGCTAACGGGGTTGCTCAGTAAATAGGTTTTTTGTGTTTTTTTAATGTTTTATTGTGAATTATGTGGTAGTTTACATGGGAGAACATTATCTTTACATTCATCCTATTGTCTATCATTTCATTGCCATGGTTACAATCCCCTCCATGCATCATCAGCCAACCAAAGGGTATACCCTGCAAGACTGCCCCCTGATCGTCAGCCCACAGCCCCTCTCCCTCTCTGGGTCTAAAGTCCCCAGCTGCTTCATCTCTCCACGTCATCGTCTCTGCCTCCATCTCAGGCATCACTGCTTCTCTGGGTAGGGTCCCACACTCATTCTCCCCTGATGGTCCCAGGGGCCTCCGCTCCTAGACTGCAAAGTCAATCACTCCCCTCCTTTTGCAATAAAACATCTACCTTTACATTTCCAACCCTCACAGTCAGTCCTGGAAACCATTATTCACTATTGTACCACAAGAGTCCTCTCTGCAACTCCTTTCATCAGCTCCACCCAGACAGATTGGATACTACTCAGTGGAGATTCTACCTTCCTTTATGCCCTCTGGCTCTAGGTTCCCTCTTGAAAGCTTGTAAGCCAATCACTTCTTGCCTTTGTAGCCCCCCGCCCCCCATTTTGGGTAGCCAATGTCCAAGTTGCCCATCCCTGTCTACTCTGTGTATGGAGAGGGTGGGAATGATTCTTGCTGTAGGATTTGTTCCCTCTTTTGAGCTACTGCATCCATAGGTGTTGGTCAAGTTCATCAAATTGTATCAGATTACTCTTTTTTTCCTCTTCTTTCTTCTTCTAGTTGAGCTCTGATCATCCAGTCATTGAAGTCAGGTTAAGTGGGTATTATCTGCAAGTGTGGATGTTCTTATGCATATGCCCTCTCTTCTTATCAGCTGGACGCTTCACTCTCCACTCTAGTCCTCTGTGGCTACGTCACTGACTCTGGGCCCAAGGGTCCCCAGGTCTTGCCACACTGCTGGCCAACCAGGTCTCCACCTGGGTTCTCAGGAATCTACTGAATGTTGTAGGGCTTAGCTCACAGCTTCATTGCTGTTTTTCCCTCACTTCCCCTTTATCGGTGACAAACATGGTCACCAGTCAGAGCATATATTCCCACTGAGTCTTAGTCTTAGAAGGGGGTTTGCCTTGATGATGTCTCCTGGGCAAGCAACTTGCTTGTTCTTGGAGTAATCAGACAGACTGCCTATATTGTTTAGTGTCAATAAATAGGTTTTGAACGAATGAATTGAACCTACAATCTCTCTTGTATTTTCCTTGTCTGAATCTTTGTCCCCTCCTATCAGACTTACCTGCAGAGTATGAACACAGATAGGAAAACTCTCTCCACCTAGTTTTTCTGCTACTTGTTGAGGATTGAAAAGCCAAATGCCCTGTCTCCCCTACACTCTCATTCTGTGCCCGCTACACTGCTTCTCCAGCCTCTAGATGTATCTTCAGGCACAGGTCTGTGTGCTGTGTCCATTCACCTAGAAAGCCTCATTTCTGTGCCAGGTGTCCATCCAGCACCTGTCCTGAACTGCCACCAACCACTCGGGGCCTCAAGCGCAAGCCAGTATCTGTGTGTCCCTTTGGCTAACTGCCAGTGTTAATGGCTAAAAGATCTTGTTTAAGGAGTGGGACGGAAATGAGGAGCAGACCGACGCCTCAGATCTTAGGAATCTGTGAGCAGGGGAAACAGAATTCCTCTTAGGATGCAGATTCAGCGGAAATGGGGGAAAAGCACAAGAGGGAAGGCAACAAGCAGGCTTGTCAGTTGTGCTGGGGCCAGCATTGGGCTTCACTTTACCCAAACGACGAGCCACTTTTAATTCTTACAACGCTCTTGCCATTTTCCTTGTAGCTACGAGCCAGAGTTGTTTCCGGGTTTAATCTACAGAATGATCAAGCCCAGGATTGTTCTTCTTATTTTTGTTTCTGGAAAAGTTGTATTAACAGGTAAGTTGAGAGAAGACATTGTGCTTGAATAGTTTCAGGGGTGGAGTTTTGTTTACTGAAGATGTTCACAGTGTGGGGTACGCTGGCTTGCAACTTGAACGGATGTTTGTCCCTCTTTCCTCCTGCTCCCACCCACCCTCACACTGAAGGGAAACAAACCCACAGAGGTGGGTCACCCCCCCAAGCCATGGTCCTCATCTGACACTGGGCCAGCGAGTGGTCCTTGGAGCCGGTGAGGGTGTGGAGCGGCTGACCCCTTCCGAGTGTGGTGACACAGGAGACGAGGTGCCAGACACCTGCTGCTCTGTAATTGAAAAGTCACTAGGAAAATCTCGTTTTAAAAACAAGAAAAGAGTTCCTACCCGGGATGCCACTGTTCATTTCAAAAGCCTCTGATTTATGGGTGTCATGTAACAACTGTACCCTCTTCACACTGGTCTCCACTTCACCTTGTCTCCTAGGTGCTAAAGTCAGAGCAGAGATTTATGAGGCATTTGAGAACATCTATCCAATTCTGAAAGGGTTCCGGAAGACAACGTAATGACTCGACGCATACCTGCGCCCTATTTGTCTCCAAGCTAGGCGTCTGCTCCTGGCTCCTGCCAGTGTACTGTGGGTGCAGCATCTCCTGGATCCACTGCCACCAGGCTGCCGTTTGTTGTCGATGAGCCGGTGAAAGGGACATGTCCAGTGTTAGCCACCTCTACGATGGGTTGGACTTTTACTTTTTTTTCCCATAAACTAGTTTTTGTATTTGTACCAGGGAAGTAAAGATCTTTTTTTAAACTGTTGTTTCTCTAGTTTGTAATCCAGGGTGGTTTTGTGCCAGACACATTCCGCCTCTCGAGATTTGCAGTTGTAAAGCTGCCCGACTCGAGAGCGCCCTCCAATAAACGCTGTTCACAAACGTGTCAGCTTGTGTGGTAGATGGCAGCCGAGACTCGTACCCTACAATGGCATTATAGACGTCCTGCCTGAAACCACACTGGTTCCACTTGTTGATTGCTTAATCCACCTTTTGTGGTGGTCACAACAGAAAAGGAAAAACGGGCCAAGAAGTAGTGGCATGTCATGTCCTCAAGTCACCCGCCAGCACTGTTGGCACTGCTAGACCCCCCCAAATAAAGTCTGAAAAGTCGCTCAGTAGCATCTCCACTTGGGAATGCACACCACCATTTCCGTGCGGTGCTGTGTAGCCACACCGGATGTGCATGTCAGCACCTGCAAACTGCACACACTAGGTGTACCCCCTCATCCCACAAGGTGACATGAGGGCCCATGGGAATTTGATATGTGGGAATGTGGTTTAGGGGACATAGGCCAGTCAGTTTGTCAGAACCGCAGTTTCCAAGCAGCGACAACGTCTTATGTGCCTGAGCCGGATGGGCACTGCTGATGGAAAATGAAGTGACTAAAGGCCTGACCTCTGCGTGCTTGTAAACCATGGACTTTGGAACCTTAAGGAGAATGTTGAGCAGAGCACGGTCCACCCTTGAGGATGGCTGCCTCCCTTGCAGGTTGGCAGCTTCCAGGCCCATGGCTCCTTAGCTCTGTGCTGGCTGGAGACAAGGACTGCCCCTCCTGCACTGACCTAGGTCAGCTGAGGTGGAGCATTTTCAAATTAAGGATTTCTAACCTCAAATCGATGCGTTTCTTGGTCCTGCTGCTTCAGAACCGAAGCTCTCTGATCCGTGTCCCCAGTCCTTCCTGTCTCACAGGCTCCGGGACCAGCGTCATAAATACCACCAGGCTCGGGTGTCAGTTGGCATCAGACTGGATGTGTTTATCTAAAAATTTTAATGTTAACCTTGCAAATTTTGGGGGGAAAACCGCTTAGAATAATTTGACAAAAGTATGTATATAATTATAAAAATTCACACATAAAGCCATTTCATCTGATCCCAAATTCACAGATACGGCGGTATTTTCTCAGATTTCTTTCATCTGATTCCAAACTCATAGATAGGCCATCTTTTCAGATTTATTTCTGTACATGTACATGTATAGTAAAGGAAGCACTGGTATGGTATTGCTGGACTGCAAGGTCGGGATCAAACCCACCAGCCGCTGCTCAGAAATCCTATACAGGGTCGCCATGGGTTGGAACGGACTCAATAGCACTTAGTAATGTGTAAATACGTAAAGAATCCTGAGCAGTGTTGTCTGCGCTGTTGAGGTTGAGCAGCATCCTGAGTGTGGGCAGACTGGGCATTACGGTCTCATGTTCAGACATGTTCCTGTGCCTCTGGCAGGATGGCCTCCTTGGGAAACACCCAAAGTGAACCTCAGGAGTGAGCGGTTTTCCCTGCTCCTGGGTCGGAACAGCATCCTAGGCTGTGTCCGTCACGTCCTGCTTCCACACAAACTCTTCCGTGTAGCCACTGCCCAGAGCACAGCTATCTGCACAGGTGAAGACGCCCAGGACGCCCCAGTCGACGCTCCTGCCCAGACTGTCGGCCTTGAGGAGGTTGAGCAGATGTGGCATGACCTGGGGAGAGGATGTGAAGGTCAGGCCAGGTGCCACCGTGCTGGAGGCAGAACCACCCCCCGTATCATCCACCTTCTCTAGGTCCCTCCTTCCTGCATCTGGCTGGCCTCTCCCTTTTCCATCTGAGAAAGAGGTTCCAAGGCCAAGCCACTTAGGCTCACTGATAACTCCAACTTCTATCTGGGAAACTTTTACCTGTCACTAAGACCTGAATAGCCTACTCTTGTTACTTTGTTTGAAGAATGCTGAGCTGGGGGCAGGTCTGAGAGCCTCGTAGGCTGGTAATTTAGTCGGAAGGAGGAAAACTCTGTGACATCAGAAAAGAGCTGAGTTTTGGAGAGTCTTCCCAATTCCTTTTTCACCCAAAGACACAAATGAACAACACTATCTTGTAGCCCAGTCCAGGAACGCACAAATCAAGGGTATTTCCACCCAACCCAGTGGACGCTGGTGAATCCCTAGTCTGTGAAACCCTGTATAGGGTCACTGTGAGTTGGAACCAACGCAGCGACAGTGGATTTGGTTTTAGATTGAGATCTAGACAGTGGAGCAGAGTTCAGAGGCGTACATGTGTGCCACATAATATGTGTTACTAAAAACCCTCAATACTTCACAACAAAATTTCAGAACTACTCCTTGATTCAACATGCCTTCCATTAATGGAAGCACATGGTATCAACACAAAACTCAAAGTGGAAAATAATCTACTTACGGATTAAATTGTGTCTCCCAGGAAGCATGTGTTGCGACCCTACTGCCTACAGATGTGGGTGTGATCCCGTCTGGAAATGGATTCCTTTGTTGTGCTAACGAGCTCATCTCCGAGTCTGATGAGAAGCAGGGAAGGGTCCTAGGAAGAGTCTTGCACACCTGACCCAAACTTGGTAAAGTTTTGATGCCTAGAATGGTAACCAGGGTGACTATATACCTTTAAGGACATACCTGGAATTCAAAAGTTCTCTTGGAACCACACGGACAATTCGGAATATCCTCTTCTTGAGGGACATTTTCACCAGATATCCAGATGGGGGCAGTGCCACGGCCATATCTGATAATCTGAAACCAACCAGAATCTGGGTCAGCTTCACCATCTCCCTGAAACTGCTTAGAACTGTGGCTGCTCCCACCCCACAGCGCACTTGCCACTGGTGGTACTCATGAGGGAGGGCACTAGCTCCTAAGAATGGTCCCTTCATGTGGCCGCCCCACCAACCCGCACAGGACAAGTAACACCTGCGTTCTAGCTGACTCTGTATATACCACTCAATAGAATCAGATTCCTCCACCATTAGGGAAGGGGCCTGGTCTAGCTGTTTGCTCAGGCCCACTTCTGTCCCCACCACAGGACTACCTTCACACACTCACACATACAGGAGTCTTGGCTAGAAAGGCAGACACTGGATGTTTGGGTAAAAATACAATCAAAGGCAGACTTGGTAATAAGCTACCCTATGTCAAAAACACATCCACTGAGGAAAAGGCCTCAGCGTGCAGGCCTCGACCTGGGCCTGCTGTGCACCGAATCCAGTGACTGGGGTGTGGGAATTATGCAGTGTTCTCTTTCCTGACGTGAAGTATAGGGTGCGTGAAGCTAAGGGGCACAATCCTGGCAGAATCACAGAGAATACCCCGGTGGATAAAGATGACACTGGAAGGCGCATGAAAAACCGATGAGTGGCCTTGCGCACTAGTGCTAGAAGCTTCCTCCTTTCTTTCCCTGATGTGGCCCTGATGCAGCCCTCGAGCTGAGTCAAAACAAATTATCTGGAGACCCAAGTAAGAGCTGGAAACAGCTGTCACTATGTCAACAGTCAGTGCTTGGGAAAGATGGTTGGAGCGGATCACCCTGGAAAGCTCTTCGGTGGAGGGCTCAATGAAGACACAAACGAGAAAACCCTGGAAGCAGTATTTGGCAAATGTGTACGAATTGTTGAAGTACTCTTGATGAAAGACAGTAAAACCAATGAATCAAGAGGATTTGCTTTTGTCACCTTTGAAAGCCCAGCAGATGCCGAAGATGAAGTGAGAGAGGTGAATGGCAAGTCTTTGGAAGGGAAAGCTATCAAGGTGGAACAAGGCACTAAAGCAACATTAGAAAGTGACAGGCGTGGACCCCCACCACCTCCAAGAAGCAGAAGCCCACCAAGAGGCCTTAGAAGTGGAAGAGGAGGCAGTGAAGGAACCAGGGTACCCCCTTCATGTGGGAGATACATGGATGATGGTGGCTAGTCCGTGAATTTTAACAAGAGTTCTTCCAGGGGACCACTTCCAATAAAAAGACGACCACCACCACAAAGTTGTGGTCCTCCTCCTAAAAGATCAGCCCTTTCACAACCAGTCACAGTAGCAGTGGAATGGGAGACAGAGCCCCTGTATCTCATGGAAGAGATAGTTATGGAGGACCGCCAAGAAGGGAACCGCTGCCCTCTCATAGAGATGTGTACCTGTCCCCAAGAGATGATGGCAATTCCACTAAAGACAGTGATTCAAGCAGAGATTACCCAAGTTCTCGTGATACAAGAGATTATGTGCCACCACCAGGAGATTATACATACATATTGTGATTATGGTCATTCCAGTTCACGTGATGACTATCCATCCAGAGACTATAGTGATAGGGATGCTATGGTCTCTATTCAGACCATTCAGGTGGAGGCTCTGAGAGCTATGGTCACTCACGTAGTCCTCCACCTACACGAGGGCCCTGCCATCTCATGGTGGAAGCAGTCATTATGATGATTACAGCAGCTCACGAGACGGATATGGTGGAAGTCATGAATGTTACTCAAGCAGCCGAAGTGATCTCTACTCAATCGGTCGTGATCAGGTTGGCAAACAAGAAAGAGGGCTTTTCCCTTCTATGGAAACGGGGTACCCTCCTCCATGTTGTGACGCACCAACAGGCGGTGGCTGTGGAGGCAGCCAATCTGATAGAGGGGGAGGCAGAAGCAGATACTAAAAAAATTTTGGACCAAAATCCCTGTTGAAAGACACAAACAAAAAGTGGAACCTATTCTGTCATTACTACCCAAGGACTCATAAAAGGAAAAATTGCATTACTTTAAAAAACAAAATTTCCTGTTCAATACTCCTCCATAATTTTTATGTTTCTTGTGAGGAAAAAGTAAAACCTGTTTGATTTGATGACACTGCTTTCAATAAGCAAATATTAAATGTGTAAGACTTGACTTGTTTACTAGTGTTGTAATTCTCCTAAGTGTCCCTGAAGGCCACTTCCTATTCAATTCTTTCCAATAAATGAGGCAATACTAAGATCTTCCACAAACGTCATCCAGCCATCTAATATGGAGAGATGAAGCATTTGGTCTATATAGAAGGGTGGCTGGGTTTCCTACTCTTACGGTGATTCAGGGTGTCTTCAAATTGAAATCTCAGTGTTCTCAGTGAACAAAACTTGAGACAGATGCTTAAACCCAGAATAAAAGGATAATACTTGCCGTATAGTGCCTGACATTTCCTTGGGATTCTACAAAAGCCTCCCCTTTCCCCCTACTAAGACCAAACAAATACAGAATACTGAATATAAAGTTTGGCAAAAACCAGCCAGGAAGCATGGGAAAAAAAAAAAAAAAAAAAGAGTGCTGAGTGGGAGGGAAGGCCACCTGGTTCTTCTAGCTGCAGACCTGTAGTCATAAAACCAGTGTCTTTGTGTTGAGATGTTGACATGCTGGTCATGTAAGCACTTGCCCCTAAACAGCATTTGTCTTCATGCTCCTGGTGCTCAATGCGTAGTAAACCTCAAAATACTGAAGCCGAGAAGGTGAGTGGTGTGACCTTTAGACGCGACAGCTATCCAGCGTGTTGGCCTTGCCAACATCTTCCTATATAGATGCTCGTCAGCAAATGTGGCTCTTGAGGCTCCTAGGGCCAGACCAGCTTTACCACACCTATAACAAGGCCATGGCAAGACAAAGGAAGCAGGAGGGAGCAGTCTAACTTACCTGCTCAGGTTCAAGGGCGATTTGCATTTTAAATTTCTGGAAAATTTGATCTTCCCTGGACTCGTGCTTTGCCATGGATTCCAATTCTTCCTCAAGCGAGTCACCTGAAACGTCACAACACTATTTTGTAAAACAGACCTAGTGCCCAGACCACATATACAAGGGACCCAGTCCTAGTGTTGTGCTGTGGGTTCATGTGCTGGACTACAAAGTGAGGTTGAACCGCATGGTCAGCGGTTCAACCTCACCAGTCACTACTTGGAGACCCTATAAGGGTAGTTATGGGTCAGAACCGACTCGATGGCACTGAACACCAACAACCACATGCTGTTTGTGGAATCAGCACAGCGGCAGGATGGCCATGGACTTCCCCTGCTTTGGTTCTAACACCAGGAGCCTCCGTGACAATCCATTCCCAGCTCCTTGGAGCTGCTCCCTGGAAGCTTCAGACAAGACTTCAGTCAAAGTTTTCTGCCCAAACGGACCTTCACTCCTATTGCCCCTAACATCTCCCCCACCATTCATCTGTCAGTTTGTCCTACTGTGGTGGGATGGCTGCTGTTGTAATGCTGGAAACTCTGCAGGGAGCACCGATGACAGAGAGGTTTCAGCAGAGTTTCCAGATGAAGACAGGACAGGAAGAAGTGGACCGCTTCTGAGCTGCTGTTGTTACGTGCTGTTGAACTGGTTCCGACTCACAGCGACCCTGTACAGGGTTTCCGGGGCTGTAATTCTTTATGGGTGCAGAAAGCCTCATCTTTCTCCCGTGGAACAGCTGGTAGTTTTGAACTGCTGACCTTGCGGTTCTCAGCCCGATTTGTAACTACTACGCTACCAGAGTAGAACTGATTTCGGGACCTTCATTTGCTGATGGCGTATGTCTCAAAATGATAAACAACTCCAAACATCGATTAAAAATTGGAAGATAAAATGTATGGCCTAGGAAAACTGGAAGTTGTCAAAAACAAAATGGAACACATAAAGATCAATTCCTAAGCATTAGTGTGCTGAAATGGGCTAGTATTGGATATTCTGAATTAGACAATCATTATGGTTTACTGTGCTAGGAATGACAAATTGAAGAAGAATGATGCTGCATTCATCATCAAAAAGAGCATTTAAAGATCTACCTTCAAGCTCAGTTCTGTGATAGGATAGTATCAATATGCCTACATTGTGATTATTGTTCAAATTTACACACCAACCACTAAAGCCAAAGATGATGAAAATGAAGAATTCCACCAACTTAGTCAGTCTGAAATGGATCAAACATGCAATCAAGATGCACTGATAATTACTGCTAACTGGAATATGAAACCTGGAAACTGAGGAAGGATAGGTAGTTGGAATATATGGCCTTGGTGATTGATACAAACAATGCTGGAGTAATGATTTATGCAAATACCTTTTTCACCATAAATGCTGACTATAACACAGGAATCAAACTGACTACATCTGTGGAAGAGACAGACAGAGCAGCTCATTACTATCAGATAAAACAGAGCCAGGGTTTCAGTGTGGACCAGACCATCAGTTGCTCATATGCAAGTTCAGGCTGAAGCTGATGAAAAAACAACTCCATAAGAGCTCAAGTATATTCCACATGAACTTGGTGCCCACTTTAAGAACAGGCTTGATGGGCACTAAAAGCCCAGGAACAAAGAGCTGTGGCAGGAGAGCAAGACCATGAGAGAAAGAACAATACCAACTGAACGTCTTTGATAAACAATATAGATAACACCTCAATGCACAGAAAAACAATCCCCATGACTGGACCAAAAAATAACATCATGATAAAATGAAAAACGACTGAAGTTGTCAAAGACTCTGTTTTGCTTGGGCCCACAATCAATGCTCACGGAAGCAATAGTGAAGAGATCCAAGGATGTACTGCATCTGGCAAATCTGTTGCAAAAGACCTCTTGAAGTGTTCAAGAACAAAGATGTTACTCTGAGAACTAAGGAGCATCTTACCCAAGCAACAGCCTCAAGTATGAGCGTGTGAAAGTTGGACAATAAACAAGGAAAGCCTGGGAAGAGTTGAGGCCTTTGAATTATGGTACTGGGGAAGAATATTGAAAGTATCGTGGAGACTGCCAGAAGAACCAATATGTCTTGGATGTACAGCCAGAAAGCTCCGTAGAAGTGAGGATGGTGAGACTTTGTTTCTCATACTATGGACATGCTGTCAGAAAGGACCAGTACCTGGAGGAGGACAGCAAGCTGGGTAAAGCGGAGGATCGGAGGATTAGCAAAAAGGAGGAAGACAAACACCCCCCACACACACACACACCCCCCACAGTGGCAGCAACCATGGGTTCAAATGTAACCAACTCACCCTCATGGCTCAATTTATAGCCAAATGATAATAAAGGGACCAATCACCCTAGGGTGGTAGGCACTCTTTAGAATCATCAGGCAGCCAGAATGCCTAACCAATGCCAAGAATGGAGGCAGGCATGGGCTGTGCCTGAGGCCACACAGACCTTGACCACCTGCTCCTCTCTGGACACACAGAGCTTCCCCTCAGGCATTACTGAGACAAGTTCTGAGATTGACGCCCTACCAACACTCCCCACGTGGTCCGTATCCTCCTCATCTTCCACAACTTCATGAGGGGCCTCGTCTTCTGTTTCGATCACAATCTCATATTCTGGGAAAAGGAAGCTGTGATCTGGAACTGTGTCCTCCAGAGCACCTACAACAAAAGTCATTAGCATCGCTAGTAGTCATTCCATTTTGAGGGAAATTCGCATTTCCTATTCTCGACACATCACAGTCCTGGTGTGGTGCTCTAAGAAGCATCGGACTGCTAACTACAAGGCTGCAGTTTCAACCCACCAGCCGCTCCTTGGAAACGATGCCCAGGGTCCTGTGAGTAAGAACTGACTTGACAGTACTTAACAGCAACATACAGGAGTCCTGGTGTGGCGCTGAGGGTTAATGCGCTGAACTGGAAGGTCAGTTTGAACCACAAGATCATAGTTCAAACCCACTAGCTGCTCCTTGGAAACCCTATACAGGGTTGCTGTCAGTCAGAATTGACTCTCCAGCACTTAACAACACATCACAGTGCTCATCTTATCAGTTCTCCTAAATAAATTAATGATCCCTGGTGATGCTGTGGGTTAAGCATTGGGCTAACTGTAAGGATGATGGTTCAAACCCACCAATCGCACTGTGGAAAAAAGATGAAGCTATTACTGTAAAGATTTATTGTTTTAGCAACCCTATGTTCTACCTCACAGGGTTGCTATGAGTCAGAAACGACTTGATATGCAATGGGCTTGGTTTTTTCCCAAACAATTCTCATTCTTTATCTGAACAGTTTTTCCTTAATAAATGAACACATTTAGTTTTTGCATTTTAGATTAAGGGTTGACACACATGTGATACGTCAAGGCTAGCAGCATAAACAAGTTGGGGTAAACAATGCCGTAGAAACTCTCAGTTCTCTAGCTCTAACTTTTATAGAAACAAGGGTACTCCAAAAACAAAATGTCGTAAGGCAGCAAAGAAATAATGAACCCAATAGTTGGCCACAGAGGGAAATGAGGAATGGGTAGATGTTTTCCTTAAATATATGCTTGCATTTTCTGAATGTCTTTACACTTCGTAATTTTCATTGCATAGAAACACACCAATGAAAAAAGCAAGGTCTCTTCCTTTTTTCACACAGTACAAAATGAGTGTTGCGTTAATGTCTACACAGCGGAGTTTCATTATGCTCTAGACTACCATCAGATACCCTACCCTCTTAAAGGCTGGTTCTTGGGGGAACCCCTAGGGACGCAAGGGGTCGAGCACAAATCAAAAATGAGAGCAAAGTTAGGGAAATATAAAAGAAAACCATGGTTTTTCTCGACTTCATGGAATCAGGGCAGCTGCAGTAACATTCACGTGGCCAGTAATGAAAATGATCCAAGTGCTAGACTTTTTCTTGTAGTAACACTCACGCGCATCCTGGAGCCCGCACGTCTGCCGGTGCCACTTCCAGTCCAGGGTCTGATGCTCTTTGCTGCAATAGTGTGCCCTGTGGCACCTGGAGCAGGTCTTGGGGGCCAAGCAGCCGCACACCCGGCACAGGTGAGCACCAGACTTGAGCTGGAGACACACAGATTTTCCTGTCTCAGGCGGAGACTCCTCCGAAGGTGGCTCAGAGGAGTAAAAGTCATTTTCTCTGGGTAGCTGGTTCCTAAAAACGCGCAAGCCGGCGCAGCAGGCCGGGTGGCGGCAGCAGAAGAGGAAGAGGCCGCGGTGGAAGGCGTCGGCGCGGCCGGGCAGCGGCGCGTACAGCTGCAGCAGGAAGGCGGGCGAACGGCCGCAGCGCGGACAGGATAGTGCCGCGGGCCCGGGCAGCCCCGCCTCGCCCAGCCACGCTGGCCGGCCGCCCGCCTTGCTGGGAAAGAGCGCACTGCGCAGACGCCATGCCGGCGCCTTCTCCGCGAAGCCCAGCTCCACCAGCGCGGCCATGCAGCTACCGGCACCGACTCGCTGTGCTACAGACTCGAAACCTGACAAGGGCTCGGTTAGTCCACCGCCCAGACGGAAAGCGGAAACGGTCCACGAGCCCAGACAGGAAGTCAACAAGAGCGCGGACAGGAAGGTGATTGGAAGATAAGAGTGAGGAGGCGGAATAAAGGAAGCACACCGGAGAAGATCCGCCCCTCGCGCCTTGACGCTGCCTTGCGCCGTCGGTGCTGGAGCGCGTGCGCAATCGGGTTGCGGGGGTGGGGTGGGGCACTGGGAAACGCCGCTGTCGCTCGCGGGGAAAGTGGGTACTTCAGAGGGGGTTGACCATCGGGACATACTTGTTAAAAAAAAAAAAAAAGAATATGGAGACACATCTGACGGCCACTGACTTCACAAGGGAGGAGAAAAGAGACTCGCCCTCAGCATCAGTCCTTGGCCGATTCCTATGAGGCGGAGGTCAGACATGCCTCTATCCTCCCTTCTCTACCAAATTGGCACCAACCATTCCTGAATTTACTCAGTGGAGTTTGATCATTCATTGCAATGGCCACACAAAACTCAGAGACAATACTCACGACGGTTAGGGACACAGCAGGAACCTAACCGCCAGGCTCATGGCGCACCCCAACACCTGGTACTTGAATCAACAATTCCGGGAAACTGAGCCCATCACACATTCTGAAATACAGAGCAAAAATAGACCAAAAAAGAGAAGAAGATGCAAAGGAAGAATATGTGCCACCTAGACACTTCTGCCAATCAGAATTAAACTTGAGCGAGACGAACCAAAACCCTACAAAGAACAGAAAGTCTGCGTTCTCTCACTCATGACGGATGCCCGCGTCTCCTCTTCTGAGAAGTGTACTCTGCATTGTTTATTAAAACATTGCTTGCTGCTTGTTGCTTTCACTGTGAGTGCAGTTTGCACCAACCTCAAGTGGGTTTTGCTAGACTTGCAGAAGTCAAGTTTCACTACGGGTTAATGCGCAGGACGGCAAAGTCGGTTTGAATTGCAAGGTTGGGAGTTCAAGCTCACCAACCGCTCCCCGGAACCCTATACAGAGTCGCTATGGGTCAGAACTTACTCGACGGCACTTAATAACAACAACGGCATATACCTGTTGCAGACGTGGTATGCTACCATTACAAAAAAATCATACATAAATGGTGGACGCCACCCTGCCAAGGAGCAGAACTGCGAGAAGCCTTATGCATGAAAAGTTCATTGTTTAGCAGAGTGACAATGAATGCCCCCCTTGGTTAGCAGAGCTACAAGGGATAATTCATGCAGGGGACCTGCGGTTTCTAGCTTTCCCTTGGAAAAATAGTTTATTTCTGATTTCCTTATAAGAAGTTTTAGAAAATCTTGCATAATCATTAGATACTTTAAACAAACCTCATGTTATAATAGTTGCCTTTCACATTAACATTAATTTTCACACCATATTCAATCTTATGTAGTTTTAAAATTTATTTTTTACATTAACAATAAGTTTTAACATTAGATATAACCACACTAGCTAAAGTTTTAGCAATTCAAGCTTAAAATTGTAAGAAACATTCCATGTGGTTTTAGTCAAGGACATTAAGGCTTTTAGAAAGCAGCTTAGGAGACAGTCAAGGGCAGTGAGAGCTTGGGAACAGAGGCAGGAATTTGATTAGAAGTTTTGAGAAATTGTTAGCATGAGAGAATTACTGATTTTTCTTAACTATGAAACTTTAGGGTACTTTTATGTTCTTGTTTTTATTGTTTGATCAATTATATGTATGACCAGTTATAGGAAAAATTATGGTTTTGATTATAATCTGTAACTAATGAATCTATAGAAAGTAATAGATGTTGGTAAAGTTAGAAATTAAGACGTAGAACTTTGTTTAAAACTAAACTAGACATTTTAGGGAGGATTAGAGAGAAACAGAGTCCCTCACAGAAGGCAGACGTTATCACTGTAACTAAGGAGTATAGAGACACAGGAATGTTTGGTGACCTTGTGTTCCTCTTGTACCGTTGATGTAACAATATAATATTTGATTGATTTGTAACTGCTTGTATGTGACTGTTATGAGATCATAGTATGTTCTCAATGGGATATAAGAAGCAACAATTTTGAAATAAACAGTCCAGGCAGCAGTCAGAAAGGGAGTCATCAGAAGAGAGCCATTACCACCATCTGCCTGAGACTCAAAATGACCCATTGACTCTTTGAGGATTTTTTTATCATTTACCGAATCCGTACCCCCCTCCGAGTTCTCACAAAGGGTCGAGGCTGGTCCTCGGCACATAAAACCATTAATCAATCCAAATCTGCTCCTGCTACGACAATGTCTTCTAGCATAAACCTGTCTGCTGCACTGAAAACAGGAGAGAAGACATTTGATCCCAAACAAACACCATGATCTGT
This sequence comes from Chrysochloris asiatica, assembly GCF_000296735.1. Lineage (NCBI taxonomy): Eukaryota > Metazoa > Chordata > Mammalia > Afrosoricida > Chrysochloridae > Chrysochloris > Chrysochloris asiatica. Next base: position 2,243,030 of record NW_006408879.1, read on the forward strand.
ACAATGTGCAATGTGAGAAAAACCACTATTAAATCCTAAAGCGTGAAAAGTGGGGTAAGTCAGATATTTAAAGAATAAATACAAGTCTCTGTCAAATCAAAGCACAAGAGAAAAGGCCTAGAAAAACAGCGTTTTATACTTCAACTTAGTTATGTACCTTAAACCTTTCCATTATGATGCATCAAGATGTCACCACAGCTGGGGTGTTGGGTTCCAATAAAATAAAAGTTATGATAAATGACTCCCACAAAAATTATTAAAAACCTGCTCTTCAATGAGATGGTTGTTGTTGTTAGGTGCCATCGAGTCTGAAATGACTCATAGCGACCCCATGCACAGCAGAACGAAACAAAGTCCGATCCTGGGTCAACCTCACTACCGCTGCCACACTTGACGCCATCAATGATGTCACCTGGCTGGTCCATCTTGTTGGGGGTCTTCCTCTTATTCTCTGACCCTCCATCTTACCCAGCATGATGCCCTTCTCCAGCGACTGTTCCCTCCTGATAATATGTCCAAAGTATGAGAGACGAAGGTTAGCCATCCTGGCCTCTAAGGAGCACTCTGGCTGCACTTCTTCCAAAACAGATCTATTGGTTCTTTTGGCAGTCCATGGCACTTTCAGTATTCTCCTCCAACACCACAACTCAAAGGCATCAACTCTTCTACAATCTTCCTTATTCACTGTCCAGCTTTCACATCCATATGAGGTTATTGCAAATACCATGGCTTGGGTCAGGCACACCTTAGTCCTCAAACTGACATCTCTGCTCTTCAACACTTTAAAAAGTTCCTGTGCAGCAGATTTGCCCAATGCAATACGTCATCTGATCTCTTGACTGCTGCTTCCGTGAGTGTTGATAGTTGATCCAAGAAGAATGAAGTCCTTGACAACTTCAATCTTTTCTCCGTTGATAAGAATGTTGTTTATTGATCCAGTGGTGAAGATTTTTGTTTTCCTGACACTGAGATGCAACCCATACTGAAGGCTGTGCTCTTTGATCTTCATCAGTAAATGTTTCAAGTCCTCTTCACTTTCAGCAAGCAAGGTTGTATCATCTGCATATCGCAGGTTCTTAATGAGTCTTCTTCCAATCCTGACACCACGTTTTTCTTCATAGAACCCAGCTTCTTGTATTGCGCTGTAGGATAAGCACTAAACTGCAAAGTTAGGTTGAAATGCAAGGCTGGCAGTTCAAATCCACCAGCCACTCCTCCAACACACTGTACATGGTCACTGAATCAGAACTGACTCCTTGAAACTTAACAACAGTCTTCTATGGAAGGAGCCCTGGTACCCTAATGCTGCTAACTGCAAGTGATAGCATGGGTCTACTGACCTCAACAAACTGGAGTCGGCTTAGTCATTAGGTCTTGAAGTTAGGTAACGATCAGCAAAGATGGAATGTTCCAGAAGGATTAATGTCTGTTTGTTCCCCTTTCCCTCTATCAAAAGCAAAAATGTTTCTTTTCCCAAAATTCTATCTTTATGTTAAACTGAACAGGAAAAGGTCACTGCCTCCTCCAGCCCAGGAAGCAAGCTAAAATGCTAATCAGACCACCAAATGGGACCAATCCCCCAGGTTTTCCCCCTGCCCTCAAACATGTATTCAGCCTGGCCCCTCCCGGGACTCTGACCCTCCATTCGTGGCACAGATTCTGGAGAAATTAGCTCCTCTGAGTCAGCCAGCTTACTAAAATCTGAAACTGTTTCACCTCTACTAGTGGTCTCGGTTTCTTTGACCATGAATCTAAAACTGCTTTAACATTTGGTTCCCTGACTGGGAAACCAACCGCGCTGGCTCCTTGAACCACCGTATCATAGTCGGGAAGTGACTAATGGCCAGCTCCTCTAGGTGGATAAGACAGCGTGCCAACGCCACATTTGATGGTCTCTCCTCCTCTGAGTAGGGGCAGCCAGCCACCACAACCACCTCTCCTGACCAGACTCAAAAGGAGAGGTGGTTGTTGTTGTTGTTGTTATGTGCTGTGGAGTCTCACAGCAACCCTGTACAGGGTTTCCGAGGCTGCAAATCTTTATGGGAGCAGAAAGCCTCCTCTTTCTGCCATGGATCAGCTGGTAGTTTCAAACTGCTGACCTTGCGGTTCTCAAAAGGAGAGGTAGAATCAGAGAAACCAGTCAAGACTTCAGGAACAAGTATACCCCCGGGGCACGGGTTAAACCCAGCCAGGCCTGACCCAAACACAGAAATGGAAGGCTGATCTCCTTCTAAGGCCTCACCTATAGGCCTCAGTCAGGGACTCCCAAAAGTGGGCGTGGAAGTGCCATAAATTCTGTGTGATTGGTTGAATGCCAGTGTGCACGTAACCGCAACGCGGCTTGTTGTGCCTGTCTTTACAGTTCCACGGCTCCAGCTACGGAATCTGAGTGGGCCCTAGGGCACTACATACACTTAAGTACAGTGGGACTTCTCATGGTGAGCCTGTAGCCTTGGGATGTATGTTGATGGATTAAAAAATGGGGGAGGGGGGATGAGAATTATGATTATGGAAAGTTTGTAAACTGGCCTTTGGCCTATACTTGATGGGATTCATTAGAACTTTGAGGTGGTATCTTGAGCCAGATCCTGAGTTGAGACATTTGCATTTGAAAAGATGCAGGCCCACCCAGATACCAGGCTGGTAGAGAATCTGCTGGCACGGAGTGGACTCCTGGTTCAAAACTGTCCAAAGCTAAGAGACGCTTGAAAATTCTCGCGAGAGGAGCAGCAAAGTCTGTATCTGTCTGTTGAATCATGTCTTGGGAGTCTTGGCCCTGTGTCTCCGGCACTCAGCTCCGCCTTCACTTTGAGATCCCCTTTTTCTTTATTCTGAGAGTGCACATCAGTGCAGGATAGACAGGAATTCCTTCCCCAAAAAATGCCCCTTCTGTTTCTGTTAAGGTTAATCTCTGTATCTAAAATAAAATATAGGCCTCAATCAGAAAGAAAAGCTCTGTGAAGCGTAATTCTAACTGGTTTCTATATGGGTTCCCTCCTATGACATCAAAGGAAATGGTGTTTTACTGTAATACAGCTTGGCCAATGTACGAGCTAGATGGTGGGAAATATAACCTTTGAATGGATCCATAAAATTATCATACCATAAGACAGCTTGAATTATTAAACCACTGTCAGAGTGTCTGTTTGTTTGTAAAATTACTGTATTTTTGTCCTGTGTTTATGTTTAAGGAACTGAAAACAACCTGGAATTCCAAGAATCTGTAAGTTACATCACGTGTATGAACTATAATGCACTGATACTGCTAATATGTAAGTTTCATCTTGTATATATACTATAATGCACTGATACTGCTAATATGAAAGCCAGGCAGAGGAAAAATGAATGCAGATTAACATTAGGTAAAAAACAGTTCTAAGCAGGCCTGAGTGTGAATATACAAAGAGATATAAATGGTGATTTTGTGTGAAAGAGACCTTTTGATTGTAACCTCATCTTATTACAACCTTTGATACCCCAGCAGCTACCATTAGAGAAAATTATAACTTGACCTAGTGAACCTGCCTGGCCATATTCAGCCGCTGAGGAAAGCAGTTTGGAAGTGATTTCTCTATACCATACCCTTCTAGGGACCCATTTCAGTAGAGGCCTACCTGGAACAGAGTCAAGGCAATACCCCCTCTGCAGATGCCCACAGAATTGAATACAGAAGGGCAAGCTGCAGGAGATTACTGGGCATATACTTCTTTCTCTATCTTAGACTTGCTAAATAGGAAACATTCAGATGCTTCTTACTGAGATGTCGTTGTTCAGTGCTGCTGGGTCGACTCTGACTCATGGTCAACCTCTGTGAGTTTTCTGAGAAGCGGCTGGTGGACTTGAACCGCTGACCTTGTGATTTGGACAGACTTGGTGGTCCAGCACATTGACTCACACTAGGATGACCTAACCAAAATAACAAATTTAATAATCACTATTTTGCTACCCATCATCCTAACTGGGCAGATATTCAGGCTTGGTTAACAATGCTCCTGACCAGGTATGAAAAAGGCTGGTCTGAGATAAGACATGGGACGAAACAGCATTGTATCCAAAAAAACCTGAACAGGATGCTTGCCCCCAGTAAGGAAATTCCTGTAGCTGACACAAATTAAAATCTATATGGGCTTGCCATGACTGGGCCTGTGATGACTGTGTGCCCTGGAGACGATTCCGACTCGTGGTGACACTGTTCAGGGTTTCCAAGGCTGTAAATCTTTATGGGAGTGGAGGACCTCGTCTTTCTCCTGCTGAACAACTGGTGGTTTCGAACTGTTGACCTTGCAGTACACAGCCCAATTCGTAACCACTATACTACACTATAAAAGGTGCATTCTCAGAGGTCTGAAAAAAGGTTTTCCTAAATCAAAAAACTTGAATGTGATACAAGTAATTCAGCAGAAGCCAATTGAGGACCCCTCTGATTTCTTTAAACGAATCTACGATGTTTACTGTAAGTACACAGACCTTAATCCTGAGAACTCAGCAAATATACGAATGATTAACGTGATTTTTATCTCCCAAAGCACCCAGGATTATAGAAAGAAATGGCAGAAATTTGCCAGGGCAATTGGCATGAATCCATCCCAACTGGAGGACATCACCTTCGAGGTATGTAACAGCCGAGAGCACGAGAAATCTCAGGCCATAACTGTCCTCCTAAAAGACCACTAGAGGTAAGCCTGTGGGAGGGACCCCAGGGAGGAGCCCGGAAAGGAACGAAGGCCTTAAGCAAGGACCGATGTGCTTATACAAAAACATGGACACTGAAAAAACAAAGGCCCAAATCTCAGGAGAGGATCTGATAGAAAAAGCCATCAATCTCAACAGATGGTTGAACAAGTTTTATTGTCTGCAGAAGACTAACGTTGTTAGAGAGTAAGGGGCCCAGCATGATTTGGCATCAACCTCTGCCACCCCTATTGCCCCACCCGTGGGACCTCAGCTGAAAATAATAATGGGGACAGTGATGGTGACTGAGATCTCAGGGGAGCCTGAGGACCAGTTCTTCCTGAACCCCCTGGACTGCTTCATTAGGGAAGAGAAAATAACAGACTGGTCCCCTTACTGGGCCAGGACCTGCATCCAGAGTTGCATGTTCAAACAGCTTTCTGAAACCAAAAGTCTGCAGATGGAGGTCCCTCATGAATATGCCTGGCGATTACTGATTCAGACTCAGGAGAGCCGTCACCTTGGCCTGAGGAGATCGACAATCAGGTAAACCTTCTGTATGGACTAGAGGAACTCCGGGGAGAGCCAACAAGCATCCCCCGTCGAAGTCTGATTGAACCTGGAAACTGACCATCCCACCGAAACCAATATCCTCTCAGAAAAGAGGCTGAGAAATTCATTCTGGCCAGCTAGTCCCTGTCCCCATCAAGCCGTGTCCCTCAAGAATCCTATGCAGTGTAACCATACCTTCCGGTTCTTCCTTCTCCCCTCCCTCCACTCCATTTTGTCTGTTTCCCCACCCTAAGCTACAAGGCGTGTAGTTTAAAGGACAACATGGCTTTTGACCACCCCAGCAATGACCACTCCCTTCCTGTTGAACCTATATAAGTCCCCTCTCTTCCTGTTGACTCTCTCTTCTCCTCTTCCTCTTATTTCTGCCCTCTTCTCTCTCTGCTCCTCTTCTTCTTCCTCTCTTCCCTTCTGCCTTCTGCCTTCTGTCTCTGGCAGAGGTTACCTTCCTCACCCTGAATAAAAGTCTCAAGATGGGCCGTTTAGTGTGAGGTGTGGATGATGAGTGGCGCCGGGGTTGTTTTTTCCCTTTCACTGGTGTCAGAAGTGGGATTCGAACCCACGCCTCCATGGTCCCTCATTAACCTTCCAGTTATGCCCGGTCCTTAATCCTTCCACCCTACTCCCTGCGCCAGACCAGGAACCGATTCACAATTGCTCAGAAGCCTTAGAAGTCTTCTTGGCACATGACTCGCACATCCAGGAAGGCCCTCTTTCCTCCCCCGACCTAGTTTGGTATACTGATGGTAGTTCTTTCTCCCAAGATAAAATCAAGCGGGCAGGCTATGCCATTGTATCTGAAAGAGAAGTCATTGACCAGGGCTCCCTCCCTCCTCAAACAACTAACCAGCAAGCAGAGCCGATCGCCCTCACACGGGCCTTTACCTTAGCTTCGGAAAAAAGACTCACAGTTCATACAGATTCCAAATATGCCTTCCATATTCTGCTTTCACATGTAGCTATTTGGAGGGAAAGAGGTTTTTGTTCCACCAAAGGTAATTCCATCCAGAATTCTAAGTTTATCATGGAACTACTAAAGGCTTCCAGGCTGCCCGCAGCCATTGGCATTGTCCACTATAAAGCCCACCAGTCTGGCCAGTCACCTACAACCAAGGGAAATAATTTGGCTGATTGCATAGCAAAGAAAGCAGCCTTAACACTGACTGTACTACGTAGTGCCTCAGTAAATCAAGGAGCGGAAACTCAGAAGCCGAGCTTGACCCAGGATCAACTTAAGTACCTTCACAAAGTTTTCCACCCCAATTCTAGAACACTATTTACCTTTTTAAAACCATTAGTCACTCTCTC
>NW_006408880.1:0-1076 GCF_000296735.1 Chrysochloris asiatica
AAAATACAACTGGGGAAGAGTTCCCTCCTCAAAGTAGAGTTGACCTTAATGAAGTGAATGGAGCAAAGTTTTTGTGACCTTCATTTGCTGATGGGGTGCAAATCAAAATGAGAAGAAATAACTGCAAACATCCATTAATAATAAGAACGTGAAATGTACAAACTATGAAAAATTGGAAATCATCAAAACTGAAATAGAATGCATTAAGATAAATATCATAGGCATTAGTGGGTTGTAATGGGCTGATATTGACCATTTTGAATTGAACAGTCACATGGTTTAGTAAGCTGGAAATGACAAATTGAAGAAGGATGGTATCATATTCATTGTCAAAAATAATATTTTAAAAGCTATCTTGAAGTACAGAGTTGTCTATGATAGGATAATATCCATAATCTTACAAGGAACACCAGGTAATATTACTATTAGACAAATGTACAAAGCAACCCCTTCAGCCAAAGAGATAAAATTGAAGAATTCTATCAACTTTTTTCATCTGGAATGGATCAAATATGGGGTCTTTAGTAGCAGTGACTGCAGTCAATATGGGTTGATAAATTACAGAGTAGTTAGAGCCTGGCCACTTAGACATTAGCTACCTAAAATGAGAGGGTGATAAAGGCTCTGAGTGACTGGCTTACAAGCTTTCAAGAAGGAGTTTAATTGAAGAGTGGCTGGGGAAGATAGAATCCCCACTGAATAGTTTTTATCTTGTCTGGATGGATCCAGTAAAAAGAGATGAGGATAAGATTCTTATGATTCAATAGTAATTGTTATCATGACTTATTGCAACTGTCACAATTGTAAATGTAGAAGTTTTGTAACGAAAACGAGGGAGTAGTTAATCTTACAGTCCAGAAACAGAGGACCCTAGGACCATTAAGGGAGAAGAGCACAAGTGGAATCAGGGACCCTATCCAGAGAAGCAGCAACACCAGAGATGGAGACAGAGATGGGGACATGGAGAGAGGGAGCAGCTGAGGACTCTAGATCCATGGAATGAGAGGGACTGAGAGCTGGTGGCCAGGAGGCAGACTTGCAGAATGTGCCCTTTGGTGGTGTAAATTATTATTTAT
>NW_006408880.1:3241-4632 GCF_000296735.1 Chrysochloris asiatica
TCAAGAAGACAAAGTCAAGTATTATAATGAAATGTGCAAAAACCTGATATTAGAAAACCAAAAGGGGAAAACATGCTTAGCATTTCTCAAGCTGAAAGAACTGAAGAAAAAAAATGCAAGCCTTGATTTACAATATCGAAGGATTTTATCGGCAAAATGTTGAATGATGCAGGAAGCATCAAAAGAAAGTGGAATAAATACAAAGTCACATACCACAAAGAACGGGTCAATATTCCACCACTTTAAGAGGCAGCATATGATCAAGAACCAATGGTATTCAAGGAAGAAGTCCAAATTGCTCTGAAAGCATTAGTGATAAACTAGGCTCTAGAAATTCATGGAATACAAATTAAAACATTTAACAAACTAATACAGCACTGGAAGTGCCTGTTTATCTATGCAAAGAAATTTGGAAGATTGCCACCTAACCAAGAGACCCATAGTTACGCACATTCCTAAGAAAAGTAATGCAACAGAATGCAGAATCATCAAACAATATCATTAATATCTCATACAATTAAAATTTGCTTTAAAAAATCTATTAAAATTGCAGCAGTACATTGAGAGGGAAGTTCTAGAAATTCAAGTCAGATTTAGAAGAGGCTGAGGAATTAGGCATCATATTATTGTTGATGTTAGCTGGATCGTGGCTGAAAGCAGAGAATACCAAAAATATGTATGTTGTTGTTGTTTAAACGTTGTTGAGTTGATTCTGACTCATAGCGAACCTGTATAGGGTTGCTAAGGTGGTTAGCTACCCAGTGCTTACCCTAAAGCACCACACTAGAACTCCTAAATAGATGTTTACTTGTGCTTCATTGACTATGCAAAGGCACTCAACTGTGTGTATTGCAACAAACTATGGATATTATTGCAAAGAATGGTAATTTTATAACACTTATTGTGATCATGAGGTATCTACTACATATAGACCAAGAAGCAATCCTTAAGACAAAAGGATATTGAATGGTTCAAAATAAGTAAAGATATATGCTAGTGTGGCATCCTTTCACCACTTTTATTCAGTCTGTATGTTGAGAAAATCCTCTGAGAAGATGCTTCATATGAAGAAGAACATGGTATCAAGATTGGAGGAAGACTCATTAATAACCTGCAATATGCAGATGACACAATCTTACTTGCTAGAAGCAAAGAGGCTTGAAATACTTACTGAGGAAAATCAAAGACTTTAGCCTTCAGTATGTACTGCACGTCAATGCCCAGAAAACAAATGTCCCACAACTGAAACAATAAACAGCATCATGATAAATAGAGAAAAGATTGAAGTTGCCAAAGACTACATTTTGCTTGGATCCACCGTCAACACTCATGAAAGCAGCAATCATGAAAGCAAAAGACATATTACACTAGGCACATGTGTTGTTGTTGTT
>NW_006408880.1:6291-6865 GCF_000296735.1 Chrysochloris asiatica
AACTCACCCCCATGAGACAATTTTCAGCTAAACTAATATAGTTTTTCCTTAACAGGAGCAATAACATTAGAGAAGTATGTATAATATAATATAAATCAAACAACTGATTTGAGTTTACAAAGGCAGCAGGTACCCAAGGAAAAGTTCAGAAGAGTTAGGAAAAAAAGGAATGAAAACAGGAAGCAAAGGGAGAAATTAGAATAAGTGATGCTACATTGTGGGCATTGCAATAAATGACATGAAACAAAATGTGTATGACTTATTGAATGGGAAACTTATCTGCTCTGTAAACCTTCACCTAATTCATAAGAAAATGTAAAAACAAAACAAAACAAAAAATATTATGAATCATAACCAAATATTTTCTCATGTAGTACAGAAGATGAGCTTCTTAGGTTGAGAGGCACTCAAAATACACAATAGCTGCAACAGTGGACTCAAAAATAGCAACAATCATTAAAATGGTGCAGGACCAGGTAACAGTTTGTTTTATTACATAGGAGCTCTGGTAGCGTAGTGATTATGAATCTGATTGCGAGCCACAAGGTCAGCAGTTCGAAACTACCAGCTGTTC
>NW_006408880.1:8922-10801 GCF_000296735.1 Chrysochloris asiatica
AAAAGGATGTCATGCTGGGTAAGATGGAGGGTCAGAGAAAAAGAGGAAGACCCCCAATGAGATGGATCAGCCAGGTGGCATCATTGATGGCATCGAGTGTGGCAGTGGTAGTGAGCTTGGCCCAGGGTAGGGCATTGTTTCATTCTGCTGTGCATGGGGTTGCTATGAGTCGGTTCCAGACTCGATGGCACCTGACAACCATTAAGTCAGTTCAAATTCATAGCAACCCTATTGTTAAGTGCTGTCCAGTAGGTTTTGATTCACAGTGACCTGCATATGGTTTTTGAGGAGCAGCTGGTGAGTTTGAACAGCTGACCCTGTGGTTCAAAACTACCTTTCAGTCCTATGCATTATCTTATAAGACAGTAAACTGCCCCAGTGAGTAGGAGTATGAAAGCTTTGAGTTAGAACTGTAATCATGTTAAATTGCTCTTAAAATGGTAGGGAAGGTATGAGAAACCAGCAAAAATATCTAGGGATGTGAGGCAAGAGCAAGAAGGCAGAACATGAAGAAAGGAGAAAGAAACCCTGTTAGTTGTGAAGATGAAAAGAGGGATCTGGAAGACCAGGGAGTGTTCCTTGAGCTTGAAGTGTAATCCATGAAACAGCAGATAGTGTGTAATGCAAATAGACTCCTTGTCTTCCCATCTACAAATTTTCATCACATGCTTTAGCATTTTGTAATGCTCTCATTTAAGTGAATTTTTATTTTGGAAAAACGGAAAAAGACGAGGATTAAAGAAAGGTATATATAATTTTCATTAATAAGTAATTGATTTTTTCTCATTAGGTTTAAAACACTGCATTTTAAAAATCTGCAGGATACTTCATGAATTTGCCCAGCTGAGACTTAACTAACCTAAATCTATAAACCAAAGTAAAACGAAAAGTTTTCCAGTGAATTGAGCCACGACATAACAGATGATAGAAACCTCCATATGGAAATCACTACTGATTCTTCAATATTTAGTCATCTTCCTGGCAAAACATGCCATGATCACTGAGAGATGCAAAAGTAAATGAGACATAGATTGTGCTTTCAAGGGTAGGAATATATGGAAAGGAAGAAAGGACCTCATCCACAATTCAATTTGTCAATGAAAAGACTTACGCAACTATTCCATGGAAAAATTAATTAGACATGATAAAACTAGTTCCATAGGGGTCCTGGTATTATATCATAGGATAAGCACTAGACCAAAAGGTTGGTTTGAACCTAAAGGTCAGTGGTTCAAACTCATCTTCTGCTCATCAGAAACACTATACAGGGTCACTATCTTTGGACATATTATCAGAAGGGACCAGTCCCTGGAGAAGGATATCATATTTGGTAAAATGGAGGGTCAGAGATAAAAAGGAAGACACCCAATGAGATGGATTGGCAGCAGCAATGGGCCCAGGCACAGCATTGATTGTGAGCTTGGCACAGAACCAGGCAGTGTTTCGTTCTGTTATGCATAGGGTTGCTATGAGTCAGTACTGACTCAATGACACCTAGCAACAACAGCATGAGTCGGATTTGGCTTGACAGTATTTAGCAATGTATAGGACATAATGATATAACAAACTGTAAAGAAAAAGCATGCTATTCCTCCCACATTCTTGTTCATTTTGCAAGTAGAGTCTTCTTGGAATAAATCATATTTTCCTTATGCAGGCTTTGTGGCAGTTTATAAGCTAGCTTATTCCACTCCAACCCAATAGATATTTGTTTTGAATAAAGCATTTCAATTACAGATTATGGTACTCAGTAAAACTTCCTGTATTAATACCTATTTCTACTCTGCATGTTTCCTTATTATTCTAATTACTGCAACAGATTGTTTGCAAAAATGGCCACAATTATGCCCTCATGGAGGGCGGCGGCTAAACGATGTGC
>NW_006408880.1:14626-15708 GCF_000296735.1 Chrysochloris asiatica
ACCCCCAACGAGATGTATCAGCCAGGTGACATCATTGATGGTGTCAAGTGTGGCAGCAGTAGTGAGGTTGGCCCAGGATCAGACATTGTTTTGTTTTGCTGTGCATGGGGTCGCTATGAGTTGGTTCTGACTCGATGGCACCTGACAACAACAACAACAACAATCCCTCACACACACAAACACACACACACAAACATCTCCACCTTAGTATGTATGTCCCACTGTAATGTGACTACCCACCTGGGTTGGCCTTGAGAATTTATCAATAGAGGTTGATAAATTCTTATGTAATGTGACCTCAGGCCTCAAGAGACAGTATGTTTTCCCTCATTCTCTAGGACTCCCAGCATTTGAAAAAGCCCAGGTCAAGCCCTGTCTAGATGGCCAGACAATTCAAGAAGCAAAGTCGTCCAGATGAATGAATATTTGTGAGACATTGTTCAATCTGAAGACAATGCTAGATGCTAAAAGACACTTACAACCAGGGCCAATAGGTGGTGAAACACATTTTAAGGAAAAGTATAACAGATGTGCAACTGAAACACCTAAGTTCCACTTCATCCCAACTGATCACCTTCATCATCTGAAAAATGACAATGATTATTCAGGCCTACATTAACTCACAGGGTAGGTTTTCTTTTAAAATAATTTATTATTTATTTTGAAAGGTAACAAGTCTATAAAGACAATACCTCTGTGTTTCTTAAGAATAATTACACTCATTAACTTGTGTTATCCAAAATAAAGTCCATACTCAACATTCCCCAATTGTATCAAAAAAATCTTTTATAGGTGGATTCTCTTATTTTGTTGGATCCGGTATTTGATCCAGGTTCACTCATAGCATGAGCTGTTAAATTTTCAGTATTTGCTAGTCTATAATTCAGAATAATTTTGTTCCACTCACACTTGCCTCTGCCTATGCAGAGCTGCAGGCCACTGTTTGCAGGTATATTCCACATTCTATCTATATTATCTCAGAGAGGAAGGCCAAAGTGCATTGAAAGAAGTGGCAAAGAACAAGGCACCAGGAATTGATGGAATAAAAATTGAAATCTTTCAAGAAAGTGAGGCGGCACAGG
>NW_006408880.1:16998-17495 GCF_000296735.1 Chrysochloris asiatica
ATGGCACCTGACAACAACAACAATCTATATTGGTCTGTTTCCTCATGAACAGATTAATATTAAACATTTCTAACAAGAACATCACATATGTGATGGACATCTGCATCATGTCAGCACATAATATCAAGCTATCCTAGTGTTAGCAATCATGGCCAATCCTGACTATTATGATTCCCTTTTAAAAATAATAAATAATCTGTAGAACAATATTTTGAGATTATGTTAATACCTTGTTATTCAAATGAATTTTCAATCAATGGTTTTAGTATTCACTGATGATGTTTACCTGAATCAATTATCAAGTGTTATTAGATACCATCGAAGTAGTTCTGACTAACGGTAACTCCCCACAATTGTTATGTGTGATCCCATTATTATAGTCACTGCGTCAATCCATATTCTTAAGGACCTTTGTTTTTTTCACTGACCGTCTACTTCACAAAGCATAATGTTCTTTTCCAAGGAATGGTTCCTCTTGATTAAATGTCCAAAGTATG
>NW_006408880.1:28723-29546 GCF_000296735.1 Chrysochloris asiatica
TTCTGGAATAATTTGAGTAGAATTGGTGACAGCACTTTCCTGAACATTTGGTAGAATTCACCAGTGAAGCTATCTGGGCCTGGACTTCTTTTGGTTGGGAATCTCTTGATGATTTGGTCAATTTCTTATTTTGTTATTGATCTATTCAGGTTTTCTACTTCACCTTTATAAGTTTAGGTAGGTTGTGCTTTTCTAAAAATGTATCCATCTCTTCCAAGTTTTCAAAATTGTTGAAGTACAACTCTTCATAGTATTCTTTAATTATCCTTTTCATTTCTTTTGTTTCCGTTGTGATGGCTCCCATGTGGTTTCTAATGTGTGTTATTGTATCTTCTCCCTCTTTTCTTTTGTTAGGTTTGCCAATGGTCTGTCAATTTTGTTAATCCTTTTAAAGAACCAGCTTCTTGTCCTTTTGATTCTTTCTATAGTTTTTCTGTGGTCTATCTCATTTATTTCTGCTCTAATCTTTATTATTTCCTTTCTTTTGGTGGTTGTAGGTTCCCTCTGTTGGTCTGTTTCTAATTGTTGTAGATCTAGTGCTAATGTGTTAGCTTTGGTTCTTTCTTCCTTTTTCATGTGTTCATTCATTGCAGTAAATTGTCCTCTCAGCACCGCTTTTTCCATGTCCCAAAAATTTTGGAATTTTGTGTTTTCATTCCCGTTTGTTTCTAGGAACTTTGTGAGTTCACATTTTATTTCTTCTACTACCCAGTTGCTTTTCAGCAGGGTGTTATTGAGTTTCCATGTATTTGACTTGATTTCCTTGGTCTTCCGATTGTTGATTTCTAATTTGATAGCATTGTGGTCTGAGAAGATGCTTTGT
>NW_006408880.1:32918-34227 GCF_000296735.1 Chrysochloris asiatica
CAATAAAACACTTTTAAAAAGGCACCATTAATAAAATTTAAAAGATGAAGACTATATATATATATGGAAGCTTCAAGAAGTTCATGAAAATTTTGAATTAAACATTGTGGAATTTGTTAAGTCCCTCATATTACAATGTAGTTCTACATTGTTATTAGAGTCATAAGCCATAGCTAAGTAAGCACAGTATTCTATATGGAAAAGTAATACGCAAAAGGAAAAGAGAAAAAGGAAATGTGCTATTGCCATCAGTGCAACTTGAAGCCCAGCACATGACAACTTAACATCCATTTGAGAGGAATCTCATATCAATAAACTTATTGAGACATCATGATTCTCAAATCCTTGAAGAAAAATCCATGTCATTTGAACTTTCTTCTCTCAAAAATCAGATTCTGTTACTTCTTACACAGACTATCAATGTACAGTTGTGGGACCTTCAAATCCAAGTATTTTCTGTAGTCCCCCCTTGTTCCTTGATGAACTCATAGGTTGAACTTCTTGATTTAATTGTATATTTAGTATTCTTTGCCAATATATTATTTAAAGGTACCAATTATTTTTTTTTGTCTTCCTTATTCATTGTGGCATATGAGGCAACTGAAAATATCATGACTTGTGTCAGGAGCACTTTAGTCCTCAAAAGATGTCTTTGCTTTCAAATACATTAAAGAGGTCTTTTGCAGCAGAGCTGTCTAATACAGTACATCATTTGATTTTTTGATTGCTGATTCCATGGATGCTGATTGTGGATTCAAGTAAAATAAAATCTTTGGCAACTTCAATATTTTCTCCATTTATCATATGATGGATATTCTTTTCTATGTTGTTTGTTGTTGTTAGGTACCACTGTATCAGTTCTGACTCATAGTAACTCTATGCAAAACAGAATGAAACACTGTCAAGTCCTGTATGATAACCACAATTGTTATGTTTGAGCCCATTGTTGCTGTCACTGAGTCAATCCATTTCATTGAAGGTCTTCCTCTTTTTTGCTGACCTTCCACTATACCAAGCATAATGTCCTTCTCTAGAGCCTGGTCCCTTCCTGGCAACAATTCCGTAGTGATTGAGGCAAAGTCTCCCTACCCTCATTTCTAAAGAGCATTCTGACTGTACTTTTTCCAAAATAGATTTGTTTGTTCTTCTAGCAGTCTACTTAATATTCTTCTCTAACATCATAATTCAAATATATAAATTCTATAGTCTTCCTTATTCATTGTCAAACTTTGACATGCATTTCACTGGAGGTCTTACACTTTTTCACTGACCCTCCACTTTGCCAAACATCCCTTTATCTACCATCAAT
>NW_006408880.1:35282-36287 GCF_000296735.1 Chrysochloris asiatica
CTAACTCTAAATCTTTGCATATTTTATTATAGTATTTGGCTTTATCTTCTCGAGCTGATCTTTGAAATTTTCTGTTCAGCTCTTGCACCTCTTCAGTTTTTCTTAGATACCAATAAATGAGAAAACACTTGAAGAAAAAAAAATGTTGTTAAAAATCAAAGGAGTAGACTATTTGACCTACTTGATTTTTAGAACTAACATTCCCTTCAATAGCATTATGTTTTACTACTAATAAAATAATATGCTCAATTTCTTCAAAGTAGAAGTAAATGTTGAATAGAATCAAGTTCAAACTCAAGTTCAAAGAATCTTTAATATGTTCATTTCTTGCCATCTCAATAGCTGAATAGCTATATTGATTCTATAATTGTTGGTAACAAAACAAAACAAAAAAATTCAACAGAAAGGTATTAACTGGTAAGAGAAACTAAATCAAGAAAAATCAATTTGAGGATCTTTGACAAAGCATTTAGTAGCATGAGTTTACTCAACATTGAATAAAGGCAATTATTGTAAAGGTACCAGTATGACAAAAACCTAAAAATAAGTATTTTTTAAACTGGGAGGTTGTGAATATGTAATGTTTTTATGCCTTGTTATTTCAACATTGTAGCCAAAATTTGCAATAACCTAAACCAGATCATAAAAACTGCAATATAGAAGGATTCTCTGGTAGGGTAGTGGTTACGAATCGGACTGCTAACCTCAAGGTCGGCAGTTCAAAACTACCAGTTGTTCCACAGGACAAAGATGAGGCTTTCTGCTCCCTTAAAGATTTACAGCCTCGGAAACCCTGTTCAGGGTCACTATGAGTCAGAACCACCTCCACAGTACTTAACAACAACAATGAACTAAATATTTAATGATGCAGGAAGTATCAAAAGAAAATGGAAGGAATGCATTGAATCACTGTACCAAAAATGAAATGATTAGTGTTCAACCATGTCAAGAGGTAACATATAGTCAAGAGCCAATGATTCTTAAGGAAGAAATCCAAGGTTCATT
>NW_006408880.1:36607-37427 GCF_000296735.1 Chrysochloris asiatica
AGCAAAGAATGTTCCTTGAAAGCCAGGATGGCCAGACTTCACCTCTCTTACTTCAGACACATCATCAGTAAGGACCAGTTCCTGGAGAAGGATAACATGTTGGGTAAAGCAGAAGATCAGAGAAAAAGAGGAAGACCCCCAACTGAATGGATTGGCACAGTGGCAACAGCAATGAGCTTAAACATAGCTGTGTTTGCAAGGTTAGTGTAGAACGGAGCAGTATGTCCTTCTGTTTTGTATAGGGTCACTGTGAGTTGGTACCATCTCAATGGCACCTATTAAGAACAATAACAATGGGCCATTTTGATAATTAGTATTCAATTTTTGTCATTATTTTCAACTAACAACTTCTACATTTCATAAATCTCCATTGAATCACCTGGAAAGGGGGTGTGAAGAGTCTTGCCTACAAACACAACATCCATCCTCTCTAAATAATTCAGTGGCCTGCTACTTTTACTAAAGTGTTCCCATACCCTTGTTTTGACCTAATAGGATTTCTGCCTCTCTGATCTGTCATAATGTTTTTTTGCTTGCTTTTTTGTTTGTTTGTTGTGAATTATGTGATACTTTACATGGGAGGACCTTAGCCCTACATTCATTCCATTGAATATCGTTTCATTGCCATGGTCACAATCCCCCCCCATGCATCACCAACCAACCAAAGGGTATATACTGCAAGCCTGTCCCTCCCCAACCCTAACCCCACTGCCAGCTGTCAGCACACATCCCCTCTCCCTCTCTGTGTCTAGAGTCCACAATCTCTCCATGTCATCGTCTTCACCTCCATTACTGGAGTCACTGCTTATCTGGGTAGGGT
>NW_006408880.1:38737-39793 GCF_000296735.1 Chrysochloris asiatica
GCCCTCCATAGCACCCAAACTATCCTGTGTCTATTCCCTACCCTGTACTCCACTTTTCCCTTCCTCCTCTCATAATGTTAAGTCTTCCTATCCAAGAACATGGTACATTCTTCCATTTTTGTAGGTCTGTTTTGGTTTCTTGTAGTAATGTTTTGTAAATTTCTTTGTATAGGTCCTTTGTTTCTCTGGTTACATTTATTCCCAAATATTTCATCCTTTGAGTGGCTACTGTAAATGGTATTGGTTTCCTAATGTCTTTTCAGCACTGTTGTGGTTGGTATAGAGGAATCCAACTGACTTTGTATGTTGATCTTATATCCTGCCGCTTTGCTGAATCTTCCAATGAGGTCAGGTAGCTTTTCTTCTTCTTTTTTTTTTACTGAGTTTTGGGTTTTTCTCTGTATAGGATCATATCATCTGCAAACAGAGAGAATTTTAATTCCTCTTTGCCAATTTGAATGCCTTTAACTTCTCTGTCTTGCCGTATAACTCTGGCTTAGACTTCCAGCACAATATTGAATAGGAGTGGTGACAAAGGGCATTCTTGTCTGGTTCCCATTCACAGAGGGAAGGCTTTCAGTTTCTCTCCATTGATAGCAATGTAGGCTTGTGGTTTTGTATATATACTCTTAATTATGTTGAGGTATTTCCTTTCAATTCCTACTTTGTTTAGTGTTTTTACCAGGAATGGATGTTGGATTTTGTAAAATGCCTTTCTGCATCAATTGATATGTCATGTGATTCTTTTCTTTTTTTCTGATTTATAGGCAGGTTGCGTTGATTGTTTTTCTAATGTTGAACCATCCTTGCATCCCTGATATGAATCCCACTTGGTCATAATGTATTAACTTTCTGAGGTGCTGCTGGATTCTGTTGGCTAGGATTTTGTTGAGAATTTTTGTTCATGAGGGATATTGATCTATAATTTTCTTTCTTAGTGACATTCTTCCCTGGTTTTGGCATGAGAGTTATGCTTGCTTCATAAAATGTATTAAGAAGTTTTCCATACTTCTCTATCTTCTGGAATAATTTGAGTAGAATTGGTGACAGCACTTT
>NW_006408880.1:42893-50783 GCF_000296735.1 Chrysochloris asiatica
ACAGATAGTATTGTTACCTTCGCTCCAAGTTTCCCACAGTCATTAATTTCCAGTGGGTCTGCTTGCTCCCCTGCCTAGTCCTGTTGTTTGGTCTTAGCCAAGTTGCCAGCTCCAGGCCACTGAGCCCAGCAGATTTTAAAGCACCGGCTCTTACTTCAGCTACAAGTTACACTAGCTATCAGCCTTCAAACTTTTTAAATATTCCTAGATATGTGGTTCAGAGTTTTGGAGCTCTGCCCTGAACCTGAGTGTTCTGATATTCTGTGTTATTGCTGAAGGAAACTTCACTGCACCTCTACCCTATCCACCATCAAGCCCTACCTCCTGTCATAATGTTTTAAAGATATTCTTTAGCTCAAACATTCACTTTAAACTCTTCTAAATGCATCACTTTTAAAGGAATGTTATTTGTCAGAGCACTTTTAGGCAAGAACAAAATAGTGTTTGAAGGTGTTTATAAACTTTACTTCTGAAAAGAGCAGTAAGAAAAAAAAAGTAAAAATTCCATAAAGATTTCCATATGATACCATATTTTAATACTTGGCATAGATCAGTCAAGTATGGTAGCGTAGTGGTTACGAATCGGGCTGCGAACCTTAAGGTCAGCGGTTCGAAACTACCAGTCGCTCCGCGGGAGAAAGATGAGGCTTTCTACTCCCGTAAAGATTTACACCCTCGGAAACCCTGTACAGGGTCGCTATGGGTCGGACCAGACTCGATGGCACTTAACAACAACAACAACAACAATAGATCAGTCACGATATCAAATTTGTGTTGTATTATGGCCAAATATTAGGGCTACAAATAATATTTGAGTTGTGCTGATTTCCATTATATTTAATCTAGTTTGTGTTGGCTCATTTCTCCCTTAATTCAAGATCACTAGAAAACTGGAGAGTTTCAGCCTTGCTTTCTGGTTAAATTGCTGTTTCATTGGAATCACTACACTTCTGCTGGAATAATGTACATTGTGGCTAAGATCATAAAGTGGAAAATCACAATCTTTGTGTTAAAATGTCATCTATTCCACTGCTAACTGCATGACTTCAGACAAGTTGTTTAAACTCTCTATACCTCAGCATCCCCATTTATAAAACACAAATAATAGAACTTACCTCATAAAGCTGTGAGGACTAAGTAAGCTAATTGATGTAGAATACCTAGCCCAATACCTGTGATATAAATATTAACCTTTTAATAGAAAATAGGTTGTCATTTCAATAACTGGAATAATTATCAAACAAAAAGGTAATATAAGTATTATTTGTTGAGTTGTGGAACATGGATCTTAATTCAGCTACTTGGAAGCAAAAATAATTAAACTGTTGAAAATTCAGTAATAAGAAAGACAGCTGTAAGTTATAAAATAAAATGTTCTATTAAATGTCACCCTATTCAGTTGGGTTCTTAACAGATTTAAGGAGTTTGGTGTGTTGATAAAAAGAATCAGAGGAGCATTCAGACTTAGCCCAGTGGTCTTTATCACCTTATCACTATTTTGCATCAATATTCATTACCCAGGTTAGAACTCAGAATAAAGTAGGTACCAATGAGTGTTTATTGAATTAAATCATTTTCTACATTTCACATGTCAAAAATTTGATTAAATATTTTTACATATCTTTATATTTTAATGTATATTTTTACACTGAGCATGTACAATTTACAAAGATAAATACCTAAAAAAGACTACACATAACAATGTAAGCTGTGTTTGGAATTTAAGAATAAGTGTCCTTTCTTAGAGTTATGAATAAATTTTGTTTGATTGTATGTTGTAAAGGCAGTGTTAAGAAAAGAAATTCATTCTTAAGTAAGAAGAGAGTTAAGCTGAAATGTTTATTACAATAGAGAGAGAATATCATTGCAATTGAAGAAAGAGAACACAGCATTCTGGAGAATGCTCCAACTAAAGGTCCCCAAACATCTTGAAGATTAGGCAGAAAACGGATTTTCATTTACAGGAAAGAGTAAGCAAGGATAGAGTGAACCAGAATTGACAGAGTAGGATGAGCAAGTGGTATAATTCAACAACTGAACAAGAAATAACTTTCCTTACAGTCAGCTGAGTCTCAAAAGGGGTCATTAAGAAGAAGTTGTGCCACATTCTGATGCTAGCTCAGGCTGTGGAAAAGACAAATTTCAAGGACCTGTGAGGTTAGAGAAGAAACCTGACCATTAATTTGATGAAGTTAAGTTTTATCAAAACTTGTCAGAAAGGAAAAACAATTCAGCTACTTGTTAATAAGAAAAAGAAACATAATTTGAGGACTTTATACCTTTTCTTGGAGTCCTGATATGGAGCTTTGAATTAATGTGCTAAACTGCAAAGTCAGTTTGAACCCCAAGGTAGATGGTTCAAGCTCACCAGCCACTACTTAGAAATCCTATACAGAGTTTCTATGGGTCAGAACTGAATCTATGGCACTTAACAATCAAAAGAACAACAATGCCTTGTCTTGTCAGAGTAAACAAAGAGATTCATGACTCTTATCTAAGTTATATGGGAGAGGTGGTTCCTTACAGTAAGCCATTTCTTAAAAACAAATGCATAAGGGGGCAATGTCTTAATCATCGCTGTTTTCCAGAATCACAGGACTCAGGTAAAGCTCATTATCAGTAGCATGGTATAAGAAGAAAAAAGCCTGATCAAAGGGAAGTAAATGCAGAATAGAATTTCAAATTCTCATAGAGGATGGATGAATCCCTGAAACTATTGCTCTGAGATAATCTTTAAACCTTAAAACTCAACCAAAAGTATCCCATGATGTACTCTTAAAATCAAATAACAGTTCAGCCTAACTAGTGAAGAATGTCTACCTTGAACAGTGTGCTCTTTTAAGATTTATCTATATGGGATCAAAAGATAGGAAACTTTTGAGTTTATGTTAATGGGCAAGGAACAACTCAGAAAAGGAAAGTAAAATGATAGTACAAATCAAAGAATGTAATCAATGGTGCAAAGTTGTACATGCAGAAATTATTGAGTTTGTGTGTTCTGCTATGCATATTCCCAGCAACAGAAATACAAATAAATAAATTATTTTTTAAAAATTTATAAAAGAAGAGGAGAAAATAAACTGGAGTGAAAATCAAGGAGACCAGCTGTCAGTGTTGATTGTCTAACCTAGTATCTAGAACTGCTATCTCTAGGCTTTAGTTTCTTTCATCTTAAAATGAGCAATAAGTGTCAAAAGAGTGGAGACACTGGGATGACTCAAAACGCTACAGCAGTGTTCACTCTTATTAAATGTAAACCTACTATCAGATGTAAATAGGTAATATTGGTAATATTTAAGTCAGAAAATGCCTGAATTATCTGTGGCTATTCTGGCACTGTGGGTTAATGTGCCAGACTGCAAAGCCGTTTGAACTGCAAGGTCGGTAGTTCAAGTTCACCAGCTGCTCCTCAGAAACCCTATACAGGGTTGTTATGGGTCAGAACCAACTCGATGGCACTTAACAACAACAACAACATTCATAGGAAATAAGGTTAATAGTAGGGGGGAGACTGCTCTGTAAAGGTCCTTGGGAACCAGACAATAGAGTTCAGATAAGATACAGATGTGGAAAGCTATTGAAGGAATAGCTTAAAAATGAGGTTTCTGGGAAATGAGTTTGGCATACTCATCACAACTTAGCATTAAACCCAGCTCAATTCAGAATGCTCTATTTCATATGTTCAATTAATTGGGGCTGTGACAAAATCCCTGGTGTCCTAAGCCTTTTCCTCTTAAATGAATGAATAAAAGGAGAAAGACAAATATCTCACCCACGAAAAGTCAAGGGCTACTTACCAAAACAATTTTGTTCTGTCCATCTTGGAAAAACCTGGAGGAGTTTAGCCAAATGGTAATTCTGAGTATATTGTTTGAGGCATGGAGAAAAAACATAAAGCAGAAGATTTTCTGCACTTTGAAATGTAGACAGAAAGATGAATATATGACAAAGAAAGATGAATATATACCAAAGAAAGCTGTTTGACCTACATGTATCAATGCCCTATACTTGAGTTAATCTTAGTGCATAAACGATTTACTATCCTGACTGGAGGAAAAACTGTTTAGAAAGGGAAACAAGCAAAGATAAACTAGTTTCTTGTTGACTTGTTAGTCTCACTTGAGGGGTAATGGGGGAGGGGATAGTTTTCAAATGTATTGATTATTCTGAGCCATGAGTTTGAAAATAACCAAAAAAATAACTTAAAAAATATAAACAAAAAGGCCTGTGTATAGTTCTTTAAAGAAAATGATAATGTGCTACAGAATATTCTGATTTCTGAGGAAAGATAGTAACCACTTAGTACAACTATGGAGCCCACATTTATTGTTCTCTTTTGGAATCTTCCATTCCCCAACCTCCCTGAATTTATTAAGACAATGGTTCTCAACTGGGGGCTATTTTGCCCTCCAAAAGGACATTTGGAAAATGTCTTCGAAAGGGATTGTTACTGTATCTAGTGGGTAGAGACCAGGAACACTGCTAAACTTCATCCAATGCACATTTCCTCTACAATATAAAGTCATCTTATCCATAATGTCAATAGTGCCAAATCTAGGAAACTTGCAATTAGGGAAGAGAAAAACAGTTGAGAAAGAAAGGCTGAACCAGGGCACCTATCTTCTGGGACAAAGTCTTTGTGGTAAAACTGAAGAGCATCTTGCCACTTGCTGGTTTGCCTGGAAGTTCTCTGTACACAGAGAGCCTGACCAAGTCAGATAAAATATAGCCTTAAAATTTGAAGTACAGCTGATCACAAAGCAAGCCTGACCTGCCTTTCTCAGTTTCATTACTGACAACTCCTTGGAAATAGAAAGAAGGACCACACACATACACACATATACAATGGAAACATGGCATGAAAGTAGGTAAGTATTACCTACAGTCACCATATCTCATAAACGTCAAAATTTTTCACAGGAATAGCACAGCAGGGAGCAGGTCCAATGATACAAGGCAGTTGCTTATGGTTCTTTCAATTCACAACACAACTATCATTCTGAACCTATCCCCTACTGTTTCCTCTCTCACTCATTCTCTTGTAGCCATACAGGTCTAGTTGCTGTTCCTACAGTGTACCAAACATGTATCAAACACTCCAGTCACAAGTTTTGCCATTTGCATGTCCTTTGTTAGAATTTTCTTCACCTGGACATCTCCATGGTTTTCTACTTATTTCATTCAGATCTCTATTCACTAACCATCCACTGCTGCACAGCCTCCTTCCACAATTTGCTAGGCCTCTGACTGACATTTTTTCTAGCACTTACTCTTTTTGTTAAGTGCTGTAGAGTAGATTCCATCTCATAGCAATCCTGTATAGT
The DNA here is from genome assembly GCF_000296735.1 of Chrysochloris asiatica. NCBI lineage: Eukaryota > Metazoa > Chordata > Mammalia > Afrosoricida > Chrysochloridae > Chrysochloris > Chrysochloris asiatica. The sequence continues at coordinate 48,218 of NW_006408880.1, forward strand.
GTTTTCAAAGAGTGACTAGTGGGTTTAAACCACCAACTTGCACTTAGCAGTCTATTACTTATCCTACAGTACCACACCAGGACTTACTACCACCTGCCATTTTACATATGTATCTATTTATTGCCTCTTATGATTAAATTGTGTCCCTTTGAAAAATAGAAATGTTATTGTTTCCCAGTAAGTCTTCTGATCAGTACAAAGCCCTAGGCACATGACCTTAATCTGGAAATATTTCAAGATTTTATCAGTTAACATGAAGTCATACTGGAGTGAGGTAGATCCTAATCTAATATGAGTGATATCCTAATACAGGAGGAGAAGAGACACAGAAAGAGACAGTCATGGGAAGATGGAGACAGAAATTGAAGTTATGCTTCCACAAGCCAATGAACACCAAGGATCAGGAGCCATCCACAGAAGCTGGAGAGAGGCATAGACTCTCCTTCAGAGCCCTCAGACAGAATCAACATGAGCGATACCTTGATTTTAGACTTCTAGCATCCAAAACATGAGACAATAAATTATTGTTTTTATGGAGTCCTGGTGTGGCACTGTGGGTTAATGTGCCAGATTACAAAGTCGTTTGAACTGCTACGTTGGCAGTTCAAGCTCATCAGTTGCTCCTCAAAAACCCTATACAGGGTCACTATGGGTTGGAACTGACTGGACAGCACTTCACAATAACAACAGTGCGGGCTGCAGGTTAATACACTATACTGCAAGATCGGTTTGAACCTCAGTGTCAGTAGTTCAAGCTTACCAGCTGCTCCTCAAAGACTCTATACAGGGTTGCTATGAGTCAGAACCAGCTCCATGACACTTAACAACAAAAACAGCATAAGCTACTCAGTTTATGATACAAAATTTCTTAAATGACCTTCTATTTTCTTGCTCTGTATTCATTTTCTTCCTCTTAACTTTTCACAAGACTCTTAAACTCACTATATTTTGATTTTTATCTTTTTTGTTTCTTTGCCTATGTTTTAAACCAGTTACTCTGTTGACCATTGGAAATACAAAGTTTGCTGAACATTCAATAAATAAATGCTGACCATCTTCTGTAAGTCATGGTTCTGGGTGCCACATGCAACACAAAGAAGAATGTAGGGAAAACTGGACTTGTCTTGTGACCTTAGTGAGAAGTAGGAGAGATAAAGTATATATACCAGCACTTGAAAGAAGACACAAGATCTACAGTTGTTGTTGTCAGGTGCCATCGAGTCGGAACCGACTCATAGAGACCCCATGCACAGCAGAACGAAACAATGTCCGATCCTGGGCCAACCTCACTACCGCTGCCACACTTGAGTCCATCAATGATGCCACCTGGCCAATCCATCTCCTTAGAGGTCTTCCTCTTTTTCTCTGACCCTCCACCTTACCCAGCATGACATCATTCTCCAGCGACTGTTTCCTCCGGACAATATGTCCAAAGTATGAGAGATGAAGCTTAGCCATCTTGGCCTCCAAGGAGCACTCTAGCTGCACTTCTTCCAAAACAGATCTGTTAGTTCTTTTGGCAGTCCATGGCACTTTCAGTGTTCTCCACCACAACTCAAAGGCATCAATTCTTCTACGATCTTCCTTATTCACTGTCCAGCTTTCGCATCCCTATGAGGCTATTGAAAACACCATGGCCTAAGTCAGGCGCACCTTAGTCCTCAAGCTGACATCTCTGCTCTTCAACACTTTAAAAAGTTCCTGTACAGCAGATCTGCCCAATGCAATACATCGTCTGAGCTCTTGATTGCTGCTTCTGCGAGTGTTGATAGTTGATCCTAGAAGAATGAAGTCCTTGACAACTTCAATCTTTTCTCCATTGATAAGAATGTTGTTTATTGGTCCAGTGGTGAGGATTTTTGTTTTCTTGACATTGAGATGTAATCCATATCGAAGGCTGTGCTCTTTGATCTTCATAAGTAAATGTTTCAAGTCCTCTTCACTTTCAGCAAGATCTACAGTGGAAGGAAGTATATTGTGATGGGAGATTACTCATAGAGACCAGATGATACTGCCTATGAAGATCATGAAATGCTTTTGGAATAACTGGTGCTTAAAAAAAAAGACATAAGGAAAGCAGATGTTAAACAGGAAGAATTAAGGAGAAAAGACAGAACAGGTAGGATTATTAGAAAACAAATGGCAGATGTATTAGCAGACAGGGTTTGGTGACAGGATAGATAAAGGAGATGGAGATGTAGTTGTGTGTACTAGGAAGAACACTGGGCCAAGAGTTCAGAGACCTGCATTTTTGTGTTGGCACTGACAAAAAATGGCTTCACTGCAAATTAAATAACCAACTTGAATTTCAATGAATCAACTGTAAAATCATAAAATAATACCTCTAAGATTTCATAAGAATATGACTATAATAATAATAACAATTATGTCCATAAAAAAGGTCAGAAAGGGAAACCTGAGATGAAGAAATGAGTCGTGTGGTTGTTGGTGGTGGTAGTGTGCCGTGGAGTCAGTTCTGACTCATAGTGACCCCATATAGGGTTCCAAGGGAGCATAAAGTCACATCTTTCTCCTGCAGATCAGCTGATAGCTTCGAACTTCTGAC
>NW_006408880.1:50883-54034 GCF_000296735.1 Chrysochloris asiatica
GGGGGGGGGTGGAATGGACAAGTCCCAGACTTGTTCCAGTGAGTTCCGAACTCACTATGGGAGACACAGAACCTGGTGCCTGGTCTGTGTTCCAGATGGAGTCTTATGTCCTGGTTACCGGAGTCCAAATCTCCATACCCAGGGCAGCCACAAAAGGGGACTTACCCAAGCGAGAGGGCTGAAGAATTAACTCCTGCCGGTGATAGGTGCTGAGAAGATGATCGTGGGTGCTGGGAGGGCATGTTGAAATGAGCGGGTTAAGGCACCAGGAGAATTGGGGTCCTGAGCTTTCTGATGTTAAATCGGGGGTCTCAACCATCCTACTTCTGATACCAATGAAAGGGAAAAAACAACCGGTGTCGCTCATCAAGCAAACCGCACACCAGATGGCCCATCTAGAGACTTATTCAGGGTGAGGAAGAGGAAGGTGACCTCTGCCCAAGAAAGAAGGCAGGAGGCAGAAGAAGAGAGGAAGAGGAAGAAGAGAAGGCAGAAAGAAGAGCAATATGTTCTTTTTGATGATGAGTACAACACCATTCTCCTTCAATTTGTCATTCCAAGCATAGGAAACCAGGTGGTTGTCAGATTCAAAATGGCCAATACCAGTTCATTTCAGCTCACTAATGCCTAATATATCAATGTTTATGTGTTATATTTCATTTTTGAAAACTTCCAATTTTCCTAGATCATACTTCATATATTCCATGTTCTGATTACTAATGGATGTTTACAGCTATTTCTCTTCATTTTGAGTTGTGACCCATGAGCAAATGAAGGTCCCACGAGCTTTACTCCATTCATGTCATCATCTATGCCAAGAAATTTGACATACAATTATGTGACCAACTGATTGGAAGAGATCCATATTTGTGCCAATTCCAAAGAGAGGTGATCCAACGGGATGCAAAAATCATCGGACAATATCTTTCATATCCCACATGAGTAAAGCTTTACTAAAGGTAAAACAGAAATGATTGCAACCATACATTGACAGAGAACTTCCAGAGGTTCAAGGATTCATAAGAGGACATGGAATGAGGGATATCATTGCTGATGTCCAATGGATCTTGGCTGAAAGTAGAGAATATCAGCAAGATGTTTACCTATACTTTATTTACTATGAAAAGGCTTTTAATTGTGTGGATCATTACAAGCTCTGGACAACATTGTGAAGTATGAGTAATCCAGAATACTTAATTGTGCTCATGAGGAACCTGCATGTGGACCAAGAGGCAATTGTTCAAATAAAACATTGAAATACTGAATGGTTTAAAATTAAGAAAGCTGTGCGACAAGGTTGTATTCTTTCACCATACTTATTTAACCTGTATGCTGAGCAAATAATCTGATAACCTGGGTTATGTGAAAGAAAAAATTATATCAGGATTAGAGGAAGACTCATTAACAACCTGTAATATGAAGATGACAACCTTGCTTGCTGAAAATGAAGAGGCCTTAAAATATTTACTGATGAAGATCAAAGATCACAGCCTTCCATGTGGATTACATCTCAATGCAAAAAACAAAACAAAAATCCTCACCACTGGACCAATAAACAACATTCTTATTAATGGAGAATAGAATGAAGTTGTCAAGGACTTCATTCTTCTTGGATCACCCATCAACACTCATGGAAGCAGCAGTCAAGAAATCAAACGATGTATTGCATTAGGCAAATCTGCTGCAAAAGACCTTTTAAAAGTGTTGAATAGGAAAGATGTCGGCTTGAGAACTAAAGTGCAACTGACCCAAGCCATGGTATTTTCAATAACCTCATATGCATGTGAAAGCGGACAGTGAATAAGGAAGACCGTAGGAGAATTGATGCATTTGAGTTATGCTGTTGGAGGAGAAAGTTGAAAGTGCCATGGGCTGCCAAAGTAACTAGCAGATCTGTGTTGGAAGAAGTGCAGCAAGAGTACTCCTTGGAGGCCAAGATGGCCAAACTTCATCTCACATACTTTGGACATATGTAGGAGGAAGCAGTCACTGGAGAAGGATATCATGTTTGGTAAGGTGGAGGGTCAGAGAAAAAGAAGAAGACTTCCAGCAAGATGGATTGGCAAAGTGGCAGCATCAATGGGTGCAAGCGTGGTAACAATTGTGAGATTGGCCCAGGATTGGTCAGTGTTTTCATTCTGTTGTACAAAGGATGGCTATGAGTCGGTACCAACTTGATGACACATAACAACAACAACAACATTTTAGGTAGCCAATGTCTAAGTTGCCCGTCCCTATCAACCCTGTATACAAAGGGGATAAGATTGATCCTTGATGTGAAGAAGACTCCTTCCCTCTCAGTTGGTATTTTGAGCTACTACATCCATAAGCATAGGTCAACTACATCATATTGTAGCAATTTACTTTGTTGCTTTTATAAAAAATTGTTTTTTATAATCCTCTAGTCAAGTTCTGATCATCAAGCCATTGAGGCTAGGTCAGATGGGTACTATCTGCAAGTTTGGGCATTCTTGTGTGTCTTTCCTAACTTCATTCAACTGGATGCTTCACTTTCAACTCTAGTTCTGACTAGTCCTTGTCCACACACTTAAGTGTCCTCAAGTCTCATCACACTTTAGACAAATCAACCCTTCCTCTTATCTCTCTTATCTCCAGGTCGACAGGAGTCTATGGAACATGGTCAAACTCTGCCCATATCTTCATTGCTGCCTTCCCCCTCTTCTACTCACCAGTTGACCAACGTGGTCGCCAGCAAGTTTACATGACTGCTCATGTGTTCACTTTGAGTTTCAGTCTTGGAGGAGGTTTTATCCTGAAGGGGCTTGATTGTTTGCCTTGATGGCTCCCGCCAAACAACTTGCTTGTTCTTGTAGTAGCTATTCAGACTGCCACTTGTTTTTTTATTTTTCTACTGGTCTTTCTTTCAAGAACTATCTTCTATTTCTCTAGCTCTTTCCCCTCTTCTACTCACCAGTAGACCAACGTGGTCACTAGTAAGCTTATATGCCTGCTCATGTGTTCCCTTTGAATTGCATTCTTGGAAGAGGCTTTGTCTTGAAGGTACTTATTTGCTTGCCTTCATGGTTCCCAGGCAAACAACTTGCTTGTTCTTGTAGTAGCCAATCAGACTGCCATTTTTATTTAGGATTTTTCTGCTGAACTTTCTTTCATATATTCTGTTGCTCTAGCT
>NW_006408880.1:54134-60279 GCF_000296735.1 Chrysochloris asiatica
GGCATCATTGATGGACTCAAGTGTGGCAGCAGTAGTGAGGTTGGCCCAGGATCAGACATTGTTTCGTTCTGCTGTGCATGGGGTCTCTATGAGTCGGTTCCGACTCGATGGCACCTGACAACAACAACAACAGCATGCCATCAGAGCTCCTTTAAGAAATGGATATTTAATGAAAATTGTTTCAGTTATCTTTTGGTTGAGCCCTGGGTTATGGTTGAATCTCATTTCTGATTGTGTATAGCTTCATGGCTTCGCCTATGGGCCTCCTGAAAGTTCTATGAGCCAAATATTATCTTTCATTTATATTTTTGTTCAAAAAGTGTTGTTGTTGCTAAGTGCCATCAAGTTGGTTGGGACTCATAGTGGACCTGTACAGGGTTTCAGAGGAGCAGCTGGTGAACTTGAACCTCCAAATTTGCAATTCAAACTGACCTTACAATACAGTGAATTAACCCACAGTGCCATACCTGTCAATAAGACTTATGATCAATACAAATTTATTATTATTCACTTTAAGTTCCAATCACTAAAGCCGGTGAGGATGAAACAGAATTTCTACCAAATTCTTCAATCTGAAAATGATCAAATGTGCAATCAAGATATATTGTTAATCACTGGTGATTAGAATGCAAACGTTGGAAACAAAGAGGAAGGATCAGTAGTTGAAAAACATGGTGATAAAAATGATGCTGGAGATTGCATGATAGAATTCTGCAAAACCAATGATTTGTTCATTTCAAATACCTTTTTTACCAGCATAAGCAACGACTACACACATTGAATTCACCAGATTCTGAGTACATAAAAATTAAATTGCCTACATCTGTGGAAAGAGACAGTGAAAAAGCTCCATAAAATCTGCCAAAACAAGGCCAAAACCAGATTATGGATCAGACCATCAGTTGCTTGTATGCAAATTCAGACTGAAACTGAATAAAATAATAACAAGTCCACAAGAGTGAAAATATGACTTTGATTATATATCCCACCTGAATTTAGAGATCATCTGAAAAAGATTTGATACATTAGACACCAAAGATTGAAGACTAGAAGAGTTATGGGATGACATAAAGACCATCATATAGGAAGAAAGCAAAAAGTCATTAAGAAGACAAGAAAGAAAGAAAAGAATCAAAATGAATATCAGAAGAGACACTGAAACCAGCTCTCCTGCGTAGAGATGCTAAAGCAAATGGAAGAAATAAGGAGGTACAAGAGCTGAACAGAAAATTTCCAAGTTCAGCTGGAGAAGACAAAGTCAAATATTACAATGAAGTGTGCACAAATATAGAGTCAGAAAACCAAAAGGGAGAACAAGCTCAGCATTTCTCACAATGGAGGAACTGAAGAAAAAATTTAAGCCTTGACTTTCATTATTAAAGAATTCTCTGGACAAATTATTAAATGATGCAAGTACTGATCCTTCCTCTTTATTCCCAAACCTTGCATTCCAATCACCAGTAATAATCAATATATCTTTTTTTGAATGATCGAACTAGTGATTCTTCCTCTTTGTTCCCAATCTTTGCATTCCAATCATCAGCAATAATCAATACATCTTGATTGCATGTTTGATCAATCTCAGGTTGAAGAAATTGGTAGAATTCTTCTATTTCATCCTCACTGGTTTTAGTGGTCGCTGCATAAATTTGAATAATAGTGGTATTATCTGGTTTTCTCTGTAGGCACATGGATATTATGTGATCACAGACAGAGTTGTATCTCATGGGTGATCTTAATATGTTCTTTTTTTTTCTTTTTCCCATCTAGAGACTTTTATTCAGGGTGAGGAAGAGGAAAGTGACCTCTGCCTAAGAGAGAGGGCAGGAGGCAGAAGAAGAGAGGAAGAGGAAGAAGAGAATGCAGAAAGAAGAGAGGGCAGAAAGAAGAAGAGGAAGTCAATGGGAAGGGAGAGGTCTTATATAGGTTCAACAGGAAGGGAGTGGTCATTGCTGGGGTGATTTAGCGCTGGCCTATCAAAAGCCATGTTGTCTTTTAAACTACACACCTTGTAGCTTAGGGCAGGGAAACAGAAACCTAAGATTACAAAATGGAGTTGAAGGGAGGGGAGAGGGAAGAACCCGGAAGGTGCAGCCTAAAATGGTGGGCCTGATTGTGACTGACTGATTATTGTAACATTTCCCCCTCTTTGATTAAATAAGAAAAATGAATGGCCGTCTCTATGATCCATGCCCACTGGAGAAGGGACAATGGTCATTTTTCTGTAGCTACTTCCTGCTGGCATTGGGGTGGCGAGGTTGTCTTTCTTTGGGCTTGGACCACGGTCAGCAACAGCTTTGTTGTTGTTGGCAGTGTTGTCGGTAGCCATTGGGCTCTTCAACGGGATACCAAGAAGCAATGGAACTGGGTCAGCAGCTGGACTGAGCTTGGTCCCACAGTCTTAGGTCTTCAGTTTGTAACAACAACTGGGTAGCAGCTTGCTGGGAAATTTAGATATGTGGCTAACCTGCAATTGAACAAAACAAAGAACACAAGGGGCAACTGTCAGTAAAGTGAGGATAACCAATAGTGGGGTTAGAAAGGGAAGCAGGGAATTTAATAGAGGTTTATAGAACCAACTAGCAAACCCTCCATTACCCTGTGGTTCTCGTTCCTTACGTTGTTGCTCAAGGCTCTCTTGAATTTGGTGAATCTGATTGGTGATTATTCCAGATTGATTGACAAAGAAAACACAATTTCCCTGGAGAACAACACAAAGCCCCATTTTTTCAGCAAAGAGGAGGTTGAGGCCCCACTTATTTTGCAGGACTACCTGAGAGAGGGAGTTAATTTGCTGCTGAAGTGTGAGGATAGCTGTGGAGAGCTGATTTATGTCTTCTTCATGTTGTTCCACTAGCCGCTTTGATTGAATGATTGAATGGGAAATGCCTGCAGTTTCAGTAGCTATGCCTGCCCCAATACCTAGCGCTGCTACCAGGGGTAGAATTGTTATATGGATCACCCTCTTTTTCTGAAGCCATGCTGAGTGTTATAGTTAGGAGGGGATGATGGGTCTAGGCCTCCAGCAGGGCTGTGGAAGGGCTTAACCCTTGAGACATGGAACCAGCTTGAGAGACCCTCTAACTTAACTGTTGTTGGGGTGGTTAAAATTACTTTATGTGGACCAATCCACTTGGGTTTCAAGGGTTCTTTTGGGAGACTCAGAGGGCAATTAGGACCATGTCTCCTGATTGTTAGGAGCAAGGTAATGTGGGAAAAGGTGAGGGTAAAAGTGAGTCAGCATGTTGCCATAATAAAGTTCTTGAGTAATTTAAACAGCTTACTAAAAGAGATGGTGGAAGGTTTTAGTCCCGGAGGTAGGAAAGGGCATCCATACATTAGTTCAAAAGGAGAAATTTGGAGAGGCGCTTTAGGCACAGATTTGAGGTGTAACAAGGCTAAGGGGAGAAGTGAGACCCAGTCAGCATGAAGTTCTAGGGTTAACTTAGTAAGGACAGCTTTGATTGACCTGTTGGTTTACTCCATCTTTACTGATGATTGAGGGTAAAAGGGGATGTGGAGGTGCCAAGAAATTCCCAATAATTTAGCAAGTCCTTGAATTATGTGGGAAGTGAATTCAGGGCCGTTGTCTGACTGGAGGGAAGTTGGGAGCCCAAAGCGGGGAATAATCTCCTTGAAAAGGAAAGCAGAGACTGTGGGGCCTTGCTTGTTTGTGGTAGGAAAAGCTTCAACCCACTCAAAAAAGGTGTCAACTAGAACTAACTAGTTTTAACTTTGGGCATGTGGGTGAAGTCTATTTGCCAATCCAGGTCGGGGAGCAGACCCCTGGCTTGGTGTGTAGGGAAAAGGGTGGGTTTAGAAGATGGATTTGTCTTTTGGCAAATTTCGCAGGTGGAGGAAAGATGTCCTAGAGTTGGGGTGGAAATTTTTGTGAAGGTACATAAGTTGATCCTGGGTTAGGTTTGGCTTCTGAGTTTCCACTCCTTGATTTACTGAGGTGCTAGGGAGTACAGTCAGCGTTAAGGCTGCTTTCTTTGCTATGCTATCAGCCAAATTATTTCCCTTAATTGTAGGTGACTGGTCTGACTGGTGAGCTTTACAGTGGACAATGCCAATGACTGCCAGCAACCTGGAAGCCTTTATTAGTTCCATAATAAATTTAGAATTCATGTGGCAAGAAAACTTCTAAGGCTGCTAAGCAATTGTGAATCGGTTCCTGGTCTGGCACAGTGAATAGTGTGGAAGGATTAAGGACCAGGCACAACTGGAAGGTTAATGAGGGATCATGGAGGAGTGAAGTTTGAAGTGAAAGAATCCTGCAAGGGGGTAAATCCTGTAGGTTTTTATAGTTTAACAAATCATCAATAGCATGATGGGATAAGACGATAGTTGGGGCTCCAAAAGTTAATTTTTTTTTATTATTGGATTAAAAGGGAGATTTTAGGTAAACTCTGCAAGCAAGATGCCCATACTCAGATGGTGGGATCCAGTTTTTTTGAAAAATAATCTACTGGAGCAAATGTAGGGCCTAATTGGTGGCCTAAAACTCCTAGTGCAAACCCTTTATTTTCAGACACATAAAGATAAAAGGGACGGGTGAGATCAGGTAAATGCAGGGCTGGGCCTTCTAGCAGTTGGGACTTGAGTTGTAAAAGTGGGGTAACAATAGAAGGGTCTAGAGGTTCATGGGGATTGCCTTTTGAGGCCTCATAAAGGGTGCTGCTAAATCCAGGCCCAGAGATATCTTGCTAGGCCTAAAAAGGAGAGGAGCTCTTGTTCATTAACCTTGAACTAGGTGGTAGGCCCCATTGGGTTTTTTGACTGCCAGGATGGGAGTATTGTAGGGGGAATTAGTTGGTTTTAGAAATCCTTTTTTAAGTAATTCTTTAATAATTGGCTGTAATCCCAAAAGATTAGACTGTGGGAGAGGGTACTGTGCTTGGGCTGGGAAATGGGTGGGGTTTTTGAGAAGGATTTTGACTGGAGAGCATTTGGCTATTGAAGGGGAATAGATGTCCCAAACTTTAGGATTCACAAGGTCGGGACTGATGGGCCACTGGGAAGGAGGGGTTTGAGGTTCAATAGCTTGCGACAGTAAGAGGCAAAGGAAGATGTTGGAGTGCTGGAGAGACCCTGAAAGTTGAACTTGAGGGAGGTGCCAATCTAAGATAAGATGTCCCGCCCTAATAAAGGTATGCGGCAAGAGGGAAGGACTAAAAAGGAATGTAAAAATTCAAAATTGCCAGGGAAGTTTGCTGAGGGTGTTGTTCTCGACCTTCTACTCCAACAATAGAGGTCCCGCACAGGGAGGTGGATCCCCAGAATTCCTGCAATGAAGAAAAACTAGTACCAGTATCAAGTAAAAAGGCGATCATCCTACCTGCCATGGTGGAAGTTACCCTGAGCTCCTGGGCAGTAATCCATGTTGGGCCAGACAGGCCAGGGCCTCCTCATAGATCTTCTGCCACTAGACTAATAAGGTCGCTTGAAGGACGGGGGTGGGGGGTGGCAGCGACCTGATGGTGGGTAGACACCAAGGGGAAGTCGAAACCCCAATGTCCCTTCTGCTTGCATTTGGGGCAGGGCCTGATGGGAGGTTTGGGATTTGGGCATTCTTTGGCCCAATGTCCACCCAGGTTGCACAGGAATCAGGGTCCCAGAGGCTTTGCAGGTTTCCCACTTACACATGGTGGCAAGGTGGGGTTGATGGCTTGAGCTAATAACTGATACTTTTTTATAGCCCTTGAGTCATCTCGTCCATTGTAGGCTTTAAATGCAACAGTGAGAGCATCTGCTTGAGGGATTATGGGACCCCTTTCTAGCCTCTTAAGTTTTATTTTGATGTTGGGGTAGCTCTGACAGAAAAAGTACATCATAATTAACCTTTGGCCATCGGCAGAGTATGGATCGAGATTAGTATATTGCCGCAGGCCATCAGTGAGCTGCTGGAGAAACGCGGAAGGATTTTCATTCTTGTCTTGGACAATTTCATTAAGTTTGTCATAATTAACTGCTTTCATGGCTGCCTTGCACTGCCCATGAAGTATACAATTAATATACCGATCTCGGTTGACAATACCTGCCTGGGTATTATAATTCCACCTGGGGTCCCTGTCAGGGACAGCTTCCGCTCCTGCTGGGTGATTGTTATTGGTGAGGTGTTCCTGGTCTGCATGAGCACGGG
>NW_006408880.1:67264-74628 GCF_000296735.1 Chrysochloris asiatica
AATATTCCTTTTATCCCTACAATGCTTTTATCCCTAGTCTTTCAATAGAAGAATTTATATCTTCTGGTTCTGCTTCCTGAGAATTCACTCCATCTACAACTCCTTGACATAGAGTAACCGACTCTGCAACTGTACTAAAATCATAATTTCAAATTTCGTCAATGACCTATAAATGAAAAAAATCAGTGTTTTAGTTCTAAATTGTAGCTTTTCATTTTTTTTTTTTTTTTTCAAGCCAGGATTTCAAGGTAGTCCTTGCCAGTTCAGTCATGAGCAATGAAGCAATGAAAAAAACTGGGATTGACCCATATTTGTAAAATGTGAGTGTACTAAAACAATAACCAGAGTGAAGGAAATTACAGCTCAATATCCTGATAGAAAAATTATCTTAATCTCAGAAAACAAAGGCAGTATATGCATTGCACAGCAAATAAATTCCTTGACTGGAGAGTCTGAAACAGTGATGCTTAGCTCAAAGATGATGGCCGACAATGTCACTTTGAATGTTTGTTTCTCTTCACAGTCCTTGCAATAATCCAATCTTCTATATCAAGTTCTTGAAAGTGCTCACTATGCCTCTTGCTAGTTTACTATTCCAGGGCTTCAACTCATCATTTTTCTCATGCTGGTTCTTGTTCAGTATTTTATCAATTTAATCTGTTCTGATTCCCCTGTACTGGTCATGACATAACTGGTTCAAACCAGTTCAGGGCTTTGAAACAAGCTTTTCTGTCAAAAAAAATTTTTAAACCCTCTAAAACTTCAAATCTTGAAATCAATTTTCTTTTATGTCTACGTCTCATTAATCATGAATCGCATATCTCCATATCCAATTCTCAATTCCCAACACTCTTTTTCTATTTAAATATTTGAACCAGTTTTTAAATATATCCAAATTTGATCACTAATTATACTAGTGGGTAGAAGGAGGGAATGATTAACTCAATAAGGGGCAATGTTAAGGTCAGCTAACTTTATGCTGAACAAGAGCAGCATGCATTTCAAAGTAAGCAAAGTTTATCTAACTTCAGACCCAGGGCTGTGAAGCTTGCTCTTTGGGATATGTCAGAGCACCAGAGATGATAGGTAAGAACACAGGAAAGAACATAGGAAAGAGGTGAGCAAAATTGCAAAGGAGATGTGATTAACTGACTTCTCCTACTAAACCCTTATCATACAAATGCCCCACTTATCTCCCTGCTGCTCCTTCTGTGTCTCATTCAGTCAGTTCTCATTCACAGAGACCCTCTATAGAGATCTCTAGGGTATAAATCTTTATGGGAACAGAAAACCTCATCTTTCTCCCATGGAGTGGCTAGTAGATGTGAACTGCTGACCTTATGGTTAGCAACCCAATACATAACCCACTATGTTACCAGGGTTCCTTCCTATCTCGCTAAAAAATCAATTTATGGGTCTTTGTGAAAATCTGATCCTGGTCACAGCTTTTTCTTCTAGATTTATTCATGCTAAATAATCTTCTCTGAATATTACAGACTATAACATGTTTTGTCCCAAAACATGCTTTCCATGAAAACATTAAATAGACTTTTATTAAAGAGTCCCTTATTATCTTGAGTTTAAATTTGGATCTGTTTAAAAATATTTCTAGAATTGCCACCAAAGTCAAATTATAGCAATTAAACTATTCTTAAGATCATTTTTGTGTATTTTTTTCCCCTAAAAACATAATACATATTATTACCATAAGTATGTTGTTGTAGTTTTAAGTACCATCAAGTCAATTCCAACTCATAGTTAACTCTGCATAAGGTTTCTGAGGAGTTGCTACTGAGTTTGAACTACTGATCTTGTGGTTCACAGTTCAGTGCTTATCCTGCAGCATCTTACCAAGAGTCCATAAGGCAGTATAGGGACATCAGTTCTTATATTTGTGGAGTATTTTAATGAGAAATATTTAGGTATACTTTATGAGACTGTTGTCCTAACTGGGACATATTTCTGTCTTTGTTTCTTTTAAATACAGTTAACCTCTCCTTATTCTATATTCAAGAGTATTTCAATCTTTCTTGTTGTGTTGTTGTTGTTCTTGTTTTTGTTAAGTACCGTCAACTCAGTTCCTTGCTGATCCTGCAGTGCTATAGCAAACACCAAAACTGCTCTCCCATTCAAGACTGAAAGTTCTGTGAAGTACTGTACCTTTTTTTACAGTTAAAGTAGAATTTCTCATCTCTTGAAAGAAAATGAAATAAGACCCAACAGAAAATGAGGCTAGAATCACCTTGTCAAAATGACTGAAGGCCACAGAGAAAATGAACAAGGAAAATGAGAAACAAACATTCAAATGAATATAAATGGATCTAGCTAGACTGCAAAGGGAAGCAAATAGGTCTCTGAGGAAAACAGAAAGGGAGCCAATGTTTAGGAAGTATAAAAAACAGCTCTGCTCAGCAATTCTTATTTCAGTGAACTTCCTGCTGTGTTATTAGTAAAGATGCAGACTGCTTTTGCTTATTCCATTCATTTAAAATGTACCCTGCTCATTAGAGCTCCCTTCTGCCTTTTCTAGAAGGTGAATAAAATTGGTAGGTTTGGCATTCGCCATCCAGGGAAGAGATGAAAAATGGTTGGTAAGAGTGAAGTTTAAACTGTATCTTGGATTCTAGTCCCAGATCTAATTCTAATTATCTTTAGAAGCAAAAATATTTCTTCCAAAAAAATCTGAGAAAGAAAAATACATGACCATTACACCCACATGGTGGTACAGATCCTATATACTAGCAAATGGTGGGTGCTACAAAGATGTCCACATGGTGAGTGTAATAAAGAGGTCTGGACATGGGCTGTTATGTTGTTATAAGCTGTCAGCATGTCAAACCTGACTCATAGTAACCTGATGCACAACAGAAAAAAGTGCTGCCTGGTCCTGAACCATTCCAATGAACTTCATGTGATAAATAGAATTTTCAATGACTGATTTTCCTTTCTAATTCATATCAGTCTGGAAGTTCAGTTGAAACCTGCTCAGCATGATAAACCTGACAGACAAGCCACCATTGACAGAAGAGTATGACTGCACATGAGGTACATTCAAAGGGAAGCATCCTACATAGAAGGCAAGAATTTTACAACTGAACCACAATGCCTCATAAGAGCCTTTATACAAATTTTTAACCTGACTCAGAACCTAGCACCCACAGAACATAAATAAGGGTTTGATATTATTTTCAGATCACCACACCACAGTCATTTTGTCGTACTGTGATGGCTTGCATATTCCTGTGATGCAAGAAATTATGCTACCAGTATTTTAAATTCCAGGATGGTCACCTATGGTAGACAGGTTTCAGCTGAACTTACAGACTAAGACAAACTAGAAAGAAGGAGAAACAGACTATTTTTGAATATTTAGCCCCTGATACTTTACGAATAGTGGTGGTCACATAGCAAAAGGATGCTGAATAGTGAAACACTATGAATAGCACCAGAATATTGTCAGATACACTCCTGAAAGATGAGAACCTCAGATTGGAAGGTGCTCAAAATACCATTAGGGAAGAGCTGCCTCCTTAAAGTTTCTACTTTAAAGTGACTCTGATGACACAAATGAAGTAAAGCATTTTGGACCTTCATTTGCTAATGAGGATCAACTCAAAATGAGTAGAAACATTTATAAATGTCTATTAATAATTAGAACATGGAATATATGAAGTATGAATCTAAGAAAGTTGGAAGTTGTTAAAATGAAAAGGACTGTAGGCACATCAATATCCTAGGCATTAGTGAACTGAAATGGATTTATATTGGCTATTCTGAATCAGATAATCACATGGTTTTGGTGGACACCATCCTGCGAATGGCAGATGCCATCCTGCCTAGGAGCAGAACTGCGAGAAGCCTTATGCATGAAAAGTTCATTGTTTAGCAGAATGACAATGAATGCCCCTCCTTGGTTAGCAGAGCTACAAGGGATGATTCATGCAGGGGCCACGGGGTTTCTAGTTTTCCCTTGGAAAAATAGTTTATTTCTAATTTCCTTATAAGAAGTTTTAGAAAATCTTGCATAATCATTAGCTACTTTAAACAAACCTCACGTTTATAATAGTTGCTTTTCACATTAACATTAACTTTCACACCATATTCAATCTTACATAGTTATAAAAATTAATTTTTTACATTAACAATAAGTTTTAACATTAGAAATAACCACACTAGCTAAAGTTTTAGCAATTCAAGCTAAAATTGTAAGAAACATTCCAGGTGGTTTTAGTGAAGCACATTAAGGCCTTTAGAAAGCAGCTTAGGAGACAGTCAAGGGCAATGAGAGCTTGGGAACAGAGGTTGGAATTTGATTAGAAGTTTTGAGAAATCGTTAGTATGAGAGAATTACTGCTTTGTTCTTAACCATGAAACTTTAGAGTACTTTTATGCTCTTGTTTTTATTGTTTGATCAGTTATATGTATGACCAGTTATAGTAAAAATTATGTTTTTGATTGTAATCTGTAACTAATGAATCTATAGAAAGTAATAGATATTGGTAAAGTTAGAAATTAAGATGTAGAACTTTGTTTAAAATTAACCTGACATTTTAGGGAGGATTAGAGAGAAACAGAGTCGCTCACAGAAGGCAGACATTATCAAGGTAACTAAAGAGTATAGAGACACAGGAATGTTTGGTGACCATGTGTTCCTCTTGTACTTCTGATGTAACAATATAATATTTGATTGATTTGTGACTGCTTGTATGTGACTGTTATGAGATCATAGTATATTCTAAATGGGATATAAGAAGCAACAATTTTGAAATAAACAGGCAGTCAGTGAGGGAGTCATCAGAGAGAGCCATTACCATCATCTGCCTGAGACTCAAAATGACCCATTGACTCTTTGAGTTTATTTTATTTATTTATTTATTTATTTTCATTTGCCGACTCCATATCCTCCTCTCAAGAACCTCCTAATAATTTGCCGAGGCTGCTCCCCGGCATGGTTTACTGTGCTGGGAATTACAAATTGATAAGGAATGGAGTCATATTCATCATCAAAAAGAACATTTCAAGATCTATTATGAAGTATAATGCTGTCAGTGACAGAATAATATCCATACACCTACAAAGAATACGCACCAACAACTAAAGCAAGTGATGATAAAATTGAAGAATTCTATCAACTTCTTCAGTTTGAAATTGATCAAACATGTAATGAAGATGTATTGATAATTATTAGTGATTGTAATGCAAAGGTTGGAAACAGAGGAAGAATCAGTTGTTAGGAAATACGGCTTTGGTGATAGAAAAATGCTGGTGATTGCATGATAAAATTTGCAAGACCAATGATTTTTCATTGCAAATACCTTTTTTAAACAACATAAAAGATGACTATACACAAAGACCTCACTAGATGGAATACACAGAAGTCAAACTGACTACATCTGTTGGAAGAAATTGTGAAAAAGCTCCATATCATCAGCCAAAACCAGGCCAAGTAAGACTGTGGAATAGCTAATCAATTGTTCATAAGCAATTTCCATTTAAAGATGATTTTTTTTTAATTCCCTGAGAACTAAAATATGACCTTGAACATATCCCATCTAATTTTGAAATCATCTGAAGAACAGATTTGATGCATTAAACACTAATGACCAAAGACCAGAAGTATTGTGGCATGATATCAAGAACATCATACAGAAAGAAAGCAAAGCGTCATTAAAAAGACAAGAATGAAAGAAAAGATCAAAATGGATGTCAGAAGAGACTTTGAAAAGTTGTTTTCCAGTGTAGAGATCCTAAAACAACTGAAAGAAATAGGAGGTAAAAGAGTTGAACAGACATTATCAAAGGGCACATCAGGAAGACAAAAGCAAATATTAAACTGAAATGTGAAAACGCCAAGAGTTATAAAATCATAAGGAAAGAGCATGCTCAGCATTTCTCAAGCTAAAAGAACTGAAGAAAAAAATTCAAGCCTTGACTTGAAATATTGAAGGATTTTATGGGCAAAATATTGAATTATGGAGAAAGCATCAAAGAAGACAGAAGGAATACAAGGTCACTGTACTGAAAAGAAACGGTTGATGTTCAACCATTTCAAGATGTAACATATGATCAAGATCCAATGGTATTACAGGACAAAATCTAATGTGTACTGAAGTCATTTATAAAGAACAAGACTCAGAGAATTGATGAAATACAAATTAAAATCTTTCAACATGCTGATGCAGCAATGAAGGCGCTCACTCATCTATGCCAAGAAATTTGGAAGGCAGCTGCCTGGCCAACTGCTAGGAAGACAGCCATATTTGTGCCCATTCCATATACAGATGACCCAACAGAATGCAGAAATCATTGGACAATATCAGTAATATTTCATACAAATAAAATTTTGCTAAAGATAATTAAAGAATACTTTCAAAAATACATTGACAGGAAACCACCAGAGGTTCAAAGGAGATTCTGAGGAAGATGTGGAAAGAAAGATGTCATTGCCAATGTCAGATGCATCTTGGCTTAAAGCAGAGAATACCAGAAAGATGTTTACCAGTGTGTTATTGACTATGCAAATGTTTTATAATGTGTGGATATCATTGGAAAGAGCAAGTATTCTAGAACACTTTATCTTGTTCATGAGAAACCTGTACATAGACCAAGAAGTAATCATTTGAACAGAACAAGGGGGCACTGAATGGTTTCATATCAGGAAAGTTATGTACCAGGGTGATATTTTTTTACCATACTTTTTCAGACTGTATTATATATAAAGAAAGTGGCATCAGAATTGGAGGAAGATTCAGTAACAACCTGAGATATGCAGATAAAACAACTTTGCTCGCTAAGAGTGAAGAGGACTTAAAATACATACTGACAAAGATAAAGACCACACCCTTCAATATGGGTTTCATCTCAATGTAAATAAACAAAAATCCTCATCACTTGAGCAATAAATAACATCATGATAAATGCAGAAAAGAATGAGTTTGTCCAAGACTTCACTTTACTTGGATCCATTATTAACATTCATGGAAGCAACAGTCAAGAAATCAAATGGCATATAGCATTAGGCGAATCTGCTACACAAAATCTGTTTAAAATGTTCAAAAGCAAAGTTGTCTGTTTGAGGACTAAGGTGCCTGATCATGGTATTTTCAATAGCCTCATATGTATGTGAAAGTTGGTAAATGAATAGGGAAGACCATCGAAGTGTTGATGCATTTGAGTTATGTTGCTGGAAAAGAGTATTAAAAATACTATGATTGGGCACAGGAGATCTTGGGTGCTAGGGAGGGGGGCAATATACAGGGAGGGAGAGGGAAGTGGAGAAACGGGGCAGATGGGAGAACAATTGGGCATGTTTGAAAGGGCTAAATGGGACAGAGATAAAGGACGATATATGCACAGCCTTGGAA
>NW_006408880.1:76650-90521 GCF_000296735.1 Chrysochloris asiatica
CAGAGAAAAAGAGGAAAGCATCCAAACAAGATGAATTGGCACAGTGGTAGCAGCAATGGGCTCAAGTGTAATATCAATTGTGAAGACTGCACAGGACTGGGCAGTGTTTTGTTCTGTTATGTATAGAGTTGCTATGAGTCAGAAACAACTGGAGGTCACACAACAACAACAAGTACTTTAATTAGCAAATAAATGGATTAATTAATTTGTTGTGTAAGCAATACCACCATGCACACTGGAATTAAGGAAGATCTGGAACTGTTTTTTTACAAGAATTACTGAAAAAGGTCATGGTCTGAAATATGATAGCACTTTCATAAAATTTTGTTAAATGAATGAAAAAACACATCCAGTCAGTGTCAGCTACATATCCCATTTGTACAATCTGTGAAAAATGACAAAGCAAGGCCTTTTGTTCAAAAGGAATCTTAGTGATGCTGTGTGTTAGATGTTTGGCTGTTAATCACAAGGTTTTTAGTTCATATCCGCCAGCCACTCTGAGAGAGAAAGATGAGGCTGTCTGCTCCCAAAATATGTTCTTGGAAGCTTTATATAGGTTTGGCATATGAGTCAAAATTGACTTAATGGCAGTGAATTTGTTCAAATGGCATTTAAAGATGTGCCATTTGTTACTATTGTTGTATGCCATAGAATTTATTTTGATTCAAATGCCCCATAGGATAGATTAGAAGTGTCCCATAGGGTCCTCTTGCTGTAATATTTCACCAAGTGTTTTTCTCCCCAGAAGTGGCTAATGGGTTCAAATTGCCAACCTTTCAGTTTGCAGTGCAGTCCTTAACTATCATACCATCAGGGCTCCTAAAGTGCCACTTAACATACTGAAATAGGAAGCTTTTTCTTTGTCCCACAATATATCTATCTTGACTTGCAATGTTTATTATTTGCTATTTCATGTTATTCTACATAAATAAAAACTAAAATGTTTAATTATTAACATGAGTTTTACCATTCATCTAATAACAAGTGATGCCAGTTCTAAATGCAATTACATATTCAACTGTTATATACACTCTCCATATATTCTTGCACATACATGTATTTTATTCTTACCAGAATAGTGGATGAAAGGCACAAAGTTAACACGAATATTTTTTTGTTTTTAATTTCTTAATATGTGCACATTCTACCATTACTGTTTATCATGAAATTATTTTAAGGATGGAAGAACTAGGGTGGGGGACTGAGTGGAGAAAGCATGGATTATTCCATCTTACCCTTTCCTTCTATTTTCAGCATAAGTTGTAGGCTAGTACAAGAATTAATTCAAGATTGATGAAAGGAGATGAGGATAGCACTCATGTGGTACAATAGCAAATAATTAATATCAGGACTGACTGTGAGGGTTGGAAATGTAAAGGTAGACATTTTGTAGCAAAAAGAAGGAAATGGTTGACTTTGCAGACCAGAAGTGGAGACCCCTGGGACCACCAAGGGAGAAGAGTAGAGTGTGGGACCCTACCCAGAGAAACAGTGATGCCAGAGGTGGAGGCAGAGATGATGACATGGAGAGATGGAGCAGCTGGGAACTCTAAACCCAGAAAGGGAGAGGGGCTCTGTGCTGATGACCAGGGGACAAGCTTGCAAGGAGTAAGTACCTTTTGATTGGTTGATGATGCATGGAGGGGATAGTAACCATGGCAATGTAATGATATATGATAGGTTGAATGTAAAGCTAATGTTCTCCCATGTAAAGTATCACATAATTCATAATTAAACAGTTAAAAAAAAACAAGAATTAATTCAAGGGTTTTTTTTTAATGCAAAATTAAAAAACCTATATTACAGTTTTTTAGGTGTTCATGTTTCTAGAATAATATTGCCTTCTTTTTTCATTCAAAACAAGTTCAGATTTAAATAGAAAGCATGGTCCTTGGGGTTATCAGTACCCCTATTTTCTACTATAGACATCACTTGCTTTGAGTCTCACTGAATACCCAGGCATCATAGGTGTTCTAGAATTTTGTACTCACAGGGCATCCTAAACATGACATACATACAAGATGACATGGAACTACAAACTTTAATATTACATGTATTTCCTTTGTTCACATACATGCTCCATTGTCCCATAAGGTTCAGTGACAAAACATAAGTTGTCAGCCAGGTGACTGTCTTTGTTTTCACAGTAACATGCAAACTACCACAGTATAGCAAACTGACAGACAAGTTGTGGATGATGATAATATCATCTCTAATTTGAACATTAAAACACTGGAACACATAGAGTTAATACTAGTAAGTAGTGAAATGTGGATTAGAACTCAAGCAGTCTGACTTCTGAGTTGTGGCTATTAACTACCATACTGAGCACTTAATCATATACTGCTCAAGAGATTTGTATGGATTAAATCATTAAATCCTTTTGACAGGCCTCCCCTCCCCCAGAGATAAGTATTACAATTCTTTCCTGAATCTATTGAAGGAGAGGAATGAGGCTTGGAGAGTATAAATTGTTCATCTATTTTCAAAATTGAAGAAATGTTAGAGGCAGGATTTAAATTTAGATCAATCTAACACCAAAGCCAGGAGCATTGGACTCCTCACTGAATGGTGAATGGTTCAAATGCACCAGTTGCTCCATGGGAAAATACGTGGAAGTCTAGTTCTATAAAGATGTACAGCCTGGGGAACCCTATGGGACAGTTCTACTCTGTCCTATGGGGTCACTATGAATAGAAATTGAATGGATGGTAATGGAACTCCAAAACCAATGTTCTTAACTCAAGCTAAGTCCATTCCAAAAAGGACTTAATCTAGTAGGGGTAAAGGCCAGGTGCTGAAATCACCATAGTATCAGTCCAGTGTAATAGGTGATATAATTTTTTGGATATCAGTTTTAAGGAAAAGTCATGACTTTCGTACAAACATAGAATAAACTTGTGCCCAATATTTTAATTAATGAGATATCTAGTAAGATATATAAAACCAGTCCATAGGAGAATGTGAAGAAAAGATACTGATATGAACAATCAGAATACTGAAACATTCTGTTTAAATGTTTTAATGCTAATGAATATAAAACTGGTAAGTATCCACATGATGAGCATCATCTCCTCTGGACAAAATTCATTTGCATCTTTATGGGCAAGAATAAAGATTGACATCACTGTCAATTTCTACAATTTACAGACCTGTAAAAGAACTCAAAGACAATGAAAAGTTCAAACTCTTGTGAATTGAGATGATTCCACAAAGTATACACATGATATCTACTAGTTTTCCATTGAAAGGACATAGAGTAATATTTTTGCCCACTTGAATTTTTTTTCCATAAATTTTCCAAATATAACAGAGGTACTAATTAGTCCCTGCCTTTTTGTCTTTTTCTTTCACAGTTTTGGAAAAAACCCTAATCCCTCACAGATGCAATTATCCACTTGCCTGCACCTGAGTAAAGACAACAATGATGAAAACCATGAATTAATTATGATCATTATCAACTGAGCCCTCAACACATCTTCCAGGAATCCTACTATATTTCTCTGGTAATTTCACTCTCCCAGTCTATATACTGTGGCACATATAACTGCCAGTAACTACCAGTAAGGTATGATGTAGAGAAATCTGTAAAATACAAGGAGAGTGTACCAAATACCAGTTACAAACAGGACAACAAAAAAAGAAGAAGAAAGATAGAATCAGACTTTTTAAAATGAAGCAGAATGTTAAAGAGGATAGATGTAAATAATGTTATATATACAACACTGGAACAACAGTATTCTGAGAGTTGATGCATGGATAGCTACACAGGCTGAACAGGTATAAAAGGAATATCTGGAGTACAGTCACAAATATATAAAGGTTTGAAACAGGATATCTGTACTTGGGTATTTACTTTTACTCAAACACACCTATGAATGCAGTGGAGTATATAGTGGAAAAAATTATGGAAACTTCTTGTCTATTATCAAACATCTTAAGAAAATAAGTTACTGGGCCTTAGTGCTCTGCATTGTCCACAAAGGCAGTGTTCTACATCCTCCTTTAATGAGTAGCATCTGGGATTTTAAAAGCTCATGAGCAGCCATCTAACATGCAACTATTGGTCTCTTCATGTGCAGAAGTAGAAAGAGTGATACGAATTGAAGATGCATGGAATCAACCAGTCAAATGGACTAATAGAATACATGAGCATCAATCTGCAAGACTCTGAGACCAGAAGAATTAGATGGTGTCCAGATCCCACTAACAACTGCTCTGAAATGACTTGCATTAGAAGGTCCTGCATAGAGCAGGAGAAAATGTGGAACAAAACTCAAAATTACTAAAACAATTTTTTTTTTTTTTAATTCCAATATTTTAGTCAGAAAGAGACTGGAGGAACCCAAAACTATGATCCTCAACCACGCTTCAAGTCTGGAAGGGAATTCATTCTCATGACCCAATTTTCAGCCAGGCAGTAGATAGATATATAGGGGAGACAACAACACTAGTAAGGTATGCTTACCATGGAATGGTTAATCATTAAAGATCAAAAGGGTAACATTAACCTAAGGACAAAATTGAAAAGGGAAGGAGGGTAGAGTGAAAACAGGAACCACAGAAAGGAAGTAGGATAATTATTGTTGCATAGAGGAGATTGCAACTGAGATTGTACAAAGTGTGTGATTTATTTAATGTAAGACTGATGGTCTCCAAAAATTTTCACTCAATTGACAATAAAAAGTTTTTAAAAAGTTAAAATACAGCAATATTAACAAAGGTAAAGGAGCACTGAAGCAAAGCAGATACCACTGGCTATTCTATTTTATGTTTTATAAGAGCTACAAGATAGGATGAACAAGAATAATCAAACATACTTGAATTCTTTAAGCAGATCCCCTTGAGAAAGGTTCGTTGTGAGTCACTTCAAAGGGTTCATAGAGTCACTTCACAGCATGAGTGTCTTAGGGAACCTGATTATAAATAAAATTGAAATGAACTCAAGGAACATTTACAATATATCAAATCCCTAAAAATAAGAATTTTATGTGTGTTTCAGTTTGTTAGAGAAATTGAATTTCTGTTCAGAATAGCACCAAGATGAAAAAACAGCAAAAAGGTCTAGGAAAATGTTTTGTGTTTCCATTTAGCAGACAAAGGAGAAAATTTTTGTTAATACATCTAGGAGTAAAAAATAGATTTGTGTATTATAATTGAGTTTGGATGTCATTTGCCTAGTTATATTATGCTGCTATAACAGAAACAGGAGCTCTGGTAGCACAGTGGTTACAAGTGGGACTGATAAACTCAAGGTCAGTAGTTCAAAACCATCAACTGTTCTACAGGAGAAAGATGAGGCTTTTGGAGTCCTGCTGTGGCGCTATGGGATACTGCACAGAATTGAAGTCAGTTTGAACTGCAAGGTCAGTGGTTCAAGATCACTAGTTGCTCCTCTGAAATCCTATACAGGGTCACTATGGGTCAGAACCAACTCAAAGGTACTTAACAATGACAACATAACAGAAACACCACAAGTAGATGGCTTTAACAAAAGAAAATTTATTGTTTCACAGATTAGTAGGCTAGAAGTTCGAACTCATCGCACTGGCTCTGGAGAAACGTCCTTGTCTCCTTTCACATCTGTAGGCCAGGCATCCCTTGGAGATCTCCATATATGTTGGCATCAATCTTTCCCTGGATCAAGGAACTTTACAGAGCAAGGACCATAGGCCCAAAGGACTAATTGCACTTCTGGCTTTTCTTTTTTGGTTGTAATAAACCTTTCTGATGTCTGCTTACTTTTCTCCCCTTTCAACTAAGTAAAAAGTGTTACAACCTAAATTTCAGAGAAATTACCCTTAGTTCAGGATGTGATGGGATTAAGAGTTTTGCAGCCTACCCTTAACAATCTATGACTAAATCAAGTTGAAATGTATTTTGGAGGGGCACAATTCAATCCATGACAGCATTGTAAAAGGAAGGGAACTACAAGAATTAATGGAATAGACTGTGCTCACTATTGTTGTAAGGTGCCATTGACACTACGTACAAAAGAATGAAACACTGCTTAGTCCTACAACATCCTCATAATTGTTGCTATGTTTGAGTGCATTGCAGCAATTACTGAGTCACTATCTTTTTGCAGGTTTTCCACTTTTTTGCTGCCCTCTATTTGGATCTTGGCTGAAAGCAGAGAATATCAGAAAGATGTTTACCTGTGCTTTATTAACTAGGCAAATGCTTTGGATTGTGTGGATTATGACAAGCTATGGACAACATTGCAAAGTATGGGTATTCCAGAACACTAAATTGTGCTCATGAGGAATCTGTACCTGGACCAAGAGGCAGTTGTTCAAACAAATCATGGGAACACTGAATGGTTTAAAATTAAGAAAGGTGTGCGACAGGGTTGTATGCTTTCACCGTACTTATTCAACCTGTATGCTGAGCAAATCATCCGAGAAGCTGGCTTATATGAAGAAAAACATGACATCAGGATTGGAGGAAGACTCATTAACAACCTGTAATATGCAGATGATACAACCTTGCTTGCTGAAAGTGAAAAGGACTTAAAGCATTTACTGATGAAGATCAAAAAGCACAGCCTTCAGTATGGATTACATCTCAATATCAAGAAAACAAAAATCCTCATCACTGGACCAATAAACAACATTCTTATCAATGGAAAAAAAGATTGAAATTGTCAAGGACTTCATTCTTCTTGGATTAACTATCAACGCTCACAGGAGCAGCAGTCAAGATCAAAAGATCAAATGACATACTGCATTAGGCAAATCTGCTGCACAAGACCTTTTTAAAATGTTGAAGAGCAAAGATGTCAGCTTGAGGACTAAGGTTCGCCTGACCCAAGCCATGGTATTTTCAGTAACTTCGTATGTATGCAAAGGCTGGACAGTGAATAAGGATGACCATAGAAGAATTGATGTTTTTGAGTTATGGTGTTGGAGGAGAATATTGAAAGTGTCGAGGGCTGTCCAGAGAGCCAATAGATCCGTTTTGGAAGAAGTGCAGCCAGAGTTCTCCTTAGAGGCCAAGATGGACAAACTTCGTCTCTCATACTTTGGAAATATTGTCAGGAGGGATATCATGTTTGGTAGGGTGGAGGATGAGAGAAAAAGAGGAAGACCCCCAATGAGATGGATTGTCCAAGTGGCAGCATTGATGGACTCATGCATGGCAACGGTAGTGAGGTTGGCCCAGGATCGGGCAGTGTTTTGTTCAGCTGTGCATAAGGTCGCTATGGATCGGTACTGACTTGATGGCACCTAACAACAACTTCACCAAGCAATATGTTCTTCTCTGGGTAATGGTCCTTCCTGACAACATGTCCAAACTATGAGAGACAAAGTCTCACAATCCTTACTTCTAAAGAGTCTCAGTTTTTCCATTCTACTGGCAGTTCATGGTATATTCAAATCGTTGCCAACACCATAATGTAAAAACATCGATTCTTCTTCCATGTTCCTTATTTACTTTCCAGCTTTCTCATGCAAATGAGGTAGCTGAAAATACCATGGGCTGGGTCAGTCACAGCTTCATCCTCAAATTGATATTTATGCTTTTTAATAGTTGAAAGAGGTCTTTTACAAAAGACTTGACCAAAGAATAATATACCTTTTTTTAAATTTATTTTTATTGTGAACTGAGTAATAGCTTACATGGGAGAACATTGGTTTTACACTCATCCTATCGTATTTTGTTCTATTGCAATGATTAAAATTGTCTCCATGCATCATCTTTCAACAGTACTTGCTTCTATTCCCTCTGTTTTTTGTTTTCCCAATGTACACAAAAACACTTAGGAATAGATAATATATAATCATTTAAATAACTAAAGGAGACATTCTGAAAGCCTGCCTCTTGGCTGCTAGCACACAGCGTTACCCTTTCCATTAGTTTAGAGTTCTCAGCTGCTCTGTCTCTCCATGTCATCATCTCAGCCTCCATATCTGATGTCGCTGCTTCTCTGGATAGGATTCCACATCCCACTCATGCTCTTCTCCCTTGATGGCTTTAGGCTTCTCTGTTCCTTAACTGTAAGATTAACTACTCCCTTTTTTTTGTTGTTATAAAACTTCTCCCTTTACAGTTGTGACTGTCACAATTAGTCATAATAACAATTAGTCGCTATTGAATCATAAGAATCTTAATCCTCATTTCCTTTCACCAGGCCTATCTAGACAAGATGCAAACTATTCAGTGGGGATTCTACCTTCCTCTGCATACTCTGAAACTAAATGCCTTCTTGAAAACTTGTAAGCCAGTCACTTTTTGCCTTTATAGCACCCCCATTTTAGGTAGCCTATTATGAGTCGGGCTGCCAACCTCAAGGCCAGCAGTTCAAAACTACCAGCAGTTCTGTGAGAGAAAGATGAGGAATTCTGCTCCCATAAAAATTTATAGCCTCAGAAACCCTGCACAGGGTCGCTATGAGTTGGAACCGACTCCATGGTACTTAACAATGTCTAAGTTGCCTGTTCCTATCACCCTGTCTACAGAGGGGATGAGAATCATCTTTGACATGAAGATTCTTTCCCTCTGAGTTGGTATTTTGAGCTACTACATTCATAAGTATAAGTCAAGTTCATCAAAGTGTATCAATTTACACTTGTTTCCTTTATCAAAATTATTTTTTATTTCTTCTAGACCAAGTTCTGATCATCAAGCTATCAAAGCTAGGTTAAATGGGTACTATCTGCAAGTTTGGACAGTCTTATGTGTCTCCCCTCACTTCATATCAGCTGGACATTTCACTATCAGTTCTAGCCCTCCGTTGCTATATCCTGGTCCATGGGCTCAGGATTCCCCAGGTCTCACCATACTTCGGACCAACTAGCCCTTCCTCTTCTTTGTCTCATTTCCAGGTCAACAGTAGTCTAAAGAATGTGGTCATACTCAGCCAATATCTTCATTGCTGCTTTTCCTCAACTTCCACTTACCAGTAGACAAATGTGGTCACTAGCTAGCTTACATGCCTGCTCGTGTATTCCCTTTTGAGTTTCAGTCTTAGAGGGGAATTTGTCACGAAGAGACTTGATTGCTTGCCTTCATGACTTGCTGGTGAACACCTTGCATGTTTTATAGTAGCCAATCAGACTGCCATTTTTCCTGCTGGTCTTTCTTTAAAGAAGTATTTTCTGTTCCTCTAGCTTTTCCAGGATGGTCTGCTTGTCCTTTCAGGAGGGAATGTCCTACTTCAGAAGATTCGGGATGGGGATCAGGTTCCACCTGTGGTCTTAGACACTACAAAGTCTCCTCAAGAAGCTTCTTTCACTGGGCAAGTTCCAGAGCCCCTTTAAGGTATTCCATTCAGTTATAGGCTGAATACAGGCTTACAAGCTTTCTATAATAATGTTTCAGGATATTCCTTTCTATCCCACTCAAATGTCTACAATAGTAGGCAAGAGAAACCAATATTCATAAGACAATCAAGCATCTTAACATTATTTCCCCCCTTTTACCCATTCAGACTTTACCTCAATCCCCATATCACAGAGCACTGTTGTTCCAAGATTGAGTATACATCATTATTTCCCTCTGCCCTATTTAGTTCCTGCAAACATGCCTAAGTGTTCCCTCATCTACTTTGTTCTTCTATTCCCACCCCCTTCTTGCTATTGCCCTCCCAACACCTTAACTATGATGTGTCTAACCTCCACCCTGTGCTCTACCATCCCCTCCCTCTCAGCCCTCATTACCAACAATTATTTTTTTCCATTTAGTAAAAATAACATACCCTTTGATTTCTTGACTACTGCTTTCATGAAACTTGATTATGAATTCAAGTAAATGAAAGCTTTGACAACTTCAATCTTTTATCTGTTTATCATGATGTTGCTTATCAATCTAATTGTGAGAATTTATGTTTTATTTGTGTGTTTTTTAAGTATATATTTAAGTATAATCCACACTGAAGGCTGAAGTCTTTGGTCTTAATTGGGTCTTTCAGTTTGAGAAATGTTCATTATGTTATTTCCTGTTGATTTTCTAGCTCCAAATCTTTGTACATTTCATTAAAATTCTTAACTTTGTCTTTGTGAGTTGTCCTTTGAAATCTTCTCTTCAGCTCTTTACTTCACTATCTTTTTCATTTCTTTAGCTACTCTACGTTCAAAATAAATTTCAGATTGGATAGCAATATGGCAGAGTGAGTGGATCTCCCATTTACTCCATATTGTTGTTGTTAAGTGCCATGGAGTCAGTTCCAACTCACAGCGACCCTGTACAGGGTTTCTGAGGCTATAAATCTTCACGGGAGCAGAATGCCTCATCTTTCTCCCTTGGAACAGCTGGTAGTTTCGAACTGGTGACCTTGCGGTTCACAGTCCGATTTGTAGGACATACTAAAAGTTAGAAATGTATGTTCTTTAAAAAGATTAAAAAGGGATCCCAAAGAAGGGAAAAAATCTTTGAAACGACATATCAAACAAGAACAAGGATAGCAAAGTACAAAGCTTCTAGAAGCAAAAGACAAATAACCTAATTAAAAAATAGGCACAGGTCATGTACAGATATTTCATCAAGAAAAACATTCGGGCAGTCAACAAGCATACAAAGAAATGTTCACGATCATTAGCCATTGTTGTTGTTGTTAGGTTCCATCAAGTCAATACTGACTCATAGCCACCCTATGCATGACAGTATGAAATACTGCCTGGTCCTGGGCCAAACTCAAAATTGTTGCCACACTTGATCCTCTTGATGTTGCCATTTTGCCAGTTTATCTCTCTGGGAGTCTTCCTCCTTTTCTCTGATCCTTCACTTTACCAAACATGACATCCTTCTCCAGTAACTGGTCTCTCCTGACTATATGTTCAAAATATGACAGACAAAGTTTGCCCATTCTGGACTCCAAGGAGCACTCTAGCTGCACTTCTTCCAAAACGGATCTGTTGGTTCTTTTGGCAGTGCTTGGCACTTTCAATATTCTCCTCCAACACCATAACTCAAATGCATCAATTCTTCTACGCTTTTCCTTATTCACTGTCAAGCTTTGGCATGCACATGAGGTTATTGAAAATACTATGGCTTGGTTCAGGCACACCTTAGTCCTCAAGCTGACATCTTTGCTCTTCAACACTTTAAAAAGGTCTTGTGCAGCAGATTTGCCTAATGCAATACATCATTTGATTTCTTGATTGCTGCTTCCATGAGTGTTGATGGTTGATTGAAAAAGTATGAAGTCCTTGACAACTTCAGTCTTTTCTCCATTGATACAAATGTTGTTTATTGGTCCAGTGGTGAGGAATTTTGTTTTCTTTACATTGAACTACAATCTATACCTAAGGCTGTGGTCTTTGTTCTTCATCAGTATTTTAAGTTCTCTTCACTTTCAGTAAGCAAGGTTGTATCATCCACATATCACAGGTTGTTAATGAGTCTTCCTCCAATCCTGATGCCATGTTTTCCTTCATAAAACCCAAATGAACTTCTCAGATCATTTGCTCAGCATACAGGCTGAATAAGTATCATGAAAGAGAACAACTCTGTCGCACATCTTTCTGAAGTTTAAACCGTTCAGTGTTTCCTATGTTCTATTTGAACAACTGCCTCTTGGTCATTTATTGTTAAGTGTTGTCAAGTCAATTCCAATCCACAGTGACCCTGTATAGGCTTTCCAAGAAGCAACTGGTGAGCTTGAACCACTGATCTTGCCGTTCAAATGGCTTTGCAGTCTGATGCACTAGCCCACAGTGCCACATCAGGACTCCTCTTGGTCATTGTTGTTGTTGTTATTAAGTGCCATTGAGTTGGTTCCAACCCATAGTGACCCTGTACAGGGTTTCCGAGGCTGTAAATCTTTATGGGAGCAGAATGCCTCATCTTTCTCCCCCGGAGTGGCTGGTAGTTTCGAACTGCTGGACTTAAGGTTCACAGCCCGATTCGTAACCACTATGCTATCTTGGTCATTAGGGAGATGCAAATCAAAACAAGAATGAGATATGTCACACCAACAATAACAGCAAAGTTCAGAAAAGCAGAGGACAATAAATGCTGGCAAGAATACGGAGAGGCTGGGATGTTGCTGGTGGGAATTCAAAATGTTCCAACCAGTCTGGAAAGCAGTATGGTGCTTCCTCATAAAATTAAAAATAGTAATACCTTAAGATTCAGAAATTCTTCTACATGGTATATATCCACAAGAAATAGGAGCCATAACATGAGCAGATACATGCATACAAATGCTTATAGCAACACTATTCACAATAGCAAAAATATGGAGTCAGCCTAAGTATCCATCAATGGAAGAATGGATAAAAAAAAACTTTGGTACATACACAATGAAATATTATGCTACCTTGAAGAATAACAAGGAAGCTTCAAGCCACCACATAACATGGATGAACCTTGAAGACATTGTTGTTGTTGTTGTTTTTAAGTGCCATCAAGTTGATCCCAACCCATAGTGACCCTGTATAGGGCTTCCAAGGAGTGGCTGCTGTGCTTGAACCACTGACCTTGCAGTTCAAATGGCTTTGCAGTCTGGCGCATTAACCCACAGCACCACACCAGGATCCTTGAGGACATTACAGTGAGTGAAATTAGTTACAAAAAGACAAATATTACATAAGACAATTATTGTAAAAGCTTAAGAAAAGATACCCATGCTAAAAGGAAAAAAAAAAAAAAAATCTTTGTTGGTTGGGGGACTGGATTCAGGGTAAGGACAGCAGAGCACAGGGTAGGAGATAGACACATTATAGTTCAGGTGTTGAACAGGGCACTACACAAAAAGGAGAAGGGCAATGGAAGAACAATGCAGATAGGGGAACACAGGCAGGTTTGCATGGACTAAATGGGACAGAGGTAAAAAGTGATGTATGCTAAACCTTGGAACAACAGGTTCTGTGATATGGAGATTGAGGCATAGTCTGAAAAGGTAAAAGAGGGGAAATATTGTTAAGATGCTTGACTGTCTTATGAGTATTAGTTTCCCTTGCCTGTTACTTTTTAAATAGACATATAGAAAGGAATATCAGGATATATGATTACAGAAAGCTTGTAAGCCTGTCTTCAGCCTATAACTGACTAGAAAACCTTAAAGAGGTTCTAGAACTTGCCCAGTGAAATAGGCTTACTGCAGAGAAATTTACAAGTATAAATTGCTGCAATTTGGTGTATAAGACCTTAGGTGGAATCCTGATCCCCATCCAGAACCTTCTGATATGGGACATGCCCACGTGAAAGGAAAGCAGATTAGCCTGGGACAGCCAGAATAACAGAAGATACTTCTTGATACTTCTTGAAAGAAAGACCAGCAGGAAAAATCTCAAACAAAAATGGCAGTCTGACAAACAAGCAAGTTGTTTGCCAGTGAGCCATCAAGGCAAGCAATCAAGTCCCTTCAGGACAAAAACCCCTCCAAGACCGATACTCAAAGGAACACACGAGCAGGCATCTAAGTTTGCTGGCAACCATGTTGGTCTCCTGGTGAGTGGAAGAGGGAGAAAGGCAGCAATGAAGATATGGGCCAAGCTCTACCATGTTCTATAGACTCCCTTCGACCTGAAGATGAGAGAGAGAAGAGGAAGTGTTAGTTGGTCCAAAGTATAGTGAGACCTGGGGACTCCTGAGGCCATGGACAAGGACATAGCCATGGAGGACTAGCGATAAGAGAGAAGCATCCAGCTGATATGAAATAAAGGGAAACTCACAAGAACACCCAAACTTGTAGATAGTACCCATTTGACCTAGCTTGAATGACTTGATGATCAGAGCTCGACTTGTTGTTGTTGTTGTTGTTATGTGTCGTGGAGTCGGTTCCAACTCATAGCGACTTGTTGCAGACCGTGTAAGACTAGTCAGAGGTTCGAGGCCCTCTAGGGCTGAGTGTAACAAATGAGGCCACTGGCAGTTAATGGAAAATTGCTTTCATCTTAATATTCAGGTATATATATTAAATTAAT
>NW_006408880.1:91416-106146 GCF_000296735.1 Chrysochloris asiatica
AATAAAGAAAACAAGTGTAAATTGCTGCAATTTGATGAACTTGACCTATATTAATGAATGTAGTAGCTCAAAATACCAACAGAGAGGGAAGGAGCCTTCACATCAAGGAACAATCCTCTCCCCTCTGTATATAGTGTTGATAGGGATAGGCAACTTAGACACTGGCTACCTAAAGTAGGGGAGTTAGTGGGGGGGGAGGGGCAATAAAGACACAAAGTGACTGGCTCACAAGTTTTCAAGTGGGAGTTTAGTTTCAGAGTATGGGGGAAGGTAGAATCCCCACTGAATAGTTTTCATCTTGTCTATATTGGTCTGGTAAAAAGAAATGGGAATAAGATTCTTATGATTCAGTAGCGACTAAGAAGCTCTGGTAGCGTAGTGGTTACGAATCGGGCTGTGAACCACAAGGTCAGCAGTTTGAAACTACCCGCTGTTCCACGGGAGAAAGATGAGGCATTCTGCTCCCGTAAAGATTTACAGCCTCGGAAGCCCCTATACAGGATCACTAAGGGTCAGAACCGACTCGAATGCACTTAACAACAACAACAATTGTTATCATTACTAATTGTGACTGTCATAACTGTAAAGGTAGAAGTTTTGTAACATAAAGACGGGAGTAGTTAATCTTACAATCCAGGAACTAAGGACCCTAGGGCCATCAAGGGAGAAGAGCACAAGCAGAATGGGGTACCCTATCCAGAGAAGCAGTGGCACCAGAGATGGAGAAAGAGAAGAGAACATGGAGAAATAGAGCAGTTGAGGAATCTAGTTTCATGTAAAAAGAAAAGATGTGTAGTGGTGGCCAGGTACTGGTGGCCAGGAGGCAGTCTTGTAGAATGTACCCTTCCCTTGTTTAAGTGATTACATATTCCTGAGTGTTTTTGTATACATCCCATAAAAACAAACAAACAAAAAAGAAACCAGAGGAAAGAGAAGCAAATACTGCTGAATGATGATGCACAGGGGAGATTGTAATCATTGCAATAGAATGATGAGTGTAAAACCAATGTTCTCCCATGTAAACTATCACTCAATTCACAATAAAAACTTTTAAAAAAAGAAAGAAAAAAGCGAATATGTAAATACTGATACATGATAGTACATGGTTGCATGATTGCAATGAAACAAAATATGATTTGTTGAATATGAAACTGAGTTGTCATGTAAACGTTCACTCAACTTACAATAAAAAGAAGAAGGAGAAAAAAAAAAAAATCCGTGATGCCTGGACCAAGTGGGATTCATATCAGGGATGCAAGGATGGTTCAATATTAGAAAACAACCCATGTAATCCACCATATAAGATAAAAAATGGAAAAGAACCACATGATCATGTGGATTGATACAGAAAAGACATTTGACAAAATCCAACATCCATTCCTGATAAAAATACTCAACAAAGTAGGAATTGAAGGGAAATTTCTCAACAT
Source organism: Chrysochloris asiatica (assembly GCF_000296735.1). Lineage (NCBI taxonomy): Eukaryota > Metazoa > Chordata > Mammalia > Afrosoricida > Chrysochloridae > Chrysochloris > Chrysochloris asiatica. The sequence continues at coordinate 92,847 of NW_006408880.1, forward strand.
AATCAAGAGCATAAATACAAAACCAACAGTCAACATCACTCTTAATGGAGAGAAATTGAAAGCCTTCCTTTTGCGAACAGGAACCAGACAAGGATGTCCTTTATCACCACTCCTATTCAATATTATGTTGGAAGTCTTAGAGCTATATGGCAATATAGGGAAATTAAAGGCATGCATATTGGCAAATAAGAAGTAAAACTCTCTCTATTTTCAGATGACATGATCATATACATAGAAATCCCCAAAGACTCAGCAAAAAAACTACTAGAACTTATTGGAAGAGCCGTCAAAGTGGCAAGATAAAAGATCAATACACAAAAATTAGTTGGATTATTCTACACCAATAATGACAGTGCTGAAAAGAAAATTAGGAAAACAATACCAATAGCTGCCCAAAGGATGAAATATTTAGGAATAAATCTAACGAGAGAAACAAAGGACCTATACAAAGAAAACTATGAAACACTATTACAAAAAACCAAAAGAGACTTACAAAAATGGAAAGATATACTATGCTTCTGAATAGGAAACTTAACGTTGTGAAAATGTCAATACTACCCAAAGCAATCTACATACATGATGCAATTGCACTCCAGATTCCAATGACATTTTTCAAAGAGATGGAAAAAATAATTACAAATTATATATGGAAAGGAAAGAGACCCAGGATAAGCAAAGCACTGCATAAGAAAACCAAGAAAGTTGGAAGCCTCTCACTTCCTGATTTCAAAATTTACTACTACATGGTTACAGTGGTTAAAACAACCTGGTACTGGTACAATGAAAGACACATATCGATGGAAGAGAATTGAAAATCCAGTCAGTAACCTTTGACAAAGGGCCAAAGTATATTGAATGGGGAGGAGATAGTCTCTTCAACAGATGGTGCTGGTAGACTGGAAATCAATATGCAAAGTATTGAAACAAGACCTTTATCTCACACCATATACAAAAACCAACTCAGCATGGATTAAAGACCTAAATGTGAATCCCAGAATTGTAAAGGTAATTGATGAAAAAAATAGGAACAATTTTAGGGGTCTAATACAGAACACATATAGACTTCCAAACATTGCAAGAATTGCACAAACAAAAGAAGACAAAATAGGACTTACTAAAAATTAGAAACTTATGTGCATCAAAACATTTCACCAAAAGAGTAAAAAGGAGCCCACAGAATGGGAAAAACCTTTTGCAATGTCATATCAGACAAAGCACTAATTTCTAAAATCTATAGGAAACTACAAACCTCTACAAGAAAAAGACAAATAACCCAATTAAAAACTGAGCACAGGACATGAACAGACACTTCACCAAGGAAGACATTCTGTCAGGCAACAAGTATGAAGAAATGTTCATAATCATTAGCCATTAGAGAGATGTAAATCAATACAACAATGAGCTATCATCTCACACCAGCAATGACAGCAAAGTTCACAAAAGCAGAAGACAATAAATGATGATGAGGATGTGGAGAGACTGGGACCCTCCTACATTGCTGGTAGGAATTCAAATTGGTTCAACCACTGTGGAAACCAGTATGGTGCTTCCTCAGAAAGTTGAAAATAGCAGTTCATTATGATCCAGCAATTCCTCTACTTGGTATATCTCCACAAGACATGTGAGCTAGACCACAAGGAGACATAGGCACACAAATGTTTATTGCAACACTACTCACGATAGCAAAAAGATGGAGACAACCTAAGTGCCCATCAAACTTTGGTACAAATACACAATAGAATATTATGTTAGCTTGACAAGGAAGCTGTAAGCCACCATATAACATGGATGAACTCTGAGGACATCATACTGAATGAAATTGGTCAGTCACAAAAGGAAAAACATTACATAAGACCGTTATTGTAAATGCTTAAGAAAAGATGTCCAAAATAAAAGGAGAAAAAAAAAATTCTTTGTTGGTTACCAGAGGTCAGTACACAAGAAGGGGTATAGGGATGGAAGAACAAGGTAGATAGGGAAACATTTAGGCAGGTTTTCAGGAACTAAATGGAACAGAGGGAAATAGTGATGTATGCTTAACCTTGGAAAAACAGAGCTCTGTGATACAGGGATCAAGGCATAATCTATATGGGTAAAAGAGGGGAAATAATTTTAAGATGCTTGACTATCTTATGAATATTGGTTTCCCTTGCCTACTATTGTAAAATAGACACTTGAGTGGAATAGAAAGGAATATCATGAAACATGATTACAGAAAGCTTATAAGTCCGTCTTCAGCCCATATCTGGTTGGAATCCCTCAAAGGGGTTCTAGAACTTGCCCAGTAAAATAAGCTTCTTGCGGAGACTTTGTAGTGTCTAGAAGCTTAGGTGGAATCCTGATCCCTATCCAAAACCTTCTGAGGTGGGATATATTGCCCCTGGAAAGGACAAGCAGACCAGCCCGAAACAGCTGGAAGAACAGAAGTTATTTCTTGAAGAGAATAACAGGAGGAAAACTCAAAAGTAAAAATGACAGGCTACTACAAGAATAAGCAAGTTGTTCACCAGTAAGCCCTGAAGGCAAGCAATCAAGTCCGTTCAGTACAAACCCCCCTTCAAGACTGAACCTCAAAGGGAACATGAGCAGGCATTAAGCTTACTGGTGATCTCATTGGTCTACTGGTGAGGGGAAAGGAAGCAATGAAGATATGGGCTGAGTTTGACCACATTCCATAGACTCCCTTTGACATGGAAATGAGAGAGATAAAAGGAAGGGTTAGTTAGTTCAAAATATGGTGAGATCTGGGGACTTGTTATCATGACTAATTGCGATTGTTGCAACTGTAAAGGTAGAAGTTTTGTAGCAAAATGGGGTGAATGGTAGTCCCGGAGCAGAGGACCGTGGGACAATCAAAGGAGAAGAGTGTGGAACCCTACCCAGAGAAGCAGTGAACCCTACCCAGAGAAGAAATGGAGGAAGAGATGATGACATGGAGAGACAGAGTAGCTGATGACTCTAGACTCATGGAAGGTGTTGGAGTTGTTGTTAAGTGTCGTAGAGTCAGTTCCAACACATAGCTATCCTATATAGAGTTTCTGAGGAGCCGCTGGTGAGCTTGAACCACCAACCTTGCAGTTGGCTTTGTAGTCTGGTGCATTAACCCACAGCACCACACCAGGACTCCCATGGAGGGATGGGGGATGGGAATAGTAGCAAATACTATTGAATGATGACGCATGCAGGGGATTGTAATCATTGCAATGAAACAAATAAGATTGTAATCACTGTAACGAAATGAATAAAACAGGATGAGTGTAAAACTTATGTTCCCCAATGTTAACTATCACTCAATTCACAATAAAAACTTAAAACAAAAACAAAAACAAAAAATCTCAAGCTCTATCTTGAAGTACAATGCTGTCTGTGATAGTATAATGTCCATAAGCCTACAAGGTAGACCAGATAATGCAACTATTATTCAAATTTACACATCAACCACTAAAGCCAGTAATGATGAAGTTGAAGAATTCAACCAACAACTTCAGTCTGAAATTGATCAAACATGCAATCAAGATGTATTGATAATTAATGGCAATAGGAATGCAAAGGTTGGAAACAAAGGAGAAGGATCAGTAGATGGAAAATATGGCTTTGGTGATAGAAATTATGCTAGAGATCACATGATAGAATGTTGCTGCTGTGTGTCGATACCAACTCAGTAACACCTAACAACAATAACAAAGTTCCAAAGGTTTGGGGAGGAGGGTGGAATGAATAAAAGGAGAACAAGGAGGAACTAGGGTAACTTGTTAGATGGATGGCATTGCAATCATTGATATGAAATGGAATATATTATTTGATGAATGTGAAACTGATCATCTGCTCTGTAGACCTTCAGTCAATTCACAAGGAAATGAAGTTTCAAAAACCAAAAACATTGCCTTAGAAATATTCTTAACCAAGAAATACACAAAGTACTTTGTAAAGGTCTCAGCAATTCCTTAAAACGAAAATAACGTATTCAAATTTTCAATTATATTTGCATTTATGAAGAGGAGCTGCTATGAATTCTAAAAATTGTTTTCACGTTAAAATCAAGGAAAAGTAATTTTCCTGGAAGTAGTAAAGTTAAATTAATTAGATGATACCAAAACCATATGAATAAATTAGAAAACATGTGTGACAAATTCTCCAGATTTCAGTGGAGAGTCACAAGGAAGATAAACACATCAAACAAAATACTCAAGTGTGAGAGTGATTCATAATATCCGGTATGTATGTATGTATGCATGAAGTACTTTCAGAGGCAGAAAGATCAGAATAGAAGCAATAATCAAATAAATAATAGAAGAAAATTATCCCTCATTTCAAAGGGTGATGAAAGGAGGTTGCAGACAAAATGAAGGGAGTGGTTGATCTTGCAGCCCAGGAGCAGAGGACCTGCGGAGATAGAAGTTTTCAAAATGATCATTAGAACCTTATAATTTTAATTATAAAAAATAAATTTAAAGATCCATGATTATATAGGGATTTATTAACGTTTAAAATTTCAAAACTAGAAAAATCTTGCAAGAACATAAAAATTAATTAACTATAGAGACCAGAAAGGCAGTGTAATCAGTAAAATATCAAGTTCTGTTTATGTAATTGTAGCAACATTATTTTGAGGTTCAATACAAATGTTTGTTTTTTTTTAATTTATCAGTCAGCGTCCTTCAAACAAACAGGACTCTAGATAATAGATAATAGATGACAGATGTAGCTAGATGTTGTGGTTAGGTGCTGAGTTTGATCAAATTCATAGTGACCCTACATACAAAATATTGTCAGGTCCTTCAGCATTCCCACAATCATAGTTGTTTGAATCCACTGTTACAGCCAATGTGTCAATTCATCTTTTTAAAGGCCTTCCTCTTTTTTAATGACCTTCTACTTTACCTAGCTTGATGTCCTTCTATAGGGACTGGTCCCTCCTGATCACATGCACAAAGTTCCTGAGACAAATCTCTCCATCCTGACTTCAAAGCATTCTTTTCTGTTCTCTTATGAGTCAGAACTAACTCGACTGCAGACAATCATCACCACCACTAGCAGTCCATTCAGTATTCTTCATCATTACCATAATTCAGATGTTATCAATTCTTCTTCAGTCTTCCTTTTTCATTGTTGGCTTTCTCAAGAATAGGAAGTGATTGTAAATGCCATAGGTTGGGCATATGCACCTGAGTTAGATAATTACAGTAGATAGAGTAGGCAGATAGACAGATAAGGAAGTGGTTCACATAGTTGTGAAAACTAGCAAAGTAGTGCTGGTGGTGCAAGAGTTAAGCAATTTGCTGCTAACCAAAGATTGGAAATTTAAACCTACCCATTGGCTCTTTGGGAGAAAAACCTGGAGATCTGCTCCTGTTAAAATAACAGCCAAGAAAACCTTGTGGCTACAGGTTATAAATATCTGATTTATATGCACTCTATAGCTATGAATCAAATCTTTAAACCTTAGTATATTAAAAGTTGAATACATAAGCAATGCTGTATAATAACGAATGGGTACTGCTTTGGAACACCCACTAAAATATTATTACAACTAGTGTATGTTAAAGATATTTTAGGGTATCTAGAAGGTACTCTGGTAGCGTAGTGGTTACGAATCGGGCTGAGAACCTCAGGGTCAGCAGTTTGAAACTACCATCTGTAGCACAGGAGAAAGATGAGGCTTTCTGCTCCTGTAAAGATTTACAGCATCGGAAACCCTGTACAGAGTCACTATGAGTTGGAACCGAGTCCATGACACATAACAACAACAGAAGAGTTTAATTTTTTTTTTATAAGAAGAAAAGTACACTATATACTTAGACAAGCACTTAAATAGCTGACTTTAGATACAAACTGGACCTGTTACTTATGTACAAATTCAATTTAAAGACAGATTTAGGAACTGAACTCATTTGTAATTAAGGGACTCCTTGTGTATATGTTTCATTATATGCCTGAAAGCACAGTCACTTTGCTTACAAGAGATATAAGAAACACATGTTGAAGGAAGCTATTGCTTTTGCTACATCCAGTGACATTTGTTATGTGCCACGTTCAGATCCAGATTTCTGAACTCTATTATAACTTTATGAGGCCATGGAGAACTGTGATGGGGCTTCAAGAAGTGCATGAAAAAATTTCCTTTATCTTTTAATTCTACTTTTTCATGAAATTTTTGAAGTCCCTAAAAATGAAGTACTGGTACCTGACCTCTGACTTCAAAAGGTGGAAGGAAGAGAATCTCCATCAGCAGCAGTTAATTCCTGTATGGTAGAGGACAGACACACTTCCACACTCCAACCTTCTTAATCAATTTTGACACCAACTGTCCCACCCACAGCACTTTCTATCTCTCTGATAGGTTTGATAAGCCATTGCACTGGCCACACAGACAACAGTCTCAACTATGAGGTTAATTAGAGAAGTTAACAGAGTACAATTTGAGATCAGAAATGCTCAGGACACAGTTCTTCTGTCAGGAAAACCTCTTCTCAGCTGTGCTTGCAGATACTCCTCTCTCTGGTCCTTGGCTTCTCCCCTGCTGAGCAAGTATTACAAATCTCCTTTGGTGCTGTTGATAAATGCCTAAAGGACACCTTATTCTGTAAACCAGCCTCCTGCCCAAAGGTACTCAGTCTTACTCACTTTGTGGGCTGGGAACCCGTCACTGTATCTTGTGTTCTTGGTACTGTTGCCTCTTTTACCACCATTACTTCTCCACACAGGGATTTCAGGGCCCACATGACTTGCTTCACTCATGATTCTTATTTCTTGATGGTCATGAGATTACCCTGTTCCTGCTTCTGAGATAGCTCATTTTAAACCCAGCGGAGTGACAAAACTGACAAACCCATGCATTAGAGCTCCATGCACCTGATTTTCATGGTCTCACCCAGTCTTTTAGTGGGAGATACAAAAATTATGACTATAAGAGTCATAATTCACTGTACCACAGCCTCCTTGTATGTAGTAGGACAAGACCAAATGGATATTATGTGACGTTAAGATCCAAATTACCAGAAGAATGATAAGTTGTAAATTCATATAGCCACAATTACAGTATAAATGTTTATTTAATTTTCTCCATTTTTGACAGAAAAGTTAATATTGCAAGTAGAACTAAAACAAACAAAACACCATGGAATTAATAAGACATTTCTACCAAACTTTGTACCTGAGAAGCATATATATTGCTTTTAAATATTCAAAGAATATTTATAAAAATCAATCCTAGGCTACTAATCAATTTTCAGTAAATTTTCCAAAAAGTTTAGAAAACAGTGGAACAAAAGAGCAACCTGTATATGGAACTGAATTGGGAAGTTCTCTGTCCAAAGACTTGACATACTATTAAAGCATAAGTTAACCTTTACAAATATTTTAGGGGGAAAAAAAACACAACCAAAAAGAGATATCAGTTTTGTATTAGTTTTCAGACAAAGGCTGTCTCTTATGATGAATCAGCTCTTACTCAGATGAAAATTAGACCCTCAAGAGGAGCATCAGTGCTTGTCAATCAATAGAGTGACATTTCATACATCAAGGCTTCTCTCTGGTCTTTGATTTGCCCTCCAGTATACTGCATCTCCCAAATCACCAAACATGTTTGGAGAAAAATCCAGCAACTGTCTCTGTTTTATTTATTCATCACAGAATCTTTAATAAAAACAATGACTTTCCCTGTACAACAAGGTTAATAAGAAATCTCCAACCCTTAAAGAAGAAAAAGGGAATGACTAACATAACAATTTCCTTGTTACTATGATGGCTTACCTCTTGTATCAATTTAATATATCTTGCATATAATTTCAAATATATTTGGAAGTAACTTGCCTTTTAAAGGAGGAGGCTTTTGCCAGATGCTACCTGGCAGTGAGTGAATTTGAAGAAAAGACCTGTACCACAGAAAACACACCATATTTATCCTGGTCCTGTACCCTCATTCTACCTCATTTAGTAATTTTTTTATCCAGTGACTCCTTATCCTTCAAGAGTCCCTAGTTCATGAAATTTCCAAATTCCCCAATCCATATCACCTGATTATTCTGAATCGTGTTATTCTCATGAACACAATTTGTTGTTGTTGTTAATGGACCCCCAACTTATGGAAACCCCAAGGACAACAGAACAAAATTCTACCCAGGTCCAGTGTCATCCTCATAATCAGTTGTGGATCTGTCCTTTGTGATCCATAGGGTTTCATTGACTGGTTTTCAGAAGTCAATTTCTAGGCCTCCTTCTCTGTTATTTCTTATATAAGGACCATGTCTTATATTTTTAATACATATCATAGAAGCTAGAATCATGTAGATACTGAACTATAGAAAATTTAATTGAACTTTATTTAACATTTTCCTGAATCCATATGGGAAATAATTTCTCTCATTCTGTATTTGCTGTTCTTTTCCAAAGTTACTTAAGTGTATGTTTTTACTGTAATAATTGTATTACTTTTTAGTATCTGATTTCTGCTATAATAATAATCTACTAAATGTTTCAAATTTTTATCACAAAAAAACTTAAATGTGCCATACTAAAAAATGAAACACAATATTTCTTTGAAGCTGAAGTGCTGAGGATTATAGTAGTTAATTTAATGGTAATCAAATGTTGGCTTCTATTATCTGTATATTTAAGTGTTTTGTAGTATTTTTAAGACAATTAGAAAACTCTATGAAACATAAGAATTTAACAAGTATATATGATGCATTCATAAATATGTAATGCTTAAAGCAAATATAATTCCAAAAGATTTGAAAATAGAGAGACTTTGCATCAGCTCAATAGAGCAGTACAAAAGCAACATGCTATTTGCAGAATGCTTAAAAAATTTTTTGAACAGCCTCTCACTGGAAGAATTATACTGAAATATATTTAAACAGTGTAATTCTTTGCAAGCTGTCCCTGGGAAAAGGCCATAAATGAAAAAATAGATCAGCCTGATGAAAAGTAATAATTGATGTCTTATCAGAGAAATTCAAATACCACTCTTTTGGGGTGTATTTAGGGGGTTAGTTTCAGATATTATTTGGTTATTTTTCCCCAGTATTAGTTCTTTTTAACCCCTTAATGTGGAAGACATCACAAAGTAAACAAAAAGAATTTTTCAAAACCTGAAAATATTAGCATGTTCAGTTTTAAATTAACACCAAGCTGTAACTTTCAAAATCCTTCTCTAGCCCCAGGGCTCTAGAGATGGATAATATGTATGGATGGAAAGAAGGATTCTAGCAGCAGTTTTTTCCTCAACTTCTCACAAATAAATTCTCCCTTTGATGTAATGTTTCACACTGTCTTCAAAGAGAAATTGGAATATGCATTTTTCTACTTAATAGAACCAGTTATTAAGAAACTGGGACAGCTATATAAAGAGCTTGACTCCTCTGTATCATCATTACTTGAGATTCTTTTCCAAGCCCTTCTGAAATGAGGTCAGAAAATGTGGTCTATAAGAACAGTCTTTGAAATTTGTTGAGAAAGGTTTTATGGACAAGACTATATCCATTATTGTAAATGTCCTGTGAACTAGAAAATATCTCCTTCCTTATCACAATGGTTGGACTCCATCAATGGTCATTCAGTAAGCATTAAATCAACATGGTTAATTATATCATTTGAATATTCTATAGTCTGTTTTTTTGTCTACTTGATTTATCAAATAGTGAGATAAATTAAATTTCCCATTAGGATAGTTGATTTTTCAATTTCTGCTCATATTTTAGTTCACTTTTAGATTTATAAATGTTGAAAGTATGCTATTAAGCACTTCTACTTTAGAAGTTTAGAGCCCTGGTATGGCACTGTGGGTTAATGTGCTGTACTGCAATGTCGATTTGAACCCCAAAGTCAGCAGTTTAAGCTTATCAGTTGCTCCTTGGAAACCCTATACAGGGTTGTTATGAATTGGAACCGACTCGATGGCATTTAACAACAACTTTAGAAGTTGTCAATATCTTCCTGGAAAGTTGAACATTCGTCAACATGTAATACACTTCTTAATTTGTAGTAATGATTTGCACATAAGGTCCACTTTTTTCCAAGTTAACATGTGTTTGCCAACTTTCTAATTTATGTTTCCTGCTATATTGTTTTCTACCTTTTTACTTTCAATCTTTTTGAGTCCTTATAAATAGAATTTTGTAAAAATTCTGAGTCCTTATAAACAGCAAATTGTGTGTGCGGGGGTTGTAATATAGTCTAAAATTATTAGATATTAGTTGGGAATCCACCACATTTACATTTATTATTACTATAACTGTATTAGTCTCTGCAACCTTATTTTGTCCTTCCTCTTTGCCCTCATTTTTCCTGTTGTTTGTGTTTGTTTTATTCTATTATTTGCTTTTGGATAAATTGATTGAAATTTATGTCTTATTTTTTTCTTTATTCTATTTTTTCCCAATATTAGTTTGTAAGATCCGTAGGAATCTTACTTTCATTCTTTTAGTACTTTCTCTGAAAAATTTAATATGTGTACTTAATTTAGTAAAATCTAATGTGCACAAATAACTTTTGAATCTTCTGGGGGAAAAAAATAGATTTTAGAATATTTTGACTCCCATTATACCCAATTTTGACTTATAAACTGTCATCCAATAATTTAAACCTATCTTTTTCCTTAACTCCACAAATTACATATTATTACTATAATTCCAATGGATTCCTGGTAACATAGTGGTTACATGTTAGCTGCTAACTTCAATGTCAACAGCCTCTCCATGAGAAAAAGATGAGGCTTTCTGCTCCCATAAAGATTTACTGCCTCAGAAACACTACACAGGGTCATGATGAGTTAAAACCAACTTAAAAGCACACCACAACCACCACCACTAAAATTCCAACATATGTTAAAACTTCTCTGTAATATTTCTATCTCTGTGTTAACACTCCAAGATATTTATTTTCTTTTGTTTTCAGCTTAAAATTCTTAGTTTAAATAGGAGAAACAGACAGAAAATCTGAAAAATAGCCTGTATGGAAAATACATTGCTTTCTAAGTTATTACAATATTAAACTATCATCTATAGTTTCAGAGTAAACTAGCTGAAATAGAAATCTGACTGTGTTCCTCTAAATTCCCAACCCTTCTGTGACTCTCCATTAGGGCAGGGAGTACTGTGGAAACTTACAAGTTCAAAAATATTTTTAATGTAAAAATTATTTTTATGTCAATTTTAATCTAAAGGACACAGTAAGTGATGTTACATTGAGGGCAGAGCAATCATTTAGATGATGTGTTGAATGCAAAACTGATGATCTGCTCCATAAAACTTCATTCTTTATAATAAAAAGTAAAAATAAAAATAATAATAAATAACCTAAGCAAATGCTGTATCGTCTGGTTAACATCCTTACAAGCAATCCTTGTAGAACATTTGTAGTTTCAAAGCTAATTTCTTTTTCTCTTGTTTTAAAAATATTTTTACTATGAATTGAGTGAAGGTCTACAGAGCATATGATTAGCTTTACATTCAACATATCATACACTTTACTTCATTACATGATTACCATCCCCCACATGTACTAACAGGGAACAGTATTTACCTCTATTCATTTTAACTATGGCACTCCCTTGTGCTTCCTGCTACCTTTCCTCTGATAACCTCCCTCTTGTTGCATATTACCTGCTGTGTCATCCATGTTAACATGTGTCTACCCTCTAGCCCATGAATAATTTTCCCTTCTCCCACCCCCTTCCCATAACCATCATAGGTTTTGTTCTTTTATCAAGAAAGTCTTTTAAAAACATTTTACAATGTTGGCCTCATTCAAAGTTCGTCCTTTTGAGGTTGACTAAGTTTACTCAACTCGTGGAAGCAGCAGTCAAGAGATCAGACGACGTATTGCACTGGGCAAATCTGCTGCACAGGAACTTTTTAAAGTGTTCAAGAGCAGAGATGTCAGCTTGAGGACTAAGGTGCACCTGACCCAAGCCATGGTATTTTCAATAACCTCATATGGATGCGAAAGCTAGACAGTGAATAAGGAAGATCGTAGAAGAATTGATGCCTTTGAATTGTGGTGCTGGAGGAGAATACTGAAAGTGCCATGAACTGCCAAAAGAACCAATAGATCTGTTTTGGAAGAAGTGCAGCCAGAGTGCTCCTTGGAGGCCAGGATGGCTAAGCTTCGTCTCTTGTACTTTGGACATATTGTCAGGAGGGAACAGTCGCTGGAGAAGGATGTCATGCTGGGTAAGATAGAGGGTCAGAGAAAAAGAGGAAGACCTCCAACAAGATGGATCAGCCAAGTGGCATCATTGATGGCGTCAAGTGTGGCAGCGTTAGTGAGGTTGGCCCAAGATTGGACATTGTTTTGTTCTGCTGTGCATGGGGTCATTATGAGCTGGTTCCGACTCAATGGCACCTGACAACAACAACAACAAATTTACTCAGCATAAAGTCCTACAGGTTCAAACATGTTGTGACATGTTTCACAGATCCATCATTATTCTTCAAGGTTTTGTAGCATTCTACTGTGTGTATGTATCAAAGTTTTTTTAACCATTCTTATGTTGATGGGCATTTAGGCTGTCTCCATCATTTTTATGTCTCTTGTAGACAGTATGCTGAAGGATCTTGTTTTGTTATCCATTCTGCTCTCTATGTCTCTTGACTGGAAAATTTAATACCTTTATATTCTGTATAATAGATCTGTGACAGTTTTAAGACAGAGAGGTGCAGCTGGAATGTTGATGTTCATAAAAAAAGGGACATTGGTCTTCAAAATTGGACAGATGTTTTCTTAACCTTCCTACTAGCTTCAACCATAATAACCAGATGCATGGAATCAGCTTTAACTTATGGCAGCACATGTGTTTCAGAATGAAACTGTGCAGTTAAGGATTTTAATGGCTCTTTTTCAGAGGTAGATCACTAGGCTTTTCTTCACATGAGCATCTGAGTAGACTCAAACTACTAAACTTTCAGTGAGTAGCTGAATATATTAAGCTTTTGCACCATGAAGGCAGTTTACCAACATTCATAAACTTTCTTTCTAAGAAGTAATAGTCATCTTTACATTTATATATAAAACATTTTCCCATTTTTGTGACAAAGTTAAGATTCTTTTGAGGGCAAATTTTATTTCCAAGACAATTATTTGTTTGAAGAAAGCTGCCAAGCCTGCATGGTAAGTACAAAGGGCTGTGAAACAGAAGACCAGAGTCCAGAATCTCCATTTCTAGTTACTGATTCTACTTCCAGCTGCTAACAATTACCTATGTTGTTGTTGTTGTCAGGTGCCATCGAGTCGGAACCGACTCATAGCGACTCCATGCACAGCAGAACGAAACAATGTTCGATCCTGGGCCAACCTCACC
>NW_006408880.1:110916-134115 GCF_000296735.1 Chrysochloris asiatica
TAGGGGTCCTCACAAACTATTTCCGGATTGAGTGCCCTGAACATAGATAACACCAAGACCAATAGGAACTCCACAGCAAAAAAAAAAAAAAAAAAGAGAGAGAGAGAGAGAGACAGAGAGGGAAGGAGAAATAAATCAGGAAGATTTAATAAACATGAACACGACAGAAATGAAAATGAAAAGAAAACCCACAAACAATATGAATTCAGTATAGAAAATTATGTGGAAGAAAGAATGCATTAGCACTATAAAAATATACATACACAAACAGATAGCAATCACTTCATATGTATTAATAATTATATTGACTGTTTGCTGTTGTTGTTGTTAAGTGTTGTCGAGTTGGTTTCTACTCATAGCAACCCTGTGTAGGGTTTCCTAGGAGCAGCTGGTGAGTTTGAACTGCTAATTTTGCAGTTGAAATCAACCTTGCTGTCCAGCACATTATGCTGCAGCACCGCACCAAAAGAGTCTAGACACTGGTCATCTGTTTCATAGCCCTTTGTACTTACCATGCAGGCTTTCCAATTTTCTCCAAACAAATTGGAAATGATTATATTGGAAATAAAATTTGCCCTCAAAAAAATCTTAAGTTGTCACAAAAATGTGAAAATATTTTACATATAAATGTAAAGATGACTGTTACTTCTTAAAAAGAAAACAGAAAGAGGGTTTATGAATGTTGATAAACTGTCTTCATGGTGCAAAAGCTTAACATATTCAGCTACTCACTGGAAATCCAGTGGTTTGAGTCTACCCAGATGCTCACATAAATAAAAGCCTAGTGATCTACCTCTGAAAAATAGCCATTAAAATCCTTAGCTGCACAATGTTACTCTGGAACACATGGGCTGCCATAAATTGAAGCTGATTCCATGCATTTGGTTATTGTGGTTGATGCTAATAGGAAGGTTAAGAAGACATCTGTCCAGTTTTGAAGACCAGTGTCCCTTTATCATGAACATCAACATTCCAGCTGCACCTCTTTGTCTTAAAACAGTCACAAATATATTACAGTTCTTATTTCACCAACACAATATCATTTAAAATACTCACTTCCTTTGACCAAAGGACAAATAACTGGTGTTTCTAAAAGGGCATATTTTAATCAACTTGAATGCTTACACTAATGGTAACAACAAAACAAAATAGGGTGAGTACCACGTGAAATCTCAGGAATTCAGCAGACTTCTAGTATTAATCTTGTAAGTTTTATTCTGAAAGCACCTGAGACCAGGTCCTACTACTTTTTTTCAGAAAGGTGACAATGATTGGTAGGGGCTATGAGGTCACTTCATGAGCCCTTCATTAAAGTAGCAGAAATATATCTTCAAGTATCTCACAAACTATAAATTTGTCCCTTTTCAGTGTTGCAGTCTTTTTTTTTTTTTTAATGTTTTATTTTGAATTATGTGATAGTTTACATGGAAGAACATTAACATTCATCCCATAGTATATCCTTTCATTGCCATAGTTACAATCCCCTCCATGCATCATCAACCAACCAAAGAGTATACCCTGCAAGCCTGCCACCTGGTCATCAGCACACAGCCCCTCTCTCTCTCTGGATATAAAGTCCCCAGCCATTCCATCTCACCATGTCATCTTCTCTCCCTCCATATCTGACATCACTCTTTCTCTGTGTAGGATTCCACTGTCCGGTCTTCTCCCTTGATGGTCCCAGGAACTGCAAAGTAAATCACTCCCCTCCTTTTGCTACAAAACATCTACCTTTACATTTCCAACCCTAACAGTCAGTCCTTATAACATTTATTCACTATTGTATCACAAGAAACCTAGCTGCATCTCCTTTCATCAGCCCCGCCTAGACAGATTGGATACTACTCAGTGGCTATTCTACCTTCCCCCACATCTTCTGGATCTAGGCTTCCTCTTGAAAGCTTGTAAGCCAGTCACTTCTTGCCTTTGTAGCCCCCCAACCCCATTTTGGGTAGCCAATGTCTAAGTTGCCCATCCCTGTCTATTCTGTGTATGGAGGGGGTGGGAATGATACAAGCTGTAAAGATTTGTTCCCTCTTTTGATCTACTGCATCCATAGGTGTAGATCAAGTTCATCAAATTAAGTCAGATTACTCTTTTTCCTCTATTTTCTTTTCTTGTTGAGCTCTGATCATCCAGTCATTGAAGCCAGGTCAAGTGGATATTATCTGCAAGTGTGGGTGTTCTTATGCATATACCCTCTCTTCTTAATAGCTACACCCTTCACTCTCCACTCTAGTCCTCTGTGGCTATGTCACTGACTCTGGGCTCAAGAGTTCCCAGGTTTTGCGACACAGCTAGCCAACCAGGTCTCCACCCGGTTTCACGGAGTCTAGTGAACATTGTAGGGCTTAGCTCGTAGCTTCACTGCTGTTTTTCCCTCACTTCCCCTTATCAGTGATGAATGTGGTCATCAATCAGAGTGTGTAATTCCATTGAGTCTTAGTCTTGGAAGGGGGTTTGCCCTGAGGAGACCCGACCATTTGCCTTGACGTCTCCTGAGTAACTTGTTTGTTCTTGTAGTAATTAGTCTGACTTCCTTTATTGTTTTGTATTTTTCCTGTAGGTCTTTCTTTCAAGGAGTATCTTCTGTTCTTCTAGCCACTCCAGGCTGGTCTGCCTGTCCTTTCAAGTGGAAATTTCCCACTTTAGAAGATTCTGGATGCAGTTCAGGATTCCACCTATGGTCTTATGTAATACAGAGGCTCCACAGGAAACCTCCTTCACTGGGCACTTTGTAGCCCCATTTTAGGTATTTCAATTAGTTATAAGAATGTTGTTTATTGGTCCAGTGGTGAGGATTTTTGCTTTCTTTACATTGAGATATAACTTTAATAAGCAACATTCTTATCAATGGAGAAAAGATGGAAGTTATCAAGGACATCATTCTTCTTGGATTAACTATCAACACTCACGGAAGCAGCAGTCAAGAAATCAAACAATGTATTGCATTAGGTAAATCTGCTGTACAAGACCTTTTTAAAGTGTTGAAGAGCAAATATGTCAGCTTGAGGACTAAGGTGCACCTGACCCAAGCCATGGTATTTTCAACAACCTCATATGCATGTGGAAGCTGGACAGTGAATAAGGAAGACCGTAGAATAACTGATGCCTTTGAGTTATGGTGTTGGAAGAGAATGTTGAAAGTGCCATGGGTTGCCAAAAGAAGCAATAAAGCCATTTTGGAAGAAGTGCAGCCAGAGTGCTCCTTAGAGTCCAAGATGGCCAAACTTTGTCTCTCATACTTTGGACATATTGTCAAGAGGGACCAGTAACTGGAGAAGGATATCATGTTTGGTAAGGTGGAGGGTCAGAGAAAAAGAGGAAGACCCACAACAAGATAGATTGGCCAAGTGGCAGCATCGATGTACTCAAGCGTGGCAACAGTAGTGAGGTTGGCCCAGGATTGGGCAGTGTTTCATTCTGATGTGCATAAGGTCGCTATGGGTCGGTACTGACTCAATGGCACCTAACAACAACAATAACAATCAGTTATAAGCAGAAGATAGACTTACAAGTTTTCTATGGTGATATTTCTGGCTATTCCTTTCTCTCCCCCTCCAGTGTCTATTTTATAATGGTATGCCAGATCAACCAAGGGTCAAAAGACAGGCAAGCATCTTAATAGTATTTCCTCCTCTTTTCCCCATTCCAATCATTTCTCAGTCTCTGTATCCCAGAGCTCTGTTGTTCCAAGCTTGTGCATACATCATTATTTACTTCTGTCCCACTTAGCCCATGCAAACCTGCCTAATTGTTTTCCTGCCCACTTTGTTCTTCCATACCCCTCTCCCTTCTTGTATATTGCTCCCTCTCCCTAGTGCCCAAACTATCCTGTGTCTATTCCCTACCCTCTGCTCCACTTTCCCCTCCTTCCCCTCATCCTACCACCCACATGCTGGTAACCAGCAAAGAATCCCCGTTCTCCCCCCTTTAGTATGGGTGCTTTTTCTTAGTCTTTTACAGCAGTGGTCCTGTGCAGTATTTCTCCTTTTGTGACTGACTAATTTCACTCAACATAGTGTCCTCAAGTTTGACCCATGTTATGGGGTGGCTTGCAGCTTCCTTGTTATTCTTCAAGGTAGCATAATATCCCATTGTGTGTATGTGCCACAGTTTGTTTATCCATTCTTCAGTTGATAGGAATACTGCACTCTTCTAATAAGAACAAGAAACATCCAGAAGAGGGTTCAGCCCATGTCAAGAAGTTCAGTATCTTACTAGCAAATGACTACACACTAGATGCAAGTAATAAAATTAGAAACATATCTTCACTTTTCCCATGTTGTTGATTATCAATCCAAACAGAAGTACAATCCAAGCCAGGCCAGAAATACTCTTCATAAATATTTGGACCCATGGACTTTGTCCTGACTCTGCCTTCGTAATAAGATTGAGAAGATTAGCATTCTTGGATCTACCTCTGGAATTTTCAAAGTAGCATTTGTAGAAAATAAAAACTTCTCTTGACTAGTACAGGTTGCCTCCAAGTTGTTGGGCCTGGAGATCAGGACTATGGTCTCAGAGGACACCATGGTCAATTGGCATATCATAGTCCACAAAGACAATGTTTTAAATCCTACTTCGGTGAAAAATGACTAGGATATTAAAAGTTCATGAACAAGGAGCAACTGTTGGTGAATGAACTCCTTTTATCACATCTTTAAGTATCTAGGGCTCCCGTCAGATTTCTTGCATTCACTACGTCTCAGAAGCATAAACATAAATCACAACAGAAGTATAAATTTGCTGCCAGTTACAAATATGAAAATACCAGGTTTTTTCTTTATTCTTCATCTGAGAATCAGAACATTGCAGATGATTATTCTAGGCACAGTGAGAGAGAGAATAAGCAAGTAAGCAAGCTCATGAGGGTTATGCAGAAATACTAAATATGTGGTTGTAAGACTTGTGTTCTATATTTCTGAAATAGTAACACATTCTTACTGTGGATTGATGTCACAGTTAATTTTTTTCAGTTACATGATGTCTTCTATGGTTTTTTCAATAGCATCAGGGTGAAAACTTACTGAAGTCTGCAATAGCTGAAAAACATGTTTCAGTCACTTCCTCTGTCCCAATACCAGGTCTGCTTGGCTAGAGATTTCACATATTTGTTTTAACATTCAATATAAAAATAAACTAAAAGCAGTAATTGACGTGGTGTGCTTAAATTCTACTAAGTTTGACATTTTCACAATAGAGGTAGTACAACTCTCCTGACTAAGGTCATTAACATAAACAGAACTACATATGGAAACTACCCATGGCTATTTATTTTTTGGGTTTTGCTTATTTGTTTGTTTGCTTGTTTTTACCATTTTCATCTGTTTCATATTACTTATGTTAAAATATACTTTCTTTTCCACACACAAAAAAGAGTTCATGATGACCATCTAAGATGCAGCTATTGGTCAGTCTCTCCATGTGTGGAAAAAAGAAGAGTGGTGAAAATTATAGATGCTTAGAATCGATTAGTACAATGAACTAATGGAACACATGAACATCAGTCTCTATGGCTCAAATGAGAAAACTAGATAGTGCCTGGCTACCACTTCCAACTCCTCTGAAAGGGATCCTATTCCAAATGGGATTATAATCACTCTAAAAGCAAAACAAATAAATAAACCCTCTGCTGTCAAGTTAATTTCTACACATAATGGTCCTATGGGACAGAGTAGAACTGCTCCATGGAGTTTCTGAGAGTGTAAATCTTTATGGGAGCATGGAACCTCATCTTTTTCCCACAGAGCAGTTGATGGGTTTGAACTAGTAAGCAGTTAGCAGCCCAAAACTTAACTCACTGTGCCATCAGACTCTTTATAGTCACTACTATGAATAATATTGCAAAGAATGGGTATTCCAGAACACTTAATTGTTTATAAAGAACCTGTACATGACCAAGAAGCAGTCATTCAACAACAAAAAAGGGAATACTGAATGGTTTAAAGTCAGAAAGTTGTACATCAGGGTTATATCTTTTAACCATATTTATTCCATCTGTATGCCAAGCAAATAATCTTAGAGACTGGATTATATGAGGAAGAACATGGCATCAAAACTGGAGGAAGACTCATTAACAAACTTTGATACTCAGATAACACAACCTTGCTTGCTGGAATCAAAGGGGACTTAAAAAGATCAAATACTGCATCCTTTAGCATAGATTGCATTGCAGTGTAAAGAAAACAAAAATCCTCACCACTGGAAGAATAAACAACATCATGATAAATGGAGAAAAGATTGAAGTTGTCAGATACTTTAGTTTGTTTGGATCCACAATCAATACTCGTGGAAGTAACAGTCAAGAAATCCAAGGACGTATTGCATTAGGTAAATCTGTTGCAAAAGATGTTTTTAAAGTGTTAAAGAACAGGAATCAGTTTGAGGATTAAGGAGTGCCTGATCCAAGCCATGGTGTTTTCAATAGTCTCACGTGCATGTGAAAGTTGGACAAAGAATATGTAAGACCATAGAAGAATTGATGCATTTGAATTATGGTGTTAAAAGAAGAATATAAAAGATACTATAGACTGCCAGAAAAATAAACAAATTTGTGTTGGAAGAAGTAGTTAGAATGCCCCTTAGAAGCCAGGATGGTGAGACTTCATTTCTCATAATTGAGACATGTAATTAGCAAGGACCAGTCCCAGGAGAAGGACATCATGCTAGGTCAAGTGGAGGGTCAGTTAAAAAGAGGAAGACCACCAAAGCGATGGATTGACACAGTGGCACCAGCAATGGGATCAAACGTAACAACAATTATAAGGATGATGAAGGACCAGAAACTGCATTGTTCTGTTGAGCATAGGGTCACAAAGAGTTGGTACTGACTGGACAGCACCTAACAACAAGAACAACATGGTTTAGGATTTACAACATGTGTTTTGAGGGATATAATCCATTCCATAATATTCTACCCTTTGATTCCTAAAATTTATGTCCTTTCACATATAAAACACATTCACTCCATCACATTATCCCAAAAGTCTTAAATCAACCCTGAATCTAAAATCTCTTTTTCTGAACCACTTAAATCAAATATGGGATTGACTTTAGACATATTCCATTCTGGGTAATATATTCACTTTCATCTGTGAGACTACTAAATCTAGAATATAAATTATAAGCTTCCAAATTACAATGGTGAAATATGCACAAGGTAGACATTTTCATTACAGATGGGAGAAAAATCAAAGAAATGCTAAAGGCTAATCAAGTTAAAACAATTTATATTAGCTCTCACAGCTTGAAAATAATTCTGTTTACTAAGACCATCTGGGTAATAACTCTGCCCTTCAGAACCTAGGTGTAGACCATACTTTCTGGATTCTGGGTAAAGTCTCCTCAACTCTGGACTTCAGCTTTACCTTCAAGACCTACTGGAGTAAGTAGCATCTCTGTTCTCTTTACTTTGGGTGCCCCATTCTAATATAACTGAGTGATAACCCCCAATGCCTGAGCCCTATCAGACCCCTTTCTTCTGCCCTTTGGGTATAACAATCCACCCCCTCAGCTTTAAGTGGCAGCCCCTCTCCTCTTGTTATGCCTACACAGCAGCCCCATATTCTGGAACCTAGCTGGTGAATACCTGATTCTTTGAAACCATGGAAGCTGGCACCTCTAAGCTTTCAAACCTAGAAGACCATGGCTTCATCTCTTAAATTCTAGGAGAACGTAGTTCTACCCTTTTAAACGGAGACAGCCCTGCTTCCTATGCTCCTTCGAATAATTCTACTTATCTCCAAACCTCTCCAGACATAGTCCTTTTCTTTTCTTGAAGGACAAAGCTTTATCTCCTTTGATATGTTTCCTGGCTGTAGAATTTCAAGAGACACACAGCTTTCCTTCCTTTTGTCTTATCTAGGGGGTAACTAGTGGGCTGCTGCCCATAGCTGCTCTGCTGCCCATTGGTGTTCTGCTGAGAGTAACTGTCCTGATCATAGCCAGTCATCTGTGAAGAGGAATAGCTGGTAGGAGGATAGGATGGAGGTGTAGTGACTGGCTGCATGGGATAGCTCCCATGAACCTGGGGATAACTGTAGTTACTCTGTCCATACCCCATGCTGGGCTGGTTATAACTTCCTGTGTTAGACTGAGGTTGACTAGTCTCAGCGGGTTTGTTACCATCCTGTTGTCTTGCAGGTGCGGTGGCTGCTGCCTGTTGCCCATATATTGAATAGGCAAGTTGAGTGCCGTAGGCAGACTGAGCTACATAGGAGGTCTGGGTGGTGGTCACAGTAGCAGTGGTGGTATCATCGTAAGCACCAGTGCCATAGCCCTAGACAGGCTAGCTATAGGCCTGCGGGGCAGCTGAAGTATTATAACCAGTAGGAGGCTGTCCATAAGAGGTTGCATAGGTGGTCTGCCCATAGGTTGCAGTGGTCTGAGTCTGGGTATTTTCTTTTTGTTTTTGTGTGCCGTGGAGTCGATTCCGACTCCTAGCAACACTGTGCAGGGTTTCCGAGGCTGTAAATCTTTACGGGAGCAGAACGCTTCATCTTTTTCCCGCGGAACAGCTGGTAGTTTCGAACTGCTGACCTTGCGTCTGGCAGCCCGATTCGTAACCACTACGCTACCAGAGCCTGGGTATAGCTGACATCAATTGGTTGTCCATACGTTCCATAACTTTGGGGCCCATATGCCTGGGTGGTTTGTGCATATCTTTGAGTGGGCTGGGCAGTGTAAGTACTGTAGCCCTGCTGGGCTGCAGCCTGGCTGTAGGTACCGTAATCCGTGGACGCCATTTTTGCTCCTTCCTCCTCATTCTCTCCCTTCAGTCTACATGATGGTTTTACTACTGTGGCAGTTGTTTAGATCTGTCAGGTTTAATCGCGGTGAGCGTTTTAGAACATGTGTCCTGAGCTGAACAACAGACTTTTCCAAATCGCTAAGTTTTGTTTTCATTTTGCGCAGTTCATTTTTAAGTCTACCTCTTTCCTCTCAGAGTTTACTCTAAGTAGCAAGGAGAAACAAAGTGACCCCTTTAAGATCTTGCTTAAATATCACTTCGGCCAAAATCTAAATTCATCATTTATAAGTCCAACCATCACCAAATATTTGAATTTAATTCAAACAAGTTCTTTGCCATTGCACAGAAATAATTTTTCTTCTTTCATTTACTTCATTCACATATTCATATTTTATTTTCAACAGAAACACATTTAATTTTCACATTCTGTTAATGGTTCCATATATAATCTCTAATATAATACTTTCTCTATGGTTTTCTTCACTTCTTTCTGAGCCCTGAGTAGGACTGCCTTTGACATCCATAATTCTACCAACAGTTTAACAGTTTTTCCAAGGTAAATTTATGCTTTCACTATTTGGAAACTTTAAACTCTTTCCATCGCTAACAATTACCCAATTCCAAAACCATTCCCACATTTTAGGGACACTCTTCCCATCGCTAACAATTACCCAATTCCAAAACCATTCCCACATTTTAGGGACCAAATTCTTAGATATCTAGGGTTATTATAGCAGAAATATCACAAGTGGTTAGATTTTATGAACAGAAATTTATTTTCTCATAGTTAGGAGGCTAGAAGTCTGAAATCAGGGCATGAATCCAGGGGAAGATTTCTCTTTGTTGGTTCTAGAGAAAGGTTCTTATCTCCAAAGATTTTATCCCTTAGTTATTTGGTGATCTGCACGTGACATGGCATTTATCTTGTGCCATCTCAGCTCTCTGGTTTGCTTGTTAGATAATTACTTAAGTACTGTATACTAGTACTGTCTTATTACCATAATAAAGAAAACTCACCACCATTTAGTCAATTCTGATTCATATCAAACCTATAAAACAGAATAGAACTGCCCCACAGGGTTTCCAAGGCTGATAGTGGTTACAAGTTAGACTGCTAACCTCAAGATAAGTAGTTCAAAACTGCCAGCTGTTCCATGGGAGAAAGAGGAGGCTTTCTGCTCCTGTAAAGATTTACAACTTCAGAAGCCCTGTACAGGGTCACTAAGAGTTGCAACCAACTCCACGGCACACACCACCAATTTTTGCAGAAGCAGATTGCCTGCCACATCTTTCTCCCACAGAGTGGCTGGTGTGTTCAAATCTCTGACATTCCACTTAGCAGATGAGTGCTTAACCATTACACCACCACGACACCCATTCCCAAATGGGATTATAACCACTACAGGGGTTAAGATTTACAGTACATATTTGGGGATGGTACAATTTAATTCATAACAGACATTCTACCAAAACATCTTCTGGACACCAAATCCATGATGTCTGTACCATATTATCACAAAGATTGCTTCATTTAAAAAGCTTCTTCTAGCAGCTAGTTTCTTCTTACTATTCAGGTAAAGATACTTGGGATTGGACTAAGAGATAGGGACACATTCCTTCAGTGTGTTCCATGTTTCTTCACTGCCTTTCTGCTCCTTCTATTCTATTTTCCCCTCAAAAAACAGTCATGAAAATAGACTCCAATAAATTAATTCCTAGTGGGTCCACCAGCATTCTCATATTTAGGTAAAAGAATCATTTAAAAATATAATTCCAGACATTTACATTAACAGCCAAAAAGAGTTGTAAAAGTTGAATAAACTTCCTACATAGATAGATATTAGATAAACAAATGAGATAGGAGACAGGTACTAAGAAACTAAACTATTCTCTAGATTTTTTCTTCAATACTGTATTTTATGTTTATGTGCTTTCAACATATGTAAGGTCCCATGTGTGATACAATTTCCATCTACATTTTCCCTTTTAGTGTACTGACCATTTCTTCAAAGAGCATTGCAAGAAAAAAAGCACATTATTCAGAAATATTTCTGAGGAAAATTTACACAACTGAGAATCACTTTTTTTGCGGATGGCAGAGTTGATATGAGATATCTCTACAGAGTAGCAGATTCAATTTGTGAAATATAAAGAAAACAAACAGTTCAATGTTTCAGAATGTGGAGGAAAGAACTTCATTTTACTTCATCTTTGGCTTTGGGTTCAATAGACTTCTTTGATTGCCTCTGAAGGCAATGTTGCAGCAAATCAAGATACTTTTGATTTCATACATCATTTATAACTTCTACAGCAATTCTATCAAGTTAACACATTATTCTTCCAGACCAAAGAAGCAATATCCTGATTTTGTTTTTCCAACTAGTTGCTAGGATGTCTTAAGTACAAATAGTTTTCATTTCTATGTTGTTGCTATTGTTAAGTGCCACTGAATCAGTTCTGACTCATAGCTACCCTGTATAGGGTTTCCAGGGAGCAGTTGGTGGGTTTGAACTGCCAACCTTATAGTTAGCAGTCCAGTGCTGATCTTACAATGCCACATCAGGATGGTCCCAAATTTCAAATCACTATCAGATAATTTTAGCCAGACCTAGACTACCCTTTGACTTCTCCTCTAAAATGTAAAATTTTCATCAGCCTCCTCAGGTTTAATCCTTGCAATCACAACTTCATCTATGGCCTGTACTCAAAAATTACCTGTACTGAAAAACCTCTCCTATAACTTTATATTGGAATCCTGGTTTAGGATAAGCACTGAACATTAGGTTTGGTTTGAACCACAGGTCAGTGGTTCAAACTCACCAGCCAACCCTTGGAAACCTTATTCAGGGTACCTGTGAGTAGGAAGTGAATAAATGATACTTATCAGCAACAACATAACTTGTATAGAAAACAAAAACTATAACAAAATAGAAAGAACTTGAGGTGTATTTTACATTGAAGGTATATACTGAAGCAGGGGAAATCAATGAGAAGTATAAAAATTATAATGGAGAGGAAAAAGTCCACTCTTTCAGATGACTTAACTCAGCATGGCCACCATGTTTCACATTATTCCCATTGTATTTTGGCTTCACAGTGTGTCAACCCTGAATGATTGTACACCTAGTAGTGTGATCACAGAAATACCATAAGCAAATGGCTTTAACACACAAAAGTTCAATTTCTCATATTTTAGGATGCTATAAGTCCAAATTCAGAGTGCCAGTTCTAGGCTTTTTCTCTTTGTCAGCTCTGAAGGAAGTTCCTTATCTCTTCAGCTTATGCTTCCAATGGTTCTCGACAGATATTTGTGTGTTTTGGCATATATGTTACCCCATTCCTCTCAATCTGCTTACTTGTTTAATTTCTTTATATCTCAAAAAAGAGTGATTCAAAATACTTCCTACACTAATCTTGTCTCAATAACTTAATAAAGACAATCCATTCACAATGGCTTAGGATTTATAGCACAAATTTTGGGGAAAATAATCAAATCCATAACACTGGTAATCCCAAAGAATTCACACAAAAGTACAAACAATAGAAAACTGTACCAAGATAACCAAGTTAAAAAAAAAAAAAAATCTAAAAATAAAAAGGTTGTTATTGTTAGATGCAACATCATCCAATTCTTTTTGGAACTGACTAAACAAAATGTAGCAACTTCAATATTTCATAGGTATATTGGACTTCTAGTGTAGTGCTGCAGGATAAACACTGGACTTAGAACCACAAGGTCAGAAGGTCAAGCCCACCAGCTGCTCTTAAATCTGAACCCATTTTTGCACCATTGTGTCAATCCATCTCATTGAAGGTCTTCCTCTTTTCAGTGAACCTCCACTTTGTCAAGCATGGCTTCTCCTGAGAACATGTCAAAAGTGCATAAGATGAGGTGTTGTCATCCTGACTTCTAAGAAGCATTCTGGCTACATTTATTCCAAGACAGATTTATTCCTTCTTCTGGCAGTCCATGGTATATTTAATATTCTTGATCAATACCATAACCCAAAGGCATCAATGCTTCTTTTTTCTTCTTTATTCTTTGTTCAGTTTTCACTTGTGTATGAGGAGATCGAAAATACCAGGTGCACGTTTGTGTTAAAATTGGTATCCTTGCTTTTTAACACTTTAAAAAGATCTTTTGCCGAAGATATTCTCAATGCAACATATCATGTGAATTCCTATTTCCGTGGGTGTTAAAGTTTGGATCTAGATAAAATTAAATCCTTGACAACATCAAACCTTTTTTCATTTAATATGATGTTACTTATTGGTCCATGTTTTAAGATTTTTGTTTTCAATATGTTGAGGTGTAATCTATTTTTAAGACTATAGTTCTTTTATCTTCACCATGCATCTGCTTCTCTTTGATTTCAGCAAGCAAGCTTATATCATCTGCATATTGCAGGTTGTAAATGAGTCTTCCTCCAATTCTGATGCCAAGATATTGTTCAAATAGTCCACCTTCTCTGATTAATTGCTCAACATACAAATAGAATAAATATGGATAAAGGATGCAATCCAGATACACAACTCTCCTGATTTTAAACTATACAATATTTCTCTTGGTCTACAGACAGTTCTGCACTTAGTCTTCTCAAATTTCCATTCTTCACTATGTTATCCATAATTTGTTTGGTCCACATAGCCAAATGCCTTTGCATAGTAAATGAAACACAGGTAAACACCTCCCTTGCATTATTTGCTTTCAGTCCAAATTAATCTAATATCAGTAATGATGTCCTTAGTTACAGGTTCTCTTTTGAATCTGGCTTGAATTTCCAGCTATTCCCAATCAAAGTACTGCTGCAACTATTTTTGAATTATGGTCAGAAAAAGATTTACTTATATATCATATTAATTATGTTGTTTGAAAATGTCTGCATTCTATTGGCTCTCCTTTCTTTGGAATGGGCACAAACATGTATCTTTTCCAGTCTGGTCATTCTGATTTCTTGGCATCGATGAGTGAGTATCTCCAGTGCTGCAGTCATTGTTGAAAGTTTCCAATTGGTAGTCTGACAATTCCTGAAGTATTCAGTTCATTTTGAACTACATCCTTCAGTACTATTGGTTTTTAGTTATATTCTACCACCTGAAATGGTTGAATGTCAACTTTTTTTTTTTTTTTTTTTTTGGTATACTTTCAATCTTCTTTTGATGCTTTCTCCATCATTCAATATGTTGTTGATAGAATCCTTCAATACTGCAAGTCAAGATTAGATTTTTTTTTTTCTTCAGTTCTTTCAGTTTGGGAGATGCTGAATATTCTTGCAAATTTTCAACTATCTGAGGAGAAGCTGGTGGATTTGAACTGATGACCTTGTGGCTCAAAGTCCAATGATGACCCTACAGTACCACATCAGGAGTACAACATATGTGGTAATCCTTAAGAAATCATCAAAAAACACACCAATAACTAACAGTATAAGAATAAAGATAGAATAAAAGGCTATTAGCAAGAAAGCAGCCAAAGGAAACTAAAAACACAATGTCAGAAGGTCAAACCTACAAGATGCTCCTCAGAAATCATTTACAGGGACACTTGACTTGACAGCACTTAATAACAGCAATAGCTACAGGAAATAATAAAATAAAAAACACAAAAAAACTTATTTTGTCTGTCTGTAAAGTTCAGAAGAGAAAGGCCAGACCTATCACTTTTCTCCAAGACTTGTCTGTCATTCTGTCATACAATGGTGGTTTGTGTGTAGCTGTGATTCTAGGAGATATGCCACCAATGTTTAAACACCAGCAGGGCAACACATGTTGGACAGGTTTCAGCTAAGATTCCAGATGAAGACAGTGTAGGAAAAAGGAGAGATGGACTATTTCTGAATATTTAGTCACTGTAAACCTTATGAATACCAGTGGTACACAGTAAACAACAGAATATTGACTATTAAAACATGATGAAGAACACCAGAATATTGTCAGATAGAGTGATGGAAAATGAGACTCTCAGGATGGAAGGTACTCAAAATATGACTCCTCAAAGTAGAGTTGACCATGAGAACATAAATGGAGTAAAGCCAGTGATATGTACATTTGCTGATGGGGCACAAATGAAACTGAAAAGTAACAGCCATAAGAAAACTGGAAATTCTCAACATGAAATGGAACGCATAAACATCAATATCCTAGGTATTAGTGAGCTGAAATGGGTTGGTATTGACCTTTTTAAATCTGAAAAACATGTGGTTTACTATGCCAGGAATGAAAACTTGAAGAGGAATGGTGTTCCATTCATCATCAAAAAGAACATATCAATATTTGTCTTGAAGTACAATGTTGACGTATAATAGGATAATATCCATATGCCTACAAGGAAAATAAGTTAATACTACTATTATTCAAATTTACACACCAAACACTAAAGCCAGTGATGATGAAATTGAAGAGTTCTATCAACTTCTTCAAGGAGTCCTGGTGTGGCACTGTGGGTTAATGCACCAGACTGCAAAGCCATTTGAATTGCAAGGTTGGCAATTCAAGCTCACCAGCTGCTCCTCAGAAACCCTATACAAGATCGCTTTGGTTCAGAACCAACTCAACAACACTTCACAACAACAACAACAATCAATTTCTTCAGTCAGAAGTTGAACAAACATGCAGTCAAGATGTATTGATAATTAGTGGTGATTGAAATGTAAATGTTGAAAACAAAGAGGAAGAACCATTAGTTGCAAAATATGACCTTGATGATAGACACCATGCTGGATATCACATTACCGATTTTTGCAAAGCCAATGACTTCTACATTACAAATACCATTTTTAAACAACATTGAAGATGACTATACACATGGACCTCAATCACAGAAATCAAGTTGACTACACCTGTGAAAAAAGATGATGGGCAGACTGTAGAAAAGACCATCAATTGCTGATATGCAATTTCAGGCTGAAGCTCTCTAGAAAATTAAAACAAATCCACAAAAGAAAAAATATGACCTTGAACATATCCCATCTGAATTTAGAGATCATCTGAAAAACAGATTTGATGCATTAGATATTAAACACTGAAGACCAGAAAAGTTGTGAGATGATGTTATACCAAAAGAGAACAAAATTTATTAAGATGAAATAAAAGAAGGAAAAGGACAAACTACATGTCAGAAGAGACTCTGAAACTTGCTCTCCAACAAACAGATGCTAAAGCAAATGGAAGAAAGAGACCCAGGATAAGCAAAGCACTGCTTAAGAAGAAGCATAAGACTGGAAACCTCTCACTCCCTGACTTCAAAATTTACTACACGGCTACAGTTGTCAGAACATCTTTGTACCAGTACAATGAAAGATACATAGAACAATGGAAAAGAATCAAGAATCCAGAAATTAACCAATCAACATCAAGCCAACTGATTTTTGACAAAACATGGTGCTGCCAGAACTGGAAACCAATATGCAAAAGATTGAAACAAGACCTTCACTTCACACCTTGTGCAAAAACCAACTCAACATGGATTAAAGACCTAAATGTGAATCCCAGAATTATGAAGGCCATCAATGAAAAAATAGGGACCAATGTGAGGGCACTATTTCAGGGAATACACAGACTAACAAATATTTTGAAAACTACACAAACAAAAGTAGAGAAAATAGATGAATGGGACATCCTAAAAATTAAAAACTCATGTGCATCAAAAGACTTCCCCAGAAGAGTAAAAAGGGAACCCACCGAATGGGAAAAAAACTTTTGCAATGATACATCAGAAAACGGACTCATTTCTAAAATATATAGGAAACTACAACACCTCTACAAGAAAAAGACAACCCAATTTAAAAAATGGGCACAGAATATGAACAGACACTTCACCAAGGAGGAGATCCAGGCAGCCAACAAACATATGAAGAAATGTTCACTATCACTAGCCATTGTTGTTGTTGTTAGGTGCCATCGAGTCGGCACCAACTCACAGCAACACTTTGTACAGCAGAACGAAGAAATGTCTGATCCTGGGCCAACCTCACTACTGTTGCCTCACTTGAGTCCATCAATGCTGCAACCCGGGCAATCTATCTCCTTGGGGGTCTTCCTCTTTTTCTCTTACCCTCCATTTTACCAAGCATGATATCCTTCTCTTGTGACTGTTCTCTCCTGACAATATGTCCAAAGTATGAGAGATGAAGTTTGGCCATCTTGGCTCCCAAGAAGCACTCTGGCTGCACTTCTTCCAAAACAGGTCTATTGGTTCTTTTGGCAGCCCATGGCACTTTTAGTATTTTCCTCCAACACCATAATTCAAAGGCATCAATTCTTCTATGATCTTCCTTATTCACTGTCCAGCATTCATATCTATATGAGGTTATTGAAAATACCATGGCTTGGGTCAGATGCACCTTAGTCCCTCAAGCTGACATCTTTGCTCTTCAACACTTTAAAAAGTTCCTGAGTGCAACAGATTTGCCTAATGCAATACATCATCTGATCTCTTGACTGCTGCTTCCATGAGTGTTGATAGTTATCCAAGAAGAATGAAGTCCTTGACAACTTCAATCTTTTCTCCATTGATAAGAATGTTGTTGATCACTAGCCATTAGAGCAATGCAAATCAAAACAACAATAAGATTTCATCTCATACCAGCAAGAACAGCAAAGATCAAAAAAGTAGAGGACAATAGATGCTGGCAGGTATGTAGAGAGACTGGGACACTCCTGTATTGCTGATGGGACTGCAAATGGTCCAACCTCTCTGGAAAGCAATATGACGCTTCCTCAGAAGTTTGGAAATAGAAATACCTTATGATCCAGCAATTCCTTTACTTGGTATTTACCTACAAGAAATATGAGCCATAACACGAGTAGATATATGCACACCAATGCTCATAGCAGCACTATTTACAATAGCAAAAATATGGAGACAGCCTAAGTATCCATCAACTGAAGAATGGATAAACAAACTGTGGTACATACACACAATGGAATATTATGCTACCTTGAAGTATAACAAGGAAGCTGCAAGCCACCGCATAACATGGATGAACCTTGAGGATATTATGTTGAGTGAAATTAGTCATAGGACCACTGCTGTAAAAGAGTAAGGAAAAGAACCCATACTAAAGGGCGGAGGGGAGTGGATTCTTTGCTGTTTGCTGGGATGTGGGCAGTGGGGAGAGGGGAGGGACAGGAAGGTAGAGCACAGGGCAGGGAATAGACACAGGATAGTGTGGTTGCTGGGGAGGGGGGCATACATAAGAAGGGGGAGTGGAATGGAAGAACAAAGTGGATGGGAAAACAATTAGGTAGGTTTGCATGGGTTAAGTGGGACAGAGGTAAAGAATGATGTATGCACAACCTTGGAACAACAGGGCTCTGGGATACAGGGATTGAGACATGGTTGGGATGGGGAAAAGGGGGAAATATGTTAAGATGCTTGGCTGTCTTTTGAATCTTGGTTTCCCTTGCATATCATTCATTATAAAATAGACACTGGAGGGGGAGAGAAAGGAATAGCCAGAAATATAACCATAGAAAGGTAGTAAGTTCATCTTCTGCCTACAACTGATTGGAATATCTAAATGGAGCTACAACATGCCCAGTGAAGGAAGCTTTCTGCAGAGTTGCTGCATTACATAAGACCATAGGTGGAATCTTGATCAGCATCCAGACTCTTCAGAGGTTGGAAATTTCCACTTAAAACTACAGGCAGACCAGCCTGGAGTGGTTAGAAAAACAGAAGAAACTTCTTGAAAGAAAGACCGACAGGAAAAATACAAAACAATATAGGCAGATTGACTGATTACTACAAGAACAAGCAAGTTGTTTGCCCAGGAGACATCAAGGCAAGTAGTCGAGTCCCCTCAAAGCAAACCACCTTCCAAGACTAAGACTCAATGGGAATACATGCTCTGATTGGTGACCACATTTGGCACCGATAAGAGGAAGTGAGGGAAAAACAGCAATGATGCTACGATATAAGCTCTACAATGTTCAATAGACTCCTATGAACCTGGGTGGAGACTTAGTTGGCCAGTAGTGTGGCAAGACCGGGGGACTCTTGGGCCCAAAGCCAGTGACATAGTCACAGAGGATTAGAGTGGAGTGTGAAGCATCCAGCTGATAAGAAGAGAGGGCATATGCACAAGAACACCCACACTTACAGATAATACCCACTTGACCTGGCTTCAATGACTGGATGATCAGAGCTCAACCAGAAGAAGAAAGAGGAAAAAAAGAGTAATCTGATGCAATTTGATGAACTTAACCTACACCTATGGATGCAGTAGCTCAAAAGAGGGAACAAATCTTTAGAGCAAGGATCATTCCCACCCCCTCCATACACAGTATAGACAGGGATGGGCAATTTGGACATTGGCTACCCAAAGTGGGAAGGGGCTACAAAGGCAAGAAGTGACTGGCTTACAAGATTTCAAGAGGGAACGGAGATCCAGAGGGTGTGGAGGAAGGTAGAATCTCCACTGAGTAGTATCCACTGTGTAGGTGGGGCTGATGAAAGAAAATGCAGATAGGTCTCTTGTGATACAATGGTGAATAATTGTTATCTGGACTGATTGTGAGGGTTGGAAACATAAAGGTAGATGTTTTGTAGCAAGGAGGGGAGTGATTCACTTTGCAGTCTAGGAGCAGAGGTCCCTGGGAAAATCAAGGGAGAATAGAGGAGAGTGGGACTCTACCCAGAGAAGCAGTGAGGCCAGAGATGGATGCAGAGATGATGATGTAGAGATGGAGTGGCTGGAGACTTTAGACCCAGAGAGGGAGAGGGGCTGTTTGCTGATGATCAGGGGGCAGGCTTGCAGAGTGTACCCTTTGGTTGGTTGATGATGCATGGAGGGGATTGTAACCATGGCAATGAAATGATATACAATAGGATGAATGGATAGGATGAATGTAAAACTAATGTTCTCCCATGAAAACTATCACATAATTCACAGTAAAATATTTTAAATAAAGAAAGAAAGAAAATGGAGGAACTGAAGATGTAAAAGAGCTGAACAGAAAATGTCAAAGGTTATATAAAGAAGATGATGTCAGATATTATAATATTTGTGCAAAGACCTGGAATCAGAAAACCAAAAGGGAAGAACATGCTCAGTATTTCTCAAGCTGTGGGAACGGAAGAAAATATTTAAGCCTCAACTGAAATATTGATGGATACTACAGGGAAATATTGAAGGATGCAGAAAGCATTTGAAGAAGATGGAAGGAATACACAGAGTCATTGTACCCAAAAGAAGTGGTTATGTTAAACCATTTCCAAAGGTAGCATATGATCAAGAGTTAGTGATAATGAAGGAAGAAGTCCAAAGTATATTGAAGGCATTGGCAAAGAACAAATCTCCAGGAACTGATGAAATACAAATTTAAATTGTTCAACAAAATGATGCAGTCCTGGAGGCACTCACTCATCTATAACAATAAATTTTGATGATAACTACCTATCCAATTGAATGGAATAGATCCATATTTCCAATCCAAATAAAGGTGACCCTACAGAATGTGGAAATCATTGATGTTGCATTCAATAAAAAGATTTGTTGACAATAATACAAAAATGGCTGCAACCATTAATTGACATAAAACTTCCAGGGGTACAAGTCAGATTCAGAAGAAGATGTGTAACAAGGAATATCAGTACTGATGTCAGATGGATTTTTTTGACTGAAAGTAGAGAATAGCAGAAAGATGTTTACTTGTGTTTTGTTAACTACACAAACACTTTTGATTGTGTGAGTCATGATAAGCTACAGGCAAAATTTTGTACAATGAGTATTCTGGAAAACTTAATTGTGCTCATGAGGAACCTGTACATAGACCAGGAGGCAGTTGTTGCAAGGAAAAAAGAATGGCTTCAAATTAAGAAAGGTGTGTGTTAAAGATGTATTATTTCACCACATTTATTCAGTGGGCACCACTATTTGTCTGCCAGTTTGTTGTACTGTGGTAGCTTGTGTGTTGTTGTGATTCTGGAGAACTATAAATGGGTATTTTGATTACCAGCAGTATCACCCATGATGGACAAGTCTCATATGAGCTTGCAGAAGACAGACTAGGAAGGAGAGATGGACTACTTCTGAATACTTAGTAATTTAAAACCTTATGAATAGCACTGGAACACTGTCAGATATAATGCCAAAGATGAACCCCTTGGGATGGAAGGCACTCACAGTGAGACTGGGGAAGAGCTGCCTCCTCAAAATAGAGTTGACCGTGATGATGTGAATGGGATAAAGCCCTCAGGACCTTCATTTGCTAATGGGGCACAACTCAAAATGAAGAGAAACAGCTGGAAATATCCATTAATAATCAAAGCATGGAATGTGCGAAGTATGAGTCTAGGTAAACTGGAAATTTTCAGAAATGAAATAGAACACACAAGCATCCATATCCTCAGCATTAGTGAGCTGAAATGAACTGATATTGGCCATTTTGAACTTGATAATCACATGATTACCTATGCCAGGAATGACAAATTAAAGAGGAATGGGGTCACGTTCATCATCAACAAGCACATATCAAGATCTGTCATGATGTACAATGTCAGATATCCTGTCTGTGATAGGATAATATCCATACAACTACAAGGAAGACAACTTAGTACCACTATTATTCAAATTTACGCAACAGTCACTTAGGCCAGTAGGATGAAATTAGAGAATTCTACCAACCTCTTCAGTCTGAAATTGATCAAGAATGCAATCAAGATGTATTATAATTACCAGCAATAGGAATACAAATGTTGGAAACAGAGGAAGTATCAGTAGTTAGAAAATATGGCCTAAGTGATAGAAACAATGCTGGAGATTGCATGACAGAATTATAAAAGGCAAATGACTTCTTCATTGCAAATACCTTTTTTAACCAACATAACAGACAACTATACACATGGACCTCACCAGATGGAATGCACAAAAATCAAATCAACTACATTTGTGGAAAGAGATGGCAGTGAAGTGCCATATCATCAGCCAAAACAAGGCCAGTTGCAAACTGTGAAACAAACCATCAGTTGCTCATAGTTTCAGGCTGAAACTGAAAAAAATGAAAAACGTCCATGAGAGCTAAAATATAACCTTGAATAAATCCCATTTGAATTTAGAGATCATCTGAAGAACAGATTTGATGCATTAGACACTAAAGACTGAAGACCAGAAGAGTTGTGTGAAGACATCAAGAACATCATACAGGAATAAAGTAAAAGTTCATTAAGAAGACAAGTAAGAAGGAAAAGACCAAAATGGATGTCAGAAGAGACTCTGAAATTTTCTCTTTAGTGTAGAGATGCTAAGGACAATGGAAGAAGTGAGGCAGTATAAGAGCTGAACAGAAAATTAAAAAGGTCATATCAAGAAGACAAAGTCAAATATTATAATGAAATGTGTAAAAGTCTGAGTTAGAAAACCAAAAGGGAAGAACACGCTCAGAATTTCTCAAGCTGAGGGAACTGAAGAAAAACTTCAAGCCTCAACTTGAAGTACTGAAGGATTCTCTGTGCAAATTATTGAATGATTCAGAGAGCATAAAAATAAGATGGAAGGAATACAGAGTCACTGTGTCAAAAAGAAATGGTTGATGTTCAATCGTTTCAAGAGGTAGCATATGATCAAGAGCCAATGATGCTGGAGGAAGAAGGCCAAGCAAGATGCATTGAAGGCATTAGCAAAGAACAAAACACTGGGAATTGATGGAATAAAAGTTGAAATCTTTCAACAAACTGGTGTGGCACTGAAAGAAGTCACTTATCTATGCCAAGAAATTTGGGACAACTACCTGGCCAACATACAGGAAGATGTCTGTATTTGTGCCGATTCCAAAGAGAGGTGACTGAACAGAATGTGGACATCATCAGACAATATCATTGATATCCCATGCAAGTAAAGTTTTACTAAAAGTAGTACAAAATGGCTTCAAACCTGCATTGTCAGAGACTTTCCAGAGGTTCAAGCTGGTTTCAGAAGAGGATGTAGAATGAGGAATATCATAGCTGACATCAGATGGAACGTGCCTAAAAGCTGAGAATACCAGAAAGATGATTCCCTATGCTTTACTGACTGCAAAAGCTATCAATTATGTGGATCAGGACAAGCTATGGAGTATTCTGGAACACTTAATTGTGCTCATGAGGAACCTGTACATAGACCAAGAGGCAGCTGTTTGAACAGAACAAGGGAACACTGAATGGTTCAAATTTAGGAAAGGTGTGCACCTGGGTTGTATTCTTTCATCATAATTATTCAGTCTGTATGCTGAGCAAATAATTTGAGAAGCTGGATTGTGTGAAGAAAAATCTGGCATCAGAATTGAAGCAAGACTCCTTAACAACCTGCAATATGCAGATGATACAACCTTGCTTTCTGAAAGTTAAGAGGACTTAGAATACTTACTGGTGAATGTCAAAGACCACAGCCTTTGGTATGGGTTGCATTTCAATGAAAAGAAAACAGAAATCCTCACTACTGGACCAATAAACTACATCCATATAAAGA
>NW_006408880.1:134695-153745 GCF_000296735.1 Chrysochloris asiatica
AGTTTTGAACCGCTGACCTTAAGGTTCGCAGCCCGATTCGTAACCATTACGCTAAACAGATCTGTGTGGAAAGAAATATAGCCAGAGTGTTCCTTGGAAACCTGGATGGCCAAACTTCGTCTCTCATACTTCAGACATATTATCAGGAGGGATGAGTCACTGGAGAAGGATATCATGTTTGGTAAAGTGGAGGGTCAGAGAAAAAGAGGAAGCTGTCCAACAGGATGGACTGGCACAGTGGTGGCAGCAATGGACTCAGTTGTAGCAACAATTGTGAGGTTGGCTCAATACCGGGTAGAGTTTTGTTCTGTTATGCATCAGGACACTATGAATCGGTACCAACTCAATGGCATCTAACAATAACAGCAACATTCAATATGCATACTCAGCAAATAATTCAGGAAGCTGGATTATATGAAGAAGAATGTGACATCAGGATTAGCGGAATGATCATTAACAATCTGTGATATGCAGATGATATAACCTTACTTTCTGAAAGCAAAGAGAACTTAAAATAATTGTTATTGAAGATCAAAGACCACAGCCTTCTCTATGGGTTGCACATCAATATAAAGAAAAACAAAAATCTTCACCACTGGACCAATAAACAAAATACATATAAATTTTGAAAAGATTGAAGTTGGCAAAGACTTAATTTTGCTCATGTCAACCATCAACAGTCATGGAAACTGAAGTCAAGAAATTAAAGGACATATTGCATTAGGCAAATCTGCTACACAATACCTATTCTCAAGTGTAAAAGGGCAAAGATGTCAGTTCGAAGACTAAGGTGTGCCTGACCCAAGCCATGATATTTTCAATGTTCTATGTTCAACCATTTCAAGAGGTAGCATTGAAAGGATTGGCAAAGAACAAGGTACTAGAAATTGATGGAATATAAATTGAAATATTTCAACAAACTGATGGAGCACTTGAGGCACTCATTAATCTATGTCAAGAAATTTAGAAGACAGCTACTTGGCCAACTGACTGTAAGAGATCCATATTTGTGCCCATTCCAAGGAGAGGTGACCCAACGGAATGAGGAAATAATCAGACAATATTATTAATTTAGCATGAAAGTAAAATTTTTCTAATTATAATTCCAAAACAGCTATAACCAGCGAACTTCCAGAGGTTCAAGGGGAATTCATAGGAGGATGTGGAGCATGGCTGATGTCAGATAAATCTTGGCTGAAACAGAGAACCAGAAAGCTTTCATGAGAATTATATCAAGCTATAGATTTGCATGTGAATTATGACAAACTACAGAAAACATTGTGGAAATTGGTATTCCTGGACACTTTATTGTGCAAGAGCAGAAACTGTATATAGACCAAGAAGCAGTTGTGTGCACAGAACAAAGGAATGGTTTAAAGTAGCAAAGGCATACCCCAAGTCTGTATTCTTTCATGATACTTATTCATCTGTAAACTGAGCACATAATCTGAGAAGCTGGATTATATGATGAAGAAGGTGGCATCATGATTGGAGGAAACCTCATTAAATACCTGCAGTATGCAGATAATACAACCTTACTTGCTTAAAGTGAAAAGGACTTAAAATACTTACTGATGATGATCAAAGATCAGAGTTTTTGGTATGGGTTGCACCTCAATGTAAAGAAAACAAAAATCCTCATCACTGGACCAATAAGCAATATCCATATAAATAGAGAAAAAAATGAAGTTGCCAAAGATTTCATTTGTCTCAGATCAGCCATCAACACTCATGTAAGTAGCAGTCAAGAAATCAAATGGCATATTGCATTAGGCAAATCTACTGCACAGGACTTCTTGAACGTGTTGAAGAGCAAAGAATTATTTTCAATGCTTCTAAGTCATGGTATTTTCATATGCATGTGAATGGTGAACAGTAAATAAGGAAAACATTACAAGAATTGATGTATTTGAGTTACAGTGTTGGAATAGAATATTAAAAACAACATGGACTGCCAAAAGAACGAACCAATCTGTGTTGGAAGAAATACAATCAAAATGCTCCTTGGAAGTCAGGATGGCCAGACTTCATCTTTCATACTTCAGACATATTATCAAGAGAGAGAAGTCTTGGAGAAGGATATGGTATTTGGTAAAGTGGAAGGTCAGAAAATAAGAGGAAGACCCCCAACAAGATGGACTAGCACAGTGGCAATCGTCCTGGGCTCAAGCATAGCAATGATTGTAAGATTGGCACAGGACCAGGCAGTGTTTCATTTTGTTATGCATAGATTTGCTATGAGTCCTACCGACTCAATGGCACCTAATAATGATAACAAATTATTTTTCTAATATTATGATGTGAGAAACACAGAATAATTATAAAAGAGTATTACTCCAAGGAAAGAAAAATGGTCAAATAGTTGATTAAATTTCATTTTATAAATGGACACTTTTACAAACACAATGTTAACTTCTAAGTAATTTTGAATCCTATGAGGTTATAATGAATAAAACAGATGAGAGAGATAATATGAATAATTTTACATCAAATGGTACCACTAAATTATCAAACATTTTCAAGATTTGGAATGTAATTATTTTTTTTTCATACAAAATAATTGAACCTTTTTTTATCTAATGAGCTAGTATAGAAATTTTTACTTAAGATAATTCAAAACTATTGAAGCAGTACAATGACAGAGGACTACCAGAAATGAAAACTGGATTCAGAATGAGATGTGGAACTAGGTATATAATGCTGACGTCAGATAGGTCTGGACTGAAAGCAGAGAATATTTGACAGATGTTCACTTGTGTTATATTAACTAAGCAGAGGCTTTTGATTATGTGGATCATGACAAACTATGGATAACATTGCAAAAAATGCGTATTCCAGAACAATTAATTGCGCTCATAGGAAACTGTACAT
Source organism: Chrysochloris asiatica (assembly GCF_000296735.1). NCBI lineage: Eukaryota > Metazoa > Chordata > Mammalia > Afrosoricida > Chrysochloridae > Chrysochloris > Chrysochloris asiatica. The sequence goes on from NW_006408880.1 coordinate 137,567, forward strand.
AGACCAAGAGGTATTTGTTGGAACAAAACAAGGGGATTCTGAAAGGTTGTATCCTTTCACCATATTTATTCAATCTGCATGCTGAGTAAACAATCCAAAACACTGGATTATATGAAGAAAGGTATGGCATCAGGGTTGGAGTAAGAATCATTAACAACCTGCAATATACAAATAATGCAACTTTGCTTGCTGGATGTGATGAAGACTAGAAATACTTACTGGTGAAGATCTAAGACTACAACCTTCATTATGTACTGCACCTCAGTGTAAAAAGAAAAAATATATCCTTACCACTGAACCAATAAACAACATCATGCTAATCCACTATTTACCAAGAATGATGTACTTCTCCAGGGACTTATTCCTCCTGCTAACGTGTCCAAAATTTGCGAGATGCAGACATGTATTTTTGCTATTAGGTGGCATCCAGTAAATTCACATTCATAGCATCCCTATATATATCAGAACAAATCACTGCCTGGTCCTGCACCATCCTCACAATTGTTACATTTGAGCCCATTGTTGTTGCCACTGTGACAATCCTTTTCATTGGATTCCTATTTAGCTCAATGACCTCCACTTTACAAAGCATGATGTTCTTTTCAGGGTCCCTTCTGATGACATAGTCAAAGTATATAAGACAAAGTCTTGTCTTTGATTGCTTCTAAAGAGAATTCTGACTGTATTTCTCCAAGACAGATTTGTTTGTTCTCCTGGCAGTCTATGGTACTTTTAATATTTTTCATCAACACAATTCAAAATCATTAATTATTTCCCTGTCTTCCTTATTCATTGTCTAGCTTTCACATGCATATGAGGTGAATGAATCTATCTTGGCTTGAGTCAACCACACTTTAGCCCTAAAAGTTACATATTTGTTCTTTAACATATCCTTTGCAGAATATTTGACTGCTGCTTCCATAAGCATTGATTGTGAATCCAAATAAAATGAAATATTTGACAATTTCAATATGTTCTGTTTATCATGATGTTGTTTATTGATTGCATTGTGAGAAAATTTTGTTTTCTTTACATTGAGATATAATCCATACTGAAATCTGTATTTTTTTTATCTTCATGAACAAGTATTTCAATTCCTTTTCACTTTGATCAAGCAAGTTGTATCATCTGAATGTTGTTGTTGTTGTTGTTAAGTGTCATCGAGTCGGTTCCGACCCATAGCGACCCTGTACAGGGTTTCCGAGGGTGTAAATCTTTACGGGAGTAGAAAGCCTCATCTTTCTCCCGTGGAGCGGCTGGTAGTTTCGAACCGCTGACCTTACGGTTCGCAGCCCGATTCGTAACCACTATGCTAACAGAGCTCCTTACAGGTTGTTAATGAGTGTTCCTCCAATCCTGATGCCATGTTCTTCATATAGTCCAGCTTCTTCAGTTATTTCCTCAGCATATAGATTGAATAAATATAGTAAAAGAGTAAGCCCCTGGCCCATAACCTTCCTGATTTTAAACAATTCAGTAATCATTTGTTCTGTTCAATGACAGCTCTTGACCTAAGTACAGGTTCCTCATAAGCAAAATTAAGTGTTCTAGATTTCCCATTCTTCATAATACTATTAATAGTTTGTTGTGATCCACACAGTCAAATACATTTGCATATGCAATAAAACAGAAGCAAATACTTCTCTAATACTCTTTTATTTCAGCCAAGATCCATCTGACCTCAGAATTATATTCCTCATTCCATGCCCTCTTCAGAATCTGGCTTGAATTTCTAGCAAGTCTCTGTCAATGTACTGCTGCAACCATTTAAAAATAATCTGTGTTAATGTGCTGGACTGCAAAATGTCAGTTTGAATCACAAGGTCAGTGGTTCAAGCTCACCAGCTGCTCCTCAGAAACTCTAGACAGGGCCACTGTGGGTCAGAACTGACTCAACTCTATGTCACTTAACAACAACATGATAGTAATGATGTTGTTAATTACCACCAAGTAGGTTCTGCCTTATAGTTGACACTGTATACAGTTTCTAAGGCTACATATCTTTTCAGAGCAGAAAGTCTCCTCTTTGTCACTTAAAGCAACTGGTAGGCTCAAACCACTGACCTTTTGATTTGCAGTCCAGCACTTAATCTTAAAGATCTACTGCATTCCAAATATTAATGATATTGTTAGGTAATTTCTGTATTCTGTTGGGTCACTTTTCTTTGGAACGGGCACAGATGTGAATCTCTTCTAGCCAGTTGACCAGTTAGCTGTCTTCTAAATTTCTTGGCATAGGTTAGTGTTTCAAGTGCTGCATCAGTTTATTGAAATACTTTCTTTGATTGTTATTCCATCAATTCCTAGAGACTTGGTTTTTGCTAATTTCTTCAGTACATCTTGGATTTATTCTTTCTATACCATTAGTTCTGGATTATATGATACCTCCTAAAATTGTTGAACTTTAAACAGTTCTTTTTGGTCTAGTGACTTTGCATATTCTATTCATCTTCTTCTGATGCCTCTGGCATCATTTAATATTTTACCCATAGAATCCTTCAGTATTGCAAGTCAAGGTTTGAATTTGTTCTTCAGTTCTTTCATATTGGGAAATGCTGAGCATGTTCTTCCATTCTGGTTTTCTAATGTTAGGGTTTTACACATTTTGTTATACTTTGTCTTCTTGAGCTGTCCTTTTAAATTTCTGGTTCAGTTCCTTTACTTCACCACTCCTTTCACCGGTTTTAGCTACTATGTCATCAGACCAAGTTTAGCTACTCTACATTACACTTTGTACTTTTCTTTTTTTCCAGTCTTTTCAATGACCTTTTGCTTTCTTCAAGTATGATGTTCCTGATGACATCGCACAACTCCTCTGGCCTTCAGTCATTAGTATTTAATGCATCAAATCTGATTTTGAGATGGCCTCTAAATACAGGTGGAATATACTCAATATTCTATTTTGGCTCTCTTGTACTTGTTTTCATTTTCTTCAGTTTCAGTCTGAACTTTCATGTGATCAATTCATGATCCTGTCTACAGTTGGTGCCTGGCCTTGTTTTACCTGATAGTATTAAGCTTCTCTATTGTCTCTTCCCACAAATGCAGACAACTTGATTCCTATGTATTACATCTGGTGAGATCCATGTGTATAGACACTATGTTATTGAGAAGTATTTACAATAAATAAGTTCTGGTCTTGCAAAAATTTATATATATATGTATATCATGTGATGTCCAGCATTGTTTCTTTCACCCAAGTCATATTTCCCAACTACTGATCCTTCCTCTTTTTTTCCCAACATTCCCATTCCAGTCACCAGTAATTATATTGATTGCATGTTTGATCAATTCAGATTGAATAAGTTGGTAGAATTAATCATCTTTGATTTTAGTGGCAGGTGCATAAAGTTGAATAATAATGGTATTAACTGGTCTTCCTTGTATGAATGTTCATTGCTCTTCAATTTGTCATTCCAAAATTGGTGTATTCAAAATGGTCAACAGCAGTCCATTTCAGCTCACTAAGGCCAAGGATTTTTCTGCATTTCATTTCATTTTTTAACAACTTCCAATTTTCCTAGATTCATACCTCGTACAGTCCATGTTCCAATTATTATTATATGTTTGTAGCTGTTTCTTATCATTTTGAGTTATACCCCATCAGCAAATGAAAGTTCCAAAAGAATTGCTCCTTCTGTGTCATTAAGTCAACTCTGCTTTGAGGAGGCAGCTCTTACTCAATCGTATTTTGAGTGCCTTCCAACCTGAGAGAATTATCTTCCAGGAGTATATTAGACAATGTTTCACTGTTATTCATAACACTTTCAAGAGCTAATTTCTCAAAAGTGGACCACCTATTCCTTCTTCCTGGTCTGTTCTTAGCCTGGCAGCTCCACTGAAACTTGTCTATCATGCATGACCCTGCTGGTATTTGAAACAGCAGTGGTATCACTCCCAGCATCAAAGCAACACACAAGCCAACACTGAACAACAAACTGACATGGCTAGGACAGTGGGATTGTTCATAAAGAAAGACAAATGAGTTCTACTCTGCTTTTCTCAAGGAGATATAACCAAACAAGAAAATTCTGTCCTCTCAACAATTGTCTGGCTGGGAAAGGGAGGCAATGTTAATTACTGAGTTTACACAGAAAATCAATCCTGCAAAGTCACAAGGCCAGCAAATCAAACCCAGGTAGCATTAATAGAAGCATGAGATGAAGATTCCACCTGTTACATCAGTGCATGAATTATCTCAAAAAATCAATTTAAAAAGCAAAAACAGATTTAAAAAAGTATACATTATATGCATGGAAGCAGGGGAAGGGAAATTATGTGAATGACCCATGTCATGGAACAAAGATATCTTCAGGCATCTAAAAACAAATCAATACAGATCAGGCAGAGAGGTGAGGATATACATGTTCAATGGTTAAGGCTAAAGTGAATTAGTTGGAAGAAACATAGTCGTGCAGTGTTTCATAAGGAACAACCTTGAATTAGACTTTGAGAATCATAAGCAGTTTTGTAGGAGTTATAGTTCAAATATTTAAGTGAAACATGAGTAAAATATAATTCAAAGCAATATTTACACTGCTCAAAATTTATGTTTGCAAAACTATCCTATGAACTCTTTCCAGATAATTTTGTATTGATCTGATAACTGTATCTAATTAGAATACGAAAGAAGTCAGTGAATTAATTGTGGTTATCTTGGAACAGCAGTCTTCTAGAAGATTGGGGTGGAGAGACCTTTGCTTAAAGTTGTTTACTTCAGAAACAGTGTAGAGAATAGAATCGTGAATTAAAGGGGAAGTATGGAAAAACAGTAAAACATTTTTAGAGCAGCAGTGAACTCATCAGTACTACCTATAAAATGTAATATATGTAAGAATATTAGATTAAGATAATAAAAACAGGTTATGTCATCAAACGAATTCATTTAAAGTATACTATTAAGATCAACAGAGTAGCACAAAAGTGTATAGTAAATTAAAACCTTACATTGGTTGCTTTGCTGTTAAGTGCTTTGACTAAAACAACCCTATGCACAATAGAATGAAACACTGCCTGGTCCCATGCCATCCTCAAAATTGTTATTAACACTTGAGCCCATTGCCACTGTTCTAATCCATCTCTCTTTGGGGGCCTTCCTCTTTTTCACTGACCCTCCATTTTACCAAGCATAATGATCTCCAGGGACTGGTCCCTCCTGAAAATATGTTCGAAGTATGAGAGAAAAAAATCTCATCATCCTGGTATCTAAGGAGCATTCTGGCTGTACCTTTTCCAACACAGATTTTATTAGTTCTTCTGGAAGTCCATGATACTTTTAATATTTTTCTCTAACACCATGACTCAAATGCATATAGCTTCCTTATTAACTGTCTAACTTTCACATGATATAAGGCAATTGAAAACACTCCTGGTTTGACTCAGGCATATCTTAGTCCTCAAAGGGATATCCTTGCTCTTTAAAGAGATCTTGTACAGCATATTTGCCTCATGCAAAATATTGTTTGATTTCTTGACTACTGAATCCATGAGTGTAGATAGTAGATACAAGCAAAATGACGTCATTGGCAACTTCAATCTTTTCTCCATTTATCATGATAATATTTATTAGTCCAATTGTGAGAATTCTTTTCTTTACACTGAGATGCAATCCATACTGAAGACTGGGAGTTTTTAACTCTTAACAGTAAGTATCTTAAGTCCTCTTCACTTTCAGCAAGCAAGGTTGTATCATCTGCATATTGCAGGTTGTTAATGAGTCTTCCTCCAATCCTGATACCATGCTCTTCTTCATATAATCAAGTTTCCACAATGACGTGCTTCTCTGCATACAGATTGAATAAATATGATGAAAGAATACAATCCTGGAACACAGTGTTCCAAATTTTAAACAATTCAGTATCTCACCTTGTTTTAACAACTATCTCTTGGTCTGTGTACAGTTTCCTCATGAGCACAATTAAGAATTCTGGAACATCCATTCTTCACAATGATATTCACACCTTGTTAAGACCCACATGGTCAAAAACCTTTGTATAGTCAGTAAAGCACAGATAAGTGTCTTTCTTGTATTCTGTGCTTTCATTTCATGTCCTCTGAATCTAGCTTAGATGTCTGGCAGTTCTCTGTCAATATATTGTTGCAGTCATTTTTTTTGTTATGCAATATTAATGATACTGTTTTATTATTTCTGCAATAAGTTGGGTGACCTTCACCTCTCTTTGGGACGGACAAAAATAAGGATCTCTTCCAAATTATTAAACAGGTAGCAGTCTTCCAAATTTCTTGGCATAGATAAGTAAGTGCCTCTGGTGTATCAGTTTGTTGAAATATTTCAATCGGTATGCCATCAATTCATCCAGCCTTGTTTTGGTTTGGTTTTTTTTTTTTAACCATTGTTTTCAGTTCATCTTTGACTTTGACCTTCAATAATTTCCATTCATAATCATATCCTGCCTTTTGAAATGATTTAACATTGATCATTACTTTTTGGTACAGTGACTCTCTTTATACTTTCCATCTTCTTTTGATGATTTTGCATCAGTCTATATTTTGCCCATGGAATCCTTCAGTATTGCAAGCCAAGGCTTGAAAATTTTCTTCAAGTTTTTCAGTTTGAGAAATGCTGAGAGTGTTTTTCCCCTTGGCTTTCTAACACCTTGTCTTTGTATGTTTCATTATACCATTTTAGTTTGTCTTCTCAATATGCCCTTTGAAATTTTCTGTTCAATTTTCTGACATTCTCATATCTTCAATTCATTTTAGCATGTCTACATTGGATAGCTGTGGGAGAAAGATGAGGTTTTCTGTTCTCGTAAAACCCTGTACAGGGTCAGAAACCCTGTGCAGGGTCACTATGAGTCGAAACCGACTCCACGGCACATAGCCACCACCACCACCACACTGGATAACAAATTTTAGAGTCTCTTCTGACATACATTTTGTTTTTTTTATTTCTTGTTTTTTAATGACCTTTTGATTTCTTCCTGAATGTTGTTCTTGATGTCATCCCACAGCTCTTTTTTCCTTTAGTCATTAGTGTCTAATGTATCAAATCTGTTCTTAAAAATTCCTCTAAATTCAGGTAAGATAATGTCATCATCATATTTTTCCTCTCATGAACTTATCTTAATATTCTTCAGTTTCAATCTGAACTTGCATATGAAAAATTGATGGTCTACCATGGGCTTTGTTTTTGCTGATGATGAAATTTTCTACTGTCTTTCCACAGATGCAGTCAAATTGATTCCTGTATATTCTAGCTGGTGAGGTCCATATGTGTAGTCACCTTTTATATTATTTTAAAAGGTATTTGCAATGAAGAAGCCAATGATCTTACAAAATTCTATCATGCAATCTCCAGTGTCTTTTCTATCACCAAGGCCATATTTTCCGACTGATCCTTCCTCTATGTTTCCAACCTTGACATTTCAATTATCAGTAATTTTTAATACATCTTGATTGCATGTTTAATCAATTTCAGACTGAAGAAATTGGTAAGAATTCTTCAATTTCATCATCACTGGCTTTAGTGGCTGTTGAATGAATTCAAATAATAGTGGTGTTAACTAGCCTTCCTTGTAGCTATATGGATATTATCCTATCACAGACAAATCTTGAAATGTCTTTTTGATGATGACTGTGATGCCATTCCTACTGAATTTGTCATTCTCAGCAAAGTCATTCACAAGACTGTCATATTCAAAATGGTCAGTACCTGTCCATTTGAGCTAATAATGTCTAGGATATCTAGGTTTATGCATTCATGTCATTTTTCACAACTTCCAATTTTCCTAGATGCACACTTCATACATCTCATGGTCAGTTTAATAATGAATGTTTGCAGTTGTTTCTTCTCATTTTGAGTTGTGTCCCATCAGCAAATGAAGGTCTTAAAACCTTGATTCCATTTGTGTCCTCATTGTCAACTCAACCTTGAGGAGGCAGCTCTTCCTAATTTTATTTTGAGTATATTCCTACTTAAGGGAATCAGTCTTCTGGCACTATACCTGAAATGTTCTGCTGTTATTCAAAAGGTTTTAAGTGGCTAAATATTCAGAAGTAGACTGCCTCTTTTTCTTCCTAGATGATCTTAGTCTGTCAGTGCTGCTGAAGTCTGTGTATTGTGAGTGACCCTGCTGGTATTTAAAATACTTCTAGCATAGCTTCCAGCATTACAGCAAGATGCAAGCCACCACAGTATGACAAACTGACAAATGAGTGGTGGGAAATCTTACATATTCCTTACCAAATTTCATAATTTCATGTTTGACCAAATGTTTTTATCATCCCTTCAAATATGGATCATTTTAGTATTTCCAAGTATTTTATCTTGTTAAAACCAGCTTCCACTTTACCAAATATAGCACATTCACAAAAACACTAATATAAAGTAATAACAACTGCTACCTACTAATGTGCCAGGCTATCCATTATAACATAGATAACTTCAAGTTCTCTAGAGGGATTCGGTAGGAACCAAACAGTAGATTGCATAGCTAAACAAGCTGCCTAATATGGCTTCTTCTGCAGCTTTTGCATTGTCCTTGTAGCAGAATATAGCCTTACCATTTTGTACACTTCTAGTCATCTTTATGATGAGTGATTATGACAGCCATATGCTATCAGGAGAGGTGGGGCTTGATGGCAGCTAGGTTGGAGGTGCAATGAGGCCCACCATCAGCAATACCACAGAATACCAAGCAAAACAGATTCAGAGCAGAGCTCCAAAACTCGGAACCACATAGATAGGAATATTTTAAAAGTTTGAAGTCTTATAGCTAGTGGAAATTGTGGTGAAAGTAAGAAATTGTGTACTTTTTAATCTGCTGGGATCGGTGGCTTGGAGCCAACAACCTGGGCAAGACCAAATGGCAAGACCAATCAGGAGAGCAGACACACCACAGAAAACCACGACAGGAACCTCAGAACAAAAGTGGACAATACACTTTGTCGGTTTTGCTTTGCTCTGATTGTCTTTTTGTTTGGTATCTGTTTATTGGTCCATCATTGTTTGCATACCTCCATGCTGCTGACTAGAGGCGGTGCCTGAATGAGTGGAAAGCCCCCACCCTCACCACTGGTGGGTTCTTCTGCCATGCACAGAAACTCTCAGCCCAAGAGCCAGCATTGAACTGTTGTTGTTTTTTTAATACAGAAAAGGCCAGGAAACAAGGTGTGTGGAGAGGGAAAGACAGTATCATAACAAAACAGGCCAAATATGAAACTAAATCTGAGACACAGCATAACGACCAACAGTGGCATCTTGAAATCTCTCAGGTAGCTTTGAAGGCAAGAAGCTGAAGAGAGGACATTAAAGTCATACTCATATTAGGCTACAGATTTTTTTTTTTTTTCTTTTTCTCGCCGTCCTCTCCCTTTTCTGTGAATCCAGTCTAGTTTATTTTGTTGTTGTTGTTGTTGTTCTTTTGGTGGTTGTTTTTTTCTTTCTTTTTTTTTTTTTTTTTTTGCTGTTGCTGTTTTCTTGTTTTATGTTCCCCCTTCTACTTTGGGGTACTCTTTCTCTCCCTATATTACCCAAGAAGAGACAGCGACTTCTGCCATATAGTCAAGCTACAATCACCCTCTATCAAACACCAAAATCCAGGCAAGAACCAATACCAACTACCATATACCAGGGAGGCAGACAACACCTGTGAAAGTTACACTGAGTTAAGCAATAAGAAGAGAGAAAAGGGAAGCCCACATCCTGGTCACATCTACTTGGAAGCAATCATAAAGCATAAAATATACCAAAGCACATACTCAATTAAGTATTAAGGCCACAGATAAACACTAAACATGTCCAAGAAGCAAAAACAGATGACAATATCAGCACATGTCCAGAAATAGAATGCCTAAGACAAATGACCTAGAGGTAGAGAATGGACTACATTCTGGAAGGAGAGAAGGCCTTTGAAATGCCTGAGAGGAATTCAGAAAAAAATGATTATAAAATGTTTCAAAACACTTTACAATGGAGTTGAGAAAAATAAGGAACAAATAAGGAAAGAGCTACAGCAACAATTGAGTAAGATAGATACATCATTGGAAACAATTCAAAACCTACAGAAAGAGGTCCAAAAAATCAATAATAGAATATCAGATATAGACAATACTCTGAAAGAGCAAAGGAGTAAAATAGAAGAGATGGTAGGCAGAACCAGTGAGCAGGAAGACAAATCTTTCAATACCACTAAGGTAGAAGAACAAACACAAAAAAGGATAAAAATAATCTGAAGAAAGTATAAGGTTCATATTGAACAACATGAAGAGGAATAACTTAAGAATTACTGGCATTCTAGAACAAGAAAATCACACAAGTCCACAGAAGAAATAGTTGAAGAACTTCTGGAAGAAAATTTCTCTAACATCCTGAAATGTGAAAAGATAAACATTCAAGAAACTCAATGAACCCCAGGAAGGATAGACCCCAAAAGAAAATCACTGAGACATATCACAATCAAGCTCTTCAAAATTAAAGATAAGGAGACACTCCTGAAAGCAGATAGGGAAAACAGAAGTGTTACATACAAAGGCAAGCAAGTGAGATTAAGCTTGGATCTCTCAGCAGAAACCATGCAAGCAAGAAGACAATGGGGAGACATATATAAAACTCTGAAAGAAAAAATATTGCCAACCAAGAATCCTTTATCCAGCAAAGCAATCAATCAAATATGACGGTGTAACCAAAACATTCCAGCATAAACAGAAGCTAAGAGATTTTGCCAAAGCCAACCTTGTGCAACAAAACATCCTAAAGGGAGTTCTGTGGACTGAGAACAAACAAGACCAGACAACAACCAGAGATTGACATACTTGGCAGCACCTCCCAGAATTAAACTGACAGAAGGAAAAGTGGAGAACAGAGCAAAACTAAAACAACAAACTCAGAGAATCTGGGCAGTCAGTCTATGATAAAACAATAACAATGTAAAAGAAGGTAAACACATAGGAATAGAGATCCAGATGGTGAGAAGGTCAGGTAGATTACAGGGTAAAATAGACTGCATTAAAGGGAGGGAAAAGTTACTGGACTATAAAATAATCTCAAAGAAAATTAACACATCAAAACATATCAAGAAAATGAAAATCCAAGAAGAATATGGATCCAAGAAGAATGAAGTCCTTGATAACTTCAATCTTTTCTCCATTAATGATAATGTTGTTTATTGGTCCAGTGGTGAAGATTTTTGTTTCCTTACATTGAGATGCAATCTATACCAAAGGCGGTGGTCTTTGATCTTCATCAGTAAGCATTTTATACATCTTAGAAATTAGAGATAACAAACAGATATATGCATACCAATATTCAATGCACCATTATTCACAATAGCACAGAGATATAATGGTCTAAATGCCAATCAACAAATCAAGGATAGACAGTATACAATGGAGTACTATGCAATGTTAAAGAATAGTGAAGAATCCTCAAAAAATTCATAAAGATTTCCAAGGAATAACTGTTTTAGACTATAAACCTGGTGATTAACATTCCAGTGCTTATCTTAAAGTGCCACATCCAGGCTACAACTAGATAACAGACCTCCATAATTTGGGTGAAGGGAAAGACAATATACTTTAAGGATGTGATCATCACAATATAACTTAAGACAAGGAAGACACTAAAAAGTGCACAAGAGTTACAAAGGAGATAAATACTATTATATATACAATCCTGTATTATCAGTAATAATATGCATTAATCTATAAGTGGATGCATAGGTAGGCAAGCAAGATGAACAGGTATAAGTACGCAGGAAGGATTACATTCATAATCAAATGTAAGTTTGGCTGATGATATTTTTTACGTATGTGTTTGTGTGCCACTGAAGGATAAGCTCTGAACCGTTAACTGCAAGATCAGCAGTTCAAATCCCCCATTTGTTTCTTAGAAACCTATACAGTGTTTCTATGAGTCAGAACCAACTTAATGGCATTTAACTACAACAAACAACATAATATGTCTATGGATATAATATGAGGGGGCTTCAAAAAGTTCATGAAAAAACAGAATGCAAAGCTCATGTTATTTTTTTCATGAATTTTTTACATCCCCTTGTAAGCAAACAAGCTAAAGAAATAAATTCATTGCTGGGCGTGGATACAGGATTATATATTCAGGGGACTATATATATATATATAAACGATGAGGCATTCTGCTCCTGTAAAGATACAGCCTCAGAAACCCTGTACAGGGTCGCTATGGGTCAGAACCGACTCAATGGCACTTAACAACAACAACAACAAATATATATATATTATATACAAATATGATAAGGCAATTTAGAAAACAAAGTATTGATTTCTAAACAGTGAAAAAGTGAGAAAAAGAAGCAGAATGGATATTGTTCATCAAGTTGGTTCCAACTCATTGCAACCCTATATAAAGTTTCTCAAGTGTGACTGGTATGTTTGAATAATTGACCTTGCAGTTGGCAACCAGTGCATATCCTACAATGCCGCACCAGGAAATTAGAATGAATTTACACTAAATTATAATAAAAATACCATGTATCAAAACATGTAGGATAAAAATAAGTCATACTCTGGGGGAAATACTATTGTTAAGTATCATGGAGTCAGTTCCGACTCATGGTAATTCTGTATAGGGTTTCCAAGGAGAGCTGGTGGCTTTGAACTACCTGACCTTGTGGTTTGCAATCCAGTTAAATCTTATATTAGCAAAAATAAAGTCTCAGAATTAATGAGAAAAGTATCCTATCTAGTAAGGCAAAAGGCAACAGTATAATAAGTCTTTAAGAACTTATGAAGGTAACACTTCTAGCTCTAAGTAAAGAGTTCAGTGACTTCTCTCCCCCCAAAACCAAGTGTGAAACTAGCAAAGTTTTCAAAAAATAGCAGCACTCTGAAAATTGACTAAGAGCAAAGAATAAGTTGAGAAATGTTTATTCATGAGAAGCTGCTAGAAACTTGTGTAATGACAGGGGCAGTCTGAGACCTCCATCCTTGGGACTTCTCCTACCCCCTTATATAGATCATTTAGTAAGAAAAACGTTTACCAGAATGAAGCTGGGCATGAAATCCAGCTGACTTCCTGCAAGAGGTAAAGGATTTGATTTGGAGTGGAAGTTGAGACGTAATGCCAGAGGCACTGACAGTAAAAGAAGCATATTTGGTAGCAAGCAAAGAAAACCTACATATCTGCTGAGTATTTGATACTGATTGGTGTGAGTGACCACCAGAAATTTAATGTGGAAATACTGAAAATGAGAGAGCAATAGAAGGATTAGATAACTGTACATTTTCTTGATTTACTGTGGAAAAAAAAATCTGCATTTGTGCAGAGAATCCTAAAAGAGCCAGGTAAGAATTAAAAGCCAAGGCAGACTGAGGGATATCTGATAGTTAAATAAGTTCTAGCCCATCAGCAGAGGGTACAAAGCTGAATGTATTTGAGTTGTGGTGCTGAAGAATACTGATAGCACAATGTACTGTCAGAAGAACAAACAAATCTGTGTTGGAAGAAGTAAAGCCAGATACTTGTAGAAGCCAGAATGATGAGACTTAATCTCTCATACTTTGGATATGTTATCAAGAGGACAAGTATCTATAGAGGAACAACATGCATAGTAAAGTGGAGGTTCAGCAAAAAAGAGGAAAACCCCCAAAGAGATGGATTAGCACAGTGGTAGCAGCAATAGGCTCAAACATAACAATTGTGATTATGGCGCAGACTTAGGTAGTGTTTCATTCTGCTGTGCACATGGTCACTATGGGTGGGAACAGCCTTGATAGCACCTAACAACAGTGGCAACTCTAAGCATATTCAATATATTCAATAGCCCTAAGGTAACACTAACATTATCTTCACTTTGCATAGCGTTGATGTGCTCAAAATTACAGATGTAGTAAGTATCAATGCAGAACTTAACTCAGGTTGTTGTTGATATTGTTGTGGTCGTGGTTAGGTGCCATCGAGTAGGTACTCACTCATAGTGACCCTATGCACAGCAGAACAAAACACTGCCCGATCCTGGGCCAAACTCACTATCATTGCCACACTTGAGCCCATCGATGCTGCCACTTGACCAATCTATCTCACTGGAGGTCTTCCTCTTTTTCTCTGACCCTCCACTCTAAGAAACACGATATCTTTCTCCAGCAACTAGTCCCTTCTGACAATATGTCCAAACTATGAGGGACGAAGTTTGGCCATCCTGGCCTCCAAGAAGCACTCTGGCTGCACTTCTCCCAACACAGATCTGTTGGTTTTTTTGGAAGCCCATGGCACTTTCAATATTCTCCTCCAACACCATAACTCAAAAGCATCAAATCTTCTACAATCTTCCTTATTCACTCTCCAGCTTTTGCAGGTATATGTCAGGCTTTAGTAACTTAGTCTTCAAGCTGACATCTTTGCTCTTCAACTCTTTAAAAAGGTCTTGTGCAGCAGATTTGCCTAATGCAATCTGTCATTTGATTTCTTGACTGCTGCTTTCATGAGTGTTGAGATTTAATCCAAGAAGAATGAAGTCTTTGACATCTTCAATTTTTTCTCCATTGATAAGAATGCTGCTTATTGGTCCATTGGTGAGGATTTTTATTTTCTTTACATTGAGATGCGATCCATACTGAAGGCTGTGCTCTTTGATCTTCATCAGTAAATATTTTAAGGCTTCTTCGCTTTCAGCAAGCAAGGTTGCATCATCTGCATATTGCAGGTTGTTAATGAGCCTTCTTCTGATCCTGATGCCACATTTTTTCTTCATATCAACTAGTTTCTCAAATTATTTGTTCAGCATACAGGATGAATAAGTAAGGTGAAATAATGCACACCTTTCTTAATTTTAAATCATTCAGTGTTCCCATGTTCTGAAGTGCCATCAAATCAATTCAGATTCATAGTAACCCTGTATAGCATTTCATATAAACAGTTGGTGGGTTAGAACTGTTGACCTTATGGTTCCAAGTCCAGTGCTTATTCTACAGCACCACACCAGGAGTCATTAACTCAGGTTGTTAAGTGCCATCGAGGCATTCCAACTCATAGCCATCCTATGTACAAGAGAATGAAACCCTACCCAGTCATGTGACATTCTCACAAGTGCTGCTATCCTTGAGCCCATTGTTGCTGCTGCTGTGACAATCCATCTCATTGGGTTTTCCCCTCCTTCTAGCTGTTCCTCTACTTTAGCAAGCATAAAGTCCTTCTCTAGAGATTGGTCCTTCCTGATAAAATGTCTGAAATATGAGATTTGAACTCTGGCCATCTTGGCTTCTAAGGAGCATTCTGGTTGTTCTTTTTCCAACACAGTTTTGTGTGTTCTGCTGGCAGTGCATGGTACTTTTAATATTCTCCTCTAACACCATAACTCAAACACATCAGTTATTTGATGGGTTTCCCTATTCACTGTCCAACTTTCACATGCCTATGAGGCTATTAAAAATACTATGGCTTGGGCCACATGCACCTTAGTGCTCAAACTGATATCTTTGTTCTTGAATACTTGAAAGAGGTCTTGTGGAGCATATTTGCCTAAGGCAATATCTCATTTGATTTCTTGACTGCTGCTTCCATGGGTACTGATGGTGGATCCAAGTAAAATGAAGTCTTTGACAATGTCAATCTTTCTCCATTTATCATATGCTTATTAGTCAAGTAGTGAGATTTTGTTTTTCTTTACATTGAGGTGCACCTATACCAAAGACTGTGATCTTTAATCTCCATCAGTAAGTATTTTAAGTCCCATTCACTTTCAGCAAGTAAGGTTGCATCATCTGCATATCACAGGTTGTTAATTATTCCTCCAATACTGATGGTGCATTCTTCTTCATATAATCCAGCTTCTTGGATTATTTGCTCAGCATACAGATTAAATAACTATGGTGAAAGAATACAACAGTGGCACACATCTTTTCTGATTTTAAACCATTTTAAACCATTCAGTGCCCCTTTGACTGCTTCTTGGTCTATGTACAGTTTCTTCATGAGCATGATTAAGTGTTCAGGAATACTCATTCTCCACAGTGTTGTCCATAGCTTGTCATGATCCATGCAGTTGCAAGCCTTTGTATAGTCAACAAAGCACAGGTAAACATCTTTCTGGTATTCTCTGCTTTTAGCCAAGATCTATCTGAGGTCAGCAATGATATCCCTTGTTTCACAGCCTTGTCTAAATTTGTTTTAAACTTCTGGCAGTTCCCTATCAATGTACTGTTGCAGCCATTTTGAACTATCTTTTGAAAATTATTACTGAC
>NW_006408880.1:159872-160480 GCF_000296735.1 Chrysochloris asiatica
ACCACAACTCCAAAGCATCAGTTTTTCTAGTCTTCCTTATTTACTGTCCAGATTTCACAAGCATATGAGGTTATTGAAAATACCATGGCTTGGGTCAGGTGCCCTTAGTCCCTCTAGTTGATATCTTTGCTCTTCAACACTTTAAAAAGGTCTTGTGCTGCAGATTTGCCTAATGTAATATGTCATTTGATTTCTTGACTGCTGCTTCCATGAGGGTTGATAGTTGATACAAGAGGAATGAAGTCCTTGAAAACGTCAATCTTTTCTCCATTGATAAGAATGTTGTTTATTGGTCCAGTGGTAAGGAGTTTTGTTTTCTTTACAATGAGATGTAATCCATACTGAAGGCTGTGCTCTTTGAGCTTCATCAGTAAATATTTTTAGTCCTCTTCACTTTCAGCAAGCAAGGTTGCATCATCTGCATATCACAAGTTGTTAATGAATCTTCCTTCAATCCTGATGCCATGGTTTTCTTCATAGAAGCCAGTTTCTCAGATTATTTGCTAAGCATATAGGTTGAATAAGTATAATGAAATAATATAACCCTGTCGCACACCTTTCTTAATTTTAGAATATTCAGTGTTCCCATGTTCTGTTTGAACAACTGC
>NW_006408880.1:161778-168448 GCF_000296735.1 Chrysochloris asiatica
TGATTTTGCAGATGTAGTCAATTTGAATTTGCAGATGTTGTTGTTAAGTGCCATCAAATCAGTTCTAACTCATAAATATTCTGTACAGGATTTCTGAGGAGCAGCTGGTGAATTTGAACCATTGACTTTGCAGTTCAAACAGATCTTGCAGTCTAGTTCATTATTCCACCTTGCCACACTTGTTAAGTACCTTTGAATCAGTTCCAACTCGTAGCAACCCTGTATACATTTTCCGAGGAACAGCTGGTGAGCTTGAACCACTGACCTCGTGGTTTAAACTGACCTTGAGGTCCAATGCTTTATTCCACAGTGTGACACCAGCAATCCACTAATTAGCAACCACTAATTCTCCCCTCAATATTTCCCCCCACATTCCAGAGTTCAGAAATTTGCTGTGATGTCTCAGAAAACTCATGGATCATCAAAGATATGGCTCACATTGTTGTGTTGCCTGGCAAGTCCCAAATCAGCAGTTCAGATGTCAGTCTAGTGGATTGTCCTCACACACAGGGATCTGGTAACATCCAAGCTTTGGAAACTGGAAAATCAGCTCTGGCTCATGGCTTAAGTCCCAAGAATGAGAGGTCAGATACAGGAGAGCTTGATATATTAAGCAAAGAGGCACAGCCCACTTACATCACTAAGATGGCGCATTTAATATCCATGCTAGAGTTTTAAGTTTTTACAACTACTATTAAGTTTGATAACATTCATAGATGAATCCTTTCAGAATCTTCTACATTATCTCTCCCGGACCCACCATGAAAAGTCGTTTGGTGGGAGTTGCAAAGACTATGTCTAGAAGAGACATATTAAATAATTCATACCACCACATCCATATACTGAACTATTTTCTAGTAAAAACAGAAATAAAATCCTGATACATGCTACCAGTGCTTCTTAGAATGTCATTAGTTGATAAAATAGCTAATTTCAGAAAAGACTGTGCTTTATTATGGAAATAAACTATTTAATAACTGGTGTTGGGATAAGACAGAACAAAATAAATAAAAATAACTAGGATTTCTACCTCAACTTCTATCCTTCTCCATACACACAATTATTTTTAGGTGAATGTAAACAATTCAATGTGGAATGCAAAACTGTAAAATATATAAAAGAAAGTATAGAAGATATTTTTATGACCTTGGAATATGATAGTGTTTTTTGTAACAAGACATATTGTTTTCTACATAGCAATTGATTACAATGGATTTAAGATCTTCAGTTCATTGAAAGGTGCCATAAAAAGATTGAAAACACAAGCAACACCCTAGATGATCTTTGCAAATCATATAACCATCTAAGGGTTACAATAGAAGTATACAGAAAATCACATAAATCAAAAAGGCAAAAGCCAATACAATAACAGCAAAGATTATTAATAAGTATTTGACAAATAAAATATATATTGTTTTATCATTCCAAACAAACTCACTGCCAATGAGCCAATTTCAACTCATAGCAAGCCCACAGGACATGGTAGAACTGCCCCCACATGGTTTCCAAGGCTATACTGCCAACTGTTTGATTAGCAGCTGAATGCCTAACCACTGTACCACCAGGTCTCCTATACATTTTCATATTAAATATATTAAAATTATCAAACACTTTATTAATTGTAAAAATGCAAAGAAAAATCATAATGTGATATAATTTTACACTAAACTGACAAAAATTAAAAGCCATTATATTAGCAAAAATGTAATACAATGGGAGCTGTCATGCATTGTAGGTGGGAGTGCAAATTAGTTAATTATATTAGAAAGGGTTTGCATTATCTAGTAAAGTTTAATGTGTACATGCTCTATGACACAGCAATTGTATTTAAACACATATGATAGGAGTCCTGGTATGGCACTGTGCATTAGTGTGCCAGATTGCACAACCATTTGAACTGCAAGGTCAGCAGTTCAAGCTTATCAGCAGCTCCTCAGAAACCCTATACAGTGTTACTATGGGTTGGAGCTGACTTGATGGCACTTAATAACAACAACAACATGTATGATAGGCAAAGTTAATGCACATGTATACTAGGAGACATTTATAAGAATATTCATAGAAGCACTATTTACAAAGGAAAAATTAGAATTAAACCCAATACCCATCAGAATACTAAATAATCATGAAGTGAAATTTGACTTAGTATTGAAAATGAATGAACAACATCAGCCTAAGGAAATCTCAAAAACAAGTGTTATGTCAAAGCAACAAGATACAGAATACATACAGTATAACTCAATTATATTAAGCTTAAAAATAAATATGAGTAATAGACTATTAAAAGATATATACATAGGAGAATATTGCTAACTGCTGTCAAGTTGGTTTTGACTCTTAATAAATCTGTATAGGGTTTCTGAGGAACAATTGGTGGGTTTGAACCACTGACCTTGTGGTTAGCAGTCCAGTGTTTATCCTACAGCATCTCACCAGTACATATATGACTGTTGTTGTTATTATTAAGTGCTGTGGAGTCAGTTTTGACTCATAGCAACCCTGTCTAGGGTTACTGAGGAGCAGCTGGTGGATTTGAACTGCTAACCTTGAGGTTCAAACCAGCCTTGCAGTCCATTACATTATCCTTGAGCACTCCAGGACATCATTGGTGACTATACCATAAGTAAAATCAAAGGAATAATTCAAATAAAATTCAAGATAATAGTTATCTTTAATGTGGTTATTGTTGTTACTAGGTGCCGTCAAGTCAGTACCAAATCATAGTGATAGAACATACAACAGAACAAAACACTACCCGGTCCTGGGCCAACCTTACAATTGTTAGCACGCTTGATCCCATTGATACTGTCACTTCCATTCCATTTCACTGAGGTCTTCCTCTTTTTTCTCCGACCCTCCAACTTACCAAACATGACATCCTTCCCCTCCTGACAATACGTCCAAAATATGAGAGACAAAATTTGGCCATCCTGGCCTCCAAGGAACACTCTGGCTGCACTTCTTCCTACACAGTGGTGAGAAATATAACAGGAACGGGCATACAGGGGACTTTTCAGTTTCTACTTTTTAAATTGGGTACTGGGTACATGAACATTCATTTCATTGTATTTTAAACCGAACACTGTGTTTTATTCACCTTTTTAGTGCATAATTCATGGTTTTAAAAATTAATTCACCATTTGCCCCACTACTCATCATGAGTCATTCTTGTGATCTGGCACTTGAATGATTATCTGTGCAGTTAGCCTAAAACTACACCAGGTTTAGCCCTGATAGTCCCACATCCCAAGAAATCACTTAGTTCTAGGCAGACTGTGATGGATGGACACTCTACCTGGTGTAGTAGAATGGTATAGTAGAACAGGGGTAGTGGAATGGATTTATTTGATATGACTTTTCTATCCAGTCTTTGTTACTTCTACCAAATGACTGAGTGTTTTTAAGTTCCATCAAGTCAGTTCTGACTCATAGTGAATCTGTACAATGAATCTGGTGGGAATGAACTTTCAACTTTTTAGTTAACAGCCTAGTGCTTATCTTACAGCACCACGCAAATAGGGAGTGTGAGACTCTAACTCAGGGATTGCTTAGTCTTGCTATTTCACTAGATTTAAAAGGAAGCCATCTCAGAAGCAAGAACAGAAGAGCCCAGGACCATGAGCAGAGCACTGCCCAGAAAAGCAGAAGCTGCAGTGGGGATAGAGTTCCAGAGCCATGGGCTTCCTGACCAACCCGCCAAGTAAAACTGCGTGCCTTCTGGCAAAGGGCTGACTTGCATAATGTGCCAATTGGGCATTAACTGACAGCCCTGTTGTTGTTGTTAAGAGCTGTTGAATTGATTCCTATACATAGTGACCGTGTATAGGGTTTCCAAGAAGCAGCTGGTGGGTTGGAATCATAGACCTTGCAGTTAGCAGATAAGTGCTTATCCTAGAGTACTACACCAGGAACCAACTGTTAGTACTAAAGGAGATCTCTCCACTCCTCTTCTACTCATACTCTACCTGGTGCCTACACATAGGAAAAAGTAGGAAGGATGTCTCATGTTATGCTTTCTTCTGTGACTTCCTCTCAACTTGGGCAACCCAGGATAATCTCCACACCATCAGTAGGAATGAAGGCCTCTGCCTCTCCATCACTTCTCTCTCCAATCAAAAAGCACAGGGAGCAAATAAAAAACTCCACTGCTTAAACAGATGCCCAAGAAAACTAAGGTGTCAGATTGCCATTCCATGGCATCCCAAGATACTCCTGGGGCTTCTCATATTTCACAGGCAAAGTGGAAGGAGAAGAGAAAAGAGCGATGAGTCATAACATCACCTTATTCCTTAATAAGCCAGTTATCAACAATTCCTTTCCTGCATCCTTCACTGTCTTCTGTTCATTCAGACATGACAGGGGAGGCAAGTTTACTGTTAACAAGACCAGTTCTTTGATCTCTTAGCACTGCTATCATGGTTCTCTGGCAAAATGTGAAACCCACAGGTTGAAGGGATCACCACTACTCTCTCCATAGGGACATACTCTTGTCTGAAAAATAAATCTTTAAACCCTGCTTCATGTTCTTTGGATATAAATGTCAAAAAATGCATCATAAGATCTGTTCTTGATATTTGAGAGAGAATCTCCACATGACAACTCTTTAGTACATGATTCATTTTCAGAAAAACTCAAGCACCTGTTAGTAACATGCCAATTTCCTTTTGTAGATGCTTTTAGCAAATAATAAGAGAAAATGCATCAGTGCTGCACAACTCTGGCTACAAATTAGACACTCCTGGAGAACTTCTACAAAGATTGAAGCCCTTGCCTTGTTGCTGTTGTTTTAGGTGCCATCGAGTCAGTGCCAACTCATAGCAACCTTAAGACAACAGAATTAAACACTGCCTGGTTTACTCCAAGCTCACGATTATTGCTAAGCTTAAGCCCATTATTGCTGCCACTGTGTCAATCCATCTCATTGAAGGTCTTCCTCTACTTCACTGACCCTCCATTTTACCAAGAATAACATCCTGGTCCCTCCTGGTAATATGTCTGCAGTTGATAATATGAGAAACATAATATAATATAAGAGATGAAGTCTTGCCATCTTGACTTCTAAGGAACATTCTGTATGCACTGCTTCCTAGGCCAATTAAATCGGTTTCTCTGAAGGTGGAACAGTGAGCACAGGAATTTTTTTACAAAGCTCCTTTAGTGCAGTGTATTGGGTAAAAATCATATATTAATAAGGTTGAATTGGAAAGAAACTCTTTGAGTAATTCTAATAGTTCTTCATTAACTTTTTAATCTACCATCATTGAACACATTTGTATATGTGGTAGACAATATGAAGGGACTTCAAAAAGTTTGTAGAAAAATTCCATGATCATTTATTTCCATTATTTCATGAATTTTTGATGCTTCCTCATACAAAGTGAGCTCTGGTAGCATAGTGGTTACGAATCAGGCTGTGAACCACAAGGTCAGCAGTTCAAAACTACCAGCTGTTCCATGGGAGAAAGATGAGGCTTTCTGCTCCCGTAAAGATTTACAGCCTCAAAACCCTGTACAGCGTCGCTATGAGTCAGAACTGACTCCACAGCACATAATCACCATCATCATACAAAGTCAAATATTCTTAGGCTACCTGTGGGGAAAAATAAGCTTTGTCATTAGGAACATCTTAGTGTGCCAGACCTGAAATGAGTGTGGTCTCATACTGTGTATGATGGATGCCTTATGGCATTACAAAATGGGTTGAGTTTGTAGTTAATGGGGAAATGGCACTCCACAAGCACCAGAATTACTTTGTGATATGTGACATCATTAAAATTTAAAGAAAGAATTGCATTTTACAATGTATTAAAAACAGAGGCAAAATCCTTAACAATATTAAAATTCCAGTTTGGCTAACTGAACTGCCTAACCTACCAAGTATCCTATTTAGCAATTTTTTCCAAAAGACTATAAAACCAGAAGTTGTCCTTATCATCTGAGATCAGAAAAGAACAAAAGTGACTTTGTAGCCAATACCATACTGATTTGATAATATAATTTGATAATAATATACAGATAATATTTAACTGCAGAAAACATCTAACCCTAATGTTATTCTTCTACTCATGATAGTCTTCTTCTAGATCTTCAACTACTAGTGTGTTGATAAATCTGATCTCTGTAGTTGAACAAAACCTCCAGTATTAGATGAAGCCCCTTCTCTAATAAGATGAAATGAACCAGCTATCAATTTTGCTGGAAAGACTGTTATTGTTATTGTTAGGTGCAATCAAGTCAGTACTGACCCATAGCGACCTTATGCACAGCAGAACGAAAAACTGCCCGATCCTGGGCCAACCTCACTATTGTTGCCACGCTTGAGTCCATTGATGCTGCCACTTGGCTGCCAAAATAACAAATAGATCTGTTTTGGAGGAAGTCCCCCAACCTCACTACTGTTACCATGCTTGAGTCCATCGATGCTCCCACTTGGCTATTCCATCTCATTGGGGACTTCCTCTTTTCCTCTGACCCTCCATCTTACCAAATATGATATCCTTATCCAGAGACTACTCCCTACTGAAAATATGTCTGAAGTATGAGAGACGAAGTTTGGTCATCTTGGCCTCCACGGAGCACTCTGGCTGCACTTCTTCCAAAACAGATTTATTGGTTATTTTGGCAGCCCATGCACTTTCAATATTCTCCTCCAATACCATAACTCAAAGGC
>NW_006408880.1:169391-172155 GCF_000296735.1 Chrysochloris asiatica
CTTCCAAATTTCTTGGCAGAGATGAGTGAGTGCCTCCTGTGCCGCCTCACTTTCTTGAAAGATTTCAATTTTTATTCCAAAAATTTCTGGTGCCTTGTTCTTTGCCAATTCCTCCAGTGCACCTTGGACTTCCTCCCTAAGGAAAGACTAGTAAAAAATAAAAACGACGTTCAACCAAAATTTATCTTCAAGACTGTTTACGTATGGAAAACATTAAGACAAATTCACCTCTACTGGTGATGTGCTGTGGGCTAATGCACTGAACTACAAACTCACCAGCTGCTCCTTGAAAACCCTACACAGGGTCACTATGAATTGGAACTGATGCGATAGCACTCAACAACAACAACCACAAAAATAACTCTCAGAAATATGGCCATTGATTTTTTTTTTTTTTTTTTTTACAAAACTGAAAAGTAATGATAGTGTTTTCAAAAAATGGTACTGCAACAATTGGGCATAATCCATGTGCAAAACGAGGATGAACTTCAACCTAAACTTCACACCTTATACATCAAAACACATTATATATCTAAATTTTAATGGAGACTTATAAAACTTTTAGAATAAACCAGTAGTGACCTGAGATTAGTCAGAGTTTTTACACACAACTTTGGAATCATGACACACAAAAGAAAATAATTATAAAATAGAATAAAAATTTAACATGCTTTCTCTGTGCAAATAGCAATGTTAAGAGAATAAAAACAAGCTAAAGATTGGAGGAAAGTATTTGCAAATCACATATCTGACCTTAATTCATATCCAGAACATATAATGTCATCTCAAAACTCAACAGAAAAAAAAAAAAAATTAAAATGGAAAAAAGATTTGGATAACTCACCAGTGAAGAGATACAAATAGCAAAATGAACATGAAAAGTTATTCAACATTAATAAACACAGGAAATAAAATTAAAACCATAATAATGTACTACTTTCTCATTTTTTTTTCCAGTTGTCATTAAGTCAACAGTGACTCATAACAACACCATGTGTGTTAAGAGTAGAACTGTACTCCTTAGCATTTGCAAGGAGTAATTTTTTTTTTTTTTTCAGAAGTAAATTGTCAAGCTTTCCTTCTGAGGCATCTCTGCATCTCTGTCATTTGCTAGTGTATGAGCCTTCCACCTTTCAGCTTACAGTCAAGTACATTAACCATTTGCACAGCCCATGGGCTTCCCACATAACTATTGTTGTTGTTAAGTGCCATCAAGTAGGTTCCAACTCATAGCAACCCTGTATATTAGTGTGACAAATAAAAATACTGACAATATCAAACATTGGCAAAGATATAGAGTAACTAAAACTATTATTCATTACTGGTGGAAATACAAAATTGTTCAGCCACTTTGGTGGTTTCATAAAAAATTTAACATACACATACAATATGACCCAAAATTCCTACTCCTGAGTATTTACCCTGACTCTGAATAGGGTTTCTGAGGCTGCTCCTTGATGTTGGTGGTAGTAGTTATGTGCCGTGGCATTGGTTCTGACTCATAGTGACCCTGTATAGGGTTTCTGAGGCTATAAATCTTTCTCTGTGGAGGACCTAATGTATGGTTAGCAGACTAACATGTAACTGCTATACCATCAGGGCTCCTTAGTGTTTACCCTAGAAAAATTATCACTTCATTCATAATCACTAAAAACTAGGAACAACCCAAACATATTTCAGTGAGTAAATGGATAAACAGATTGCAGTAAATCAATATAACTAAATATTACTCAGCAAAGTAAAAAGGAACCATTGATACATGTAATAACTTGAAAGGACCTCAAAAACAGAAACCTACCTCAAAAAGTTACATGTTGTAAGACTTCACTTATATTACATTGTCTTAGAGACAAAACTTTCATGATGGAAAACAGGTTTGTGGTTGCCAGCATCTTGAGGTGGGAGGAATATATAACTACAAAGGCATTGCATGAAGGAATTTTCTTCATTTTGGTTTCTGATAGTGAAGGTGGTAATTATATGAATCAACTATGTGTTAAAATTAATAAAACTTCATACCTCATCCCCAAATCGTCATATGCTTACTGTACAGTAGGAGTCCTGGTGTGGTGCTCTAGGATAAATGCTGGACCGCAAAGTTGTATGAACCACAAAGTAGGTGGTTCTAACCCACCAGTCACTCCTCAGATACCCTAAACAGGGTCATTATGTGTCAAGATTTACTCAATGGCACTTAACAACTTAAAAATTGTATGATAAGGCAGTACAGTGACTCCATACAATAAGGACTGGATTACAAATCACGAGGTATGTGGTTCCAGCCCATCAGCCACTCCACATGAGAGAGATGAGGCTTTCTACTCCTGCAAAAATTTACAGCCACAGAAACACTGTACAGGGTTACTATGCAACAGCATTGATTGAACAACACTTAACAATAACACAACAACTGTATGATAAAATTTAAAAGTTTACTTTGTTTTCTTTACCTAAATAAAAGCAGAAGTAAGCCTTGAGGATCCTTTCTTGCCCTGTACAAACAGCAATCTCTACCACACAGTAGTCAGTTATCTTTTGAAAATTCAAATCTAATCACTTTAGTCTCTGCTCAAAATGTTCAAGACCTTCCCATCTATTTTATAATAAAATCCAAAGTCTACAAGGCCTAAATGATCCTACCCATGCCAAACTCTCTACCCTCAACATTCAGTGTTCCCATGTTCTGTTTGAACAACTGCTTCTTGGTCTAGGTACAGATTTCTTAGAAGTACAATTAAGTGTTCTGGAATACTCATACTTCTCA
>NW_006408880.1:173472-175509 GCF_000296735.1 Chrysochloris asiatica
TCCAACTACTGGTCCCTCCTCTTTGCTCCCTACTTTTGCATTCCAGTCACCAGTAATGAGCAATTCATCTTGATTGCATGTTTGATCGATTTCAGGTATTTCATGTGTTTTGAGGGTTGTTTTTTGTTTGTTGGTTTTTTTACTGAATAATCCCCAACACCTGGAATAGTGCCTGGTACATATTATGCAATCCAATTACAGTTCAATTTAGGACCAAAACATAATTACATATATTGTGACATTTATCAAATCACAGGTAACTTTCATTACCTCCTCTGTCTTTGTCAGCTTCCTACTTGGTCCTTTATCTTGTGCATTGAGTGTTCAACATCAACCTCAGCACTTCTCTAGGTACCAGTGAATTCTAAAAAATATATTTTCCTCTCTAGAAAAAAGTGAGGAAGTTTACATATATATTAAAACTCTAGAGCTTTGTGACTTTTCATTTATACTTATTCAATCTGTATTTTGAATATATTAATCTAAGAAGTTGGATTATATGAAGAACATGGCATCAGGACTGGAAAAAGACTCATTAACAACTTGTAATATGCAGATTTTGCAACCTTGCTTGCTGAAAGTAAAGAGGATTTAAAATACTGATGAAGATAAAAACCAGTCTTTGTTATGGGTTGCACGGCAATGTAAGAAAACAAAAATCCTTATCAGTGGACCAATAAACAGAATCCATATAAGTGGAGAAAACGACTGACGTTGTCAAGGACTTCATTTTGCTTGGATCAACCATTAACAGTCACTTAAGCAGCAGTCAAGAAGTCACATGACCTATTGCATTAGGCAAATCTGCTGCACAAGACCTCTTTAGAGTGTTCAAAAGCAAACATGTCAGTTTGAGAACTAAGGTGTGCCTTACCCAAGCCATGGTATTTTCAGTAATCTCTCTGGTAACGTAGTGGTTACGAATCGGGCTGCAAACCTTAAGGTCAGCAGTTCGAAACTACCAGCTGCTCTGCGGAGAAAGATGAGGCTTTCTACTCCCGTAAAGATTTACACCCTGGGAAACCCTGTACGGGGTCACTATGGGAGGGAACCGACTCGATGGCACTTAACAACAACAACAACAACATATGCATATGAAAGCTGGACAGTGGATAAGGAAGAACTTATAAGAATTGAGTTATGGTGTTGGAGGAGAATATTAAAAGTATCAGGGTTTACCAAAAGAACAAACCAATCTGTGTTGGAAGAAGTGCAACAGAATGCTTCTTGGAAACCAGCATGGAAAAACTTTGTCTTTCATACTTCAGACATATTATCAGGAGGGGCAGGCTCTGGAGAAGGATATCATGTCTGGTGAAATGATGGTCGAAAAAAAAGAGGAGGACCTCTAACATGATGGATTGGCATAGTGACAACAGCAATGGGATCAAGTGTAGCAACAATTGTGAGGTTGGCGCTGCACTGGGCAGTGTTTCCTTCTTTGTGTGCATAGGGTTGCTATGAGCCAGTACCAATTCAATGACACCTAACAACAACAACAGCATATAGCAGCATGTAGTTCTGTTGGACATGAGGTTGCCATGTGTTAGGAAGAGACTTGATGGCAGCTAACAAATACAATGTACCAAATCCATTCTGCAGATGATCTCTAAGTTCAGATGGGATATATTCAAGGTCATATTTTAGCTCTCATGGACTTGTTTTCATTTTCTTCAGCTTCAGATTGAATTTGCTTGTGAGTAATTGATGGTCTGTTCCACAGTCTGCCCCTGGCCTTGTTTTCACTGATAATATGGAGCTTTTCCATTGTCTATCTCCTAAGATGTAGTGAATTTGATTTCTATGTATTCCATCTGGTGAGGTCCATGTGTATAGTCATCTTTTATGCTGTATAAAGAAGGTATTTGAAATTAACAAATCAATGGTTTTGCAGAATTCTATCGTACGTTCTCCAGCATCATTTCTATCACCAATGCCCTATTTTCCAACTATTGATCCTTCCTCTTTGCTCCCAACCTTTGCATTACAATCACCAGCAATGAGCAATACATCTTGATTGCATGTTTGATCAATTTC
>NW_006408880.1:176909-186066 GCF_000296735.1 Chrysochloris asiatica
CAATATTTGTGTGTTCCATTTCATTTTTGACAGTTTCCAACTTTCCTATATTCTTATTTAGTACATTCCATGTTCTCATTATTAATGAATGTTTACAGCTGTTTCTTTTCATTTTGAGTTCTGTCCTGTCAGTAAATGAAGGCCCTGAAGGCTTTACTCCATTAGCATCATCATGGTCAACTCTACTTTCTGGAGGTAGCTCTTCCCCAGTATTATTTTAAGTGCCTTTCAATCTGTGGGGCTCAGTTTTTGTCACTGTATCTGACAATATTCTGGTGTTCTTCATTATGTTTCAATATTCAATATTCTATTGCCATCAGACAGTTTTCCACTGATATTTAAAGGTTTTCAGCAACTAAATATTCAGAAGTTGTCCATCTCTCCTTCTTGCTAGTCTGTCTTTGTCTGGAAACTCTGCTGAAATCTGTCCTCCATGAGTGACCCTCCTGATATTTAAAATATCAGTGGCATAGTTTCTAGAATCATAACAACATGCAAACTGCCACATTATGACAAACTGGCAGACAAGAAGTGCCTAGTCATGTGTTATCCCCCTTCTGTTTTTTATAATGAACTTTTGTGAACCATGGGTTTGTAATCACTGATTTTCAGAAAAAGATCTTCAAGCCTTTCTTCCTAGTTTGCCTTAGTCTGAAAGCTCCATTGAAACCTGTTCAGCATCAGAGCAACATGCACTTCCAACTGACAGACAAGTTGTGATTGAGCATATTGTATGTTGGCTGGAAATAGAATTCACATTTTCACTTGGATGGTGAGAATTCCACCACTGAACCATCAATTATTCCTTTACAGCTTGCTGATGAGACTGTCATTGTGCTAGGTGTTGGGGTTAGAATGCACAGGGTCTCTGCCCCAGTGTTTTGGGCTCTGGAGATGGTTGTTGTAATTGTTGCTAAATGCCATTGAGTCTGTTCCTATTCGTAGTGACCCTGTGTAGGGTTTCCAAGGAGTGGTTAGTCAATTTGAACTGATGACCTTGTAGTCCACAGTCCAGTGCTTATCCTACAGTGCCACACCAGGGAATTATAGGCAGTACTAAGTCTACAGAGGAAGACCCTGTGTAGCTAAAGCTTAGTCAACCTGAGGCAGGAAGGGATTGTCAAATTATACCTGATATCCTAGGACAGGTGGATGTTGTTTTAAGTGCCATAGAGTGGGTTCCAAGTCAAAGCAACCCTGTTTAGGATTATTTTTGAGGAGTGTCAGTTTGAACCACCGACCTTGTGATTAACAGTCCAGTGTTTATCCTATAGTGCCATGCCAGGACTCCATAGTATCTTTATAAATACCCATGGATGGATCCTGTTTTTTTGTTATTAGAAGGAATCTTAAAAAGTGTCAGACATAGTTATTTGGAGTCATTCTATTCATAAATATTATATGAAGTGCCAGAAACTTTATACATATGACTATAATTTCCTCATAAATTCTGTATATTCTATGAAAAGAAGACTTTCAGATGCCAAGTTTCACAAATAAAAGTTCTTGCTTCCCATCATAATATAGAATTAATCTTTTCTGGTATAAAATATAAGTGTGATAAAGATGTATGCTATTTTATCTTTTTTGAGTCTTATTTTCAAGAAATAGAGCAAACCAATTGATGTAGAAATAACCGCCATTTTGACTAAATTGTTCTATAAGTCAATTCAGTTATAAACCAAACCAGTAATTTTAAAAGGATATATGTTTCTCTTTTAAACTCCAAAATACCTTTCAGACTAAAGACTATATTTGGTGGTGAAATGTCTGTTGCAATATATTCAAGAAAGCAGCTAGGTATAAGCTGATTTGTATTCTTTGATCTTTCAAGGGCAAATACAGCAAACATATACTTCACATCTTCTAAGAAAATGCTATGATGTTACTTTCTTTGAGCCCACACTCCCTTCTAGTTATATTCATTCATTTATTCAGTAATATTACTGACTAAAATAGTATGCAATTTCCAATGGTAGGTGCTGAAGACAGAATTGTAAACATTAAAAAAGACGTAGTCTCTTCCTTCATAATGTTATTATTAAGTACTGTTGTTGCTGTTGCAGGTGCCATCGAGTTGGTGTCAACTCCTAGTGACCTTATGCACAGCAGAACGAAACATTGCATGATCCTGGGCCAACCTCACTATTGTTGCCACGTTTGAGCCCACTGATGCTTCCACTTGGCCAATCCATCTTGCTAGGAGCCTTGCTCTTTTTTCTGACCCTCAACCTTACCAAACATGATATCCATGTCCAGTGACTGGTCCCTCCTGACAATATGTCCAAAGTATGAGAAATAAAGTTTGGCCATCTTGACTTCCAAGGAGTATTCTGGCTGTGCTTCTTCCAACACAGATCTGTTGGCTCTATGGGCAGCCCATGGCACTTTCAATATTCTCCTCCAACACCATAACTCAAAAGCATCAATTCTTCTATGGTCTTCCTTATTTACTGTCCAACTTTCACATGCATATGAGGTTATTGAAAATACCATGGTTTGGGTCAGGTGCACCTTAGTCCTCAAGCTGACATCTTTGCTTTTCAATACTTTAAAAAGGTCTTGTGCAACAGATTTTTCTAATGCAATACATTGAGTCAGTTACAATTCATAGCAACCCTGTGTAAAGTTTCTGAGGAGTGGCTGGTGAGCTTGAAATACTGACCTTGTGGCTAGCTGTCCAGTATTTACCCTATAGCACCACACCAGGACTCTCTCATAATGTTTTTGTTGTTGTTGATAGTGCTGTCAAGTCATTTCTGACTCTCAGTGACCCTGCATAAGGTTTCTGAGGAGTAATTGGTGGGTTTTAACTTATCAAGTAGCAATCAAGGCTATTAGAGACCAAGGTGGAAACATTAGAAACCAAGGTAGAAAACTAGTCCTCTTAAAGATTAGTCCTTGAACTGGTACAATGTCACAGTCATTGAGCTTTATTTCTCAAAGCAATTATAGTATAATCCAGATTCATCTGAAGAGGAAAAGACCCCATCTCTCAATGGGAGGAGAACCAAAGAACCTGTGGACATCTTTAACCACCATGGCAGAAAGAGCATTCATGATAGAGGAAACATATGTAAAAAATCTCTATGAGAAGAAGGTTTATAGAAGTAGGGAACAGAAAGGTCCACATGGCTTCAGCACAAAATGGTTATGGTCTTTATTCTAAGAGCAATGTGGGGTCATTAAAGAATTTTTCTCCTTTTAAGATGCCTCAAAATTTTATTTATTAGGTTGTTACTCCTTTTAAAGATCTTAAGCAGGGGATGAAATGATCCATTTTTCAGCTCAGTGGAGGACAGTTAGGGAAGCCATGTAAAAAATTATGGCTATGATGGTGACAGTGTTGGCAGTGAATATGGAAAAAAATGAAGGGTTCAGCAGATTTTTGTCGGTAACAAATTTAATATTATTCTAGCAATAGACTGGACATGGGGAATAAAGAGGAAGGAATTTGATGTCAGTTGCTGTTAAGTGGGCTGCAACTCATGGTGACCTTATGTATAACAGAATAAAATATTGCCCGGTCCTGTGCCATCTTCATGTGTGTATATATGTTTAAGTCCACTGTTGCAGTTATTCTGCAAACCTGTCTCACCGAGGACTCCCCTAGTTTTCTACCAAATATGGTGGTTACATTATTTTATTTATTTGTCCAAATTCACAAAATGATCCACTTACATTTAAGAACTGTGATTAGGTTGTTGTTTTTTAACTATACTAAAATATTCTGGAGTACATATCAACTATAAACTCAAGTCAGGGATATCTAGATACATAAGATATTTTGTTTCATTTCTGGAAAGCCCCATGTTATACTTTCAAAACTACTTCCAAAGGTTGAGATGAAGATATTCTTTAAGAAAGGTTTTTTAATAGGTAGCTATTTGCAACCAACCAAAAGAAACAGCTCTCAGAATACTAGCTCTTTTCTATTAGAGGAGGAACCTGATCACTTATTGAATCAGGGAGCCCTGAGATGTTTGTTGATCAGGTATATACAGTAATCATATCCAAAATTTTCTAGTGAATAGCAGTAATAAAAAGGAGATAGATACTGCAGTGGGTTAAGCATTGAGCTGTTAACCAAAGGATCAGTGGTTTGAATCTTTCAGTTGCTCCCCAAGAGGAAGATGAAGCAGTCTGCTCCCATAAAGATTTACAGCCTCAGAAACCCTATGAGGCAGTTCTATTCTGTCCTATAATGAGTCATAACCCACTTGATGGCAATGGAGTTAGTTTTGGTTTTAATATTACTGGTGGAAATATATTTGACTACCCAACTGAAAACTGAAAAGACTCACATACATTTTGTATTTCTCAAATTCAGTAAGTTACATCTTGTCAGGCTAAAGCACAGAACAAATGTGATATCAGAATGCCTGAAAGGTGTCCTATTATTCTTTAATGACTTGTGCAAAGAGCAAAAAATCCAGTGTTAGTAGTAGCCAGGCATATGAATTAAACACATATTTTCAGGACCTTTCCATTCAATTCTGAACTTCATGTTATTTGAGTCATGGGTGTCAAAAGAGTAATGCTAAATATGGGGAGTTGTCTAAAGAGTAATGCTAAATATGAAGAAAAAAGTAGAGTTTCAGAGATCAGTATTTGTGTCCATTCCAAAGAGAGGTGACCCAATGGAATGCGGAAATCATCAGACAATATCTTTGATATCCCATTCGAGTAAAGTTTTACTAAAGGTAATACAGAAACAGCTGCAAGTATATATTGACAAACAACTTCCAGAGATTCAAGTTGGACTCAGAAGAAGATGTAGAACGAGGGATATCATTGCTGATGTCCGATGGATCTTGACTGAAAGTAGAGACTATCAGAAAGATGTTTACCTATACTTTATTGACTACACAAAAGCTTTCAATTGTGTGGATCATGACAAGTTATGCGAAGTATGAGTAGTCTGGAACACTTAATTGTGCTCATGAGGAATCTGTATATGGACCAAGAAGCAGTTGTTCAAACAGAACATAGGAACACTGAATGGATTAAAATTAAGAAAGGTGTGAAATAGGGTTGTGTTCTTTCACCATACTTATTCAACCTGTATGCTGAGCAAATAATCTGAGAAGCTGGATTATATGAAGAAAAATGTGACATCAGAATTGGAGGGAGACTCATTAACAACCTGAGATATGCAGATGATACAACATTGCTTACTGAAAGTGAAGAGAACTTAAAGTATTTAAAGATGAAGATCAAAAACCACAGCCTTCAGTATGGATTACATCTCAATGTAAAAAGCAAAACAAAAATCCTCACCACTGAACCAATAAACAACATTCTTATCATGGAAGCAGCAGTCAAGAAATCAAACAACGTATCCCATTAGGCAAATCTTCTGCACAAAACCTTTTTAAAAGTGTTGAAGAGCAAACATGTCAGCTTGAGGACTAAGGTACACCTGACCCAAGCAACAGTATTTTCAATAACCTCCTATGCATGCAAAAGCTGGACATTGAATAAGGAAGACCGAAGAAGAATTGTTGGCTTTTGAGTTATGGTGTTGAAGGAGAATATTGACAGTGCCATGGGCTGTCAAAAGAACAAACAGATCTGTGTTGGAAGAAGTGCAGCCAGAGTGCTCCTTGGAGGTCAAGGCAGCCAAACTTCATCTCTCATACTTCAGACAGGTGGCGGGTCAGAGAAAAAGAGGTAGACCCCAGCGAGATGGATTGGTAAAGTGGCAGCATCAGTGGGCTCAAGTGTGGTAACAATTGTGAGGTTAGCCCAGGATCGGGCAGTGTTTTGTTCTGTTGTACATAGGGTCGCTATGAGTCAGTACTGACTCGATAGCACCTAACAACAACAACATTTACATATTCAACTGAAAATGAGTTAGATAAAAGAAAAAGTCATAGATATGAACTTCTGGTAGACATGTTTCTAACTAGACTGATTCATATTACTAAGACAGTAAGCACTGGTATGATTAAGACTGAGGACCGAGAATACCATGTAGTTGTTGATGACGATGTTGTTAAGTGCTGTCGAATAGGTTCCAGCCCATAGCGAACCCATAGCCCTCTGTAAAAGAAAGCTGAAAAAAAACTAAGCAGAGACTGCTGCTTTAGGATGACTGCACACTGGAGTTAAAAACAAAAAAAAAGCAAAAGCAGCTTCCCAGTCAGGACCTGAGTGCTATGCTCATGGGTTCAATGACACTAATTATCAGAGTGAGACAGAAAGCAAAATATAAGACCTGGAGGCAACCAAAAAATTGCCAAGTAGGAAGTTGTGAGTGCAAAGGAAGAAAAATAAATTACAACTCTTGATGAGTCTGCAAACTAGAATTACAAAGCAATAAAAAAGATAGCCAAACAAATCAATAACTGAAGAAAAAAGTAAAATTAAAATTAATAAATTGAACAATATGAAACTGACATTACATAGAAATAGAAAGTTTATACTCTGTTTATTTCATGGAATAAATACAAAATCCATATATGGAATACTTTTTACAATGGCCATTTTGTTGTTTCTTGTTTTGTTTGCAATAGAAAAGAGCTGGAAGTCCTTTGTTTATTAATTGGAGTCAATAAGTAGAATGTGGTATATGTGGACAGGGAAAATCTATCAGAAGTAATGTACTAGATATTCATGTAGCATATCTTTAAAATAGTATTTCATGATATGTAATAAAATTTATATAGTGCCATTGCTGTTTTAAGTGCTGTCAAGTCAGTTCTGACTCACAGCAACCCCATATAAAGTTTCCAAAGAGTGGCTGGTGGGTTTGAACCAACAACCTGGTGGTTAATGGTCTAGTGTTGATCCTACAGTGCCACACCAGGACCACATGTGATAACATAATGTAGTTAAGTACTGTTGAGTCAGTTTTGACTCACTGCAACCCTGTATAGGATTTCTAAGGAGTGACTGGTGAGTTTGAACCACTTACTTGTGGTTCAAACTGACCTTGTGGTTGAGTGCTTATCCTATAGTGCCACATCATCGCTCCAGTAGCATAATGGTATATAAAATATGATTGCGTACATTAAATACATGCACACACACAGCTCAACACTAAATATTAAAAAGCATACACATATATCTAAGTAAATGCAATATGGTGGAGGCCTGTGGGAAAGAATGAATGCATTTGAAAGTAAGGATTCAAGGATAAGCTAATCATTTTTAAAACACTGAAATCTATGATTTGTTTGCGTGAGTTGATGATAATAGTTTACTATGACTTAAGAAATGTAATCAGCTGGGCACACCCACCTGAGGTGATTAGAAAATAAAATAAAACATGAATTAGTAAATCATGCTTAGCATTATACATCTCTCCCTTTCCGTAAAATTTCAACTAAGAATCAATAAAATGTACACTATCCCTGAACCGTTAACTACAAGGTTGGTGGTTCAAACCTACCAGCCACTCCTTGGAAACCTTACACAGAGTCAAAACTGAAGCACTTAACAACACAACACACTATTGATAATTTGTAACCAACCAAATGAAAACAGCTTCTTGGTTCTTGGTTCTTCTCCACTAGAAGAGAAACCTCTATTTCAATCATTCTATTTCAATTACCTCATATTCACACAAAATCTAGACAGTGAATAAGAAAGACCAAAAAAGAATCAGTGCATTTGAATTGTGATGTTGGAAAAGTATATTAAATATACCATGGATTGCCAGAAAAATAAACATACCTGTCTTGGAATGACTACAGTCAGAATGCTCCTTAGAAGTGAGCATGGTGAGACTTCAGTTTATGTAATTTTAGCATTTTATCAGGAGGTAACAGACCCTGGAAAAGGGCATTGTGTGTGGTAAAGTAGAGGGTCAATGAAAAAGAAGAAAACCCCCAATAAAATGAATTGACACAGAGCTTCAATGATGGGCTCAAATATAACAATAATTGTAAGGATTTCATGGGATGAGTCAGTGCTCTGTTTTTGGTACATAATGTCACTATGTATTGGAACCAACTTTATGTCACCTAACAACAACATTGACAACATGACTTTGGGGGAGGGGAAGGGAAGCAGAGATCTGATTCAACTACTTAATACAGAATACAATAAAGAAAATATCCTCTTTATCATGTGGAATGAGCTATTTTCACATCATTTACAAGTGAATGGTGACATGTTAATCTGCAGAGGTTTAAGGCATTGAGTACAAATGTCAAGAAATCCCAATTAAAGATTGAAAAATAGTTTCAGTGTAACAAAAATTAAAAATATTTCTTCATGAAAGGTATGATTTATCACTTTTTAATCTATTTTCCTCTGGTAGTATGTTGTTGTTGTTGTTAAGTGCCGTCAAGTCGGTTCCGACCCACAGCGACCCTGTACAGGGTTTCCGAGGGTGTAAATCCTTACGGGAGTAGAAAGCCTCATCTTTCTCCCGCGGAGCCGCTGGTAATTTCGAACCGCTGATCTTAAGGTTTGCAGCCCGATTCGTAACCACTACGCTACCAGAGCTCCTTTATAGTGGTTACGAATCGGACTGCGAACCTCAGTGTCAGCAGTTTGAAACTACCGCTGTTCCATAGGAGAAGGATGAGGCTTTCTGCTCCCATAAAGATTTACAGCTTTGGAAACCCTGTACAGGGTCACTATGAGTCGGAACCGACTCCACGGCACATTACCACCAACCAAGTATAAGGGAACTAACCAATCTCTTCACTAAATTTCTAGAAAAATTGATATTCATCCTGTGTGTTTCAAATGATACTTGTTCACATTTAAAAAAGTAAAA
Organism: Chrysochloris asiatica; assembly: GCF_000296735.1. NCBI lineage: Eukaryota > Metazoa > Chordata > Mammalia > Afrosoricida > Chrysochloridae > Chrysochloris > Chrysochloris asiatica. The sequence goes on from NW_006408880.1 coordinate 185,644, forward strand.
AAACAGTGTTTCTGTCTTTCATTTCAAAATATCTTTCCTGGTTTTTGTGTTTAACCTGATTTGCTTTGCAGAACAGAATCTATTGCATGTCCCTCCAGTAGCCTGCAATGTGAATATCTAAACCCCTAATGAGACTAAGAAATAATACAGCATTGAAATCTGACAAACTCATCACACAGCTTTCAGAATTCCTCTTTAAAGATAATCTCATGAATCATTGCAGCATCTTGGTGAGAATATATTGCTGCTCAGAAAAGCAAAAACTGCTTGATTTTCCAGACCTACTCTTAAACTCATCTACAGAAAACTGAAATGATATTTTGGCAGAATATGATGTAATGACAATGGTTTTGAGAAATAAAGAACCAGAATGAACTAGAAAACAAAATTGCTTCCACCATTTGTTCTTTTTTTTTTTTTTTT
>NW_006408880.1:186701-220105 GCF_000296735.1 Chrysochloris asiatica
TATATCCCCTCACATATATAAGCTCCATCCCTAACATTGCAACTTATGTTGCATATTATCCTGTCAACTTGAAAATACATGTATTTCTGTATCATACAATTTCATCTTCATAATCCTACTGAGCAAAAGGAATCCATATTGCATAGCAAGTTGGGTCCTAGAAACTAGCCCCACAACTGGAAAAACTATCAGTGTTTCTCTCTCTTTCCTATACCTGGGTGTATCATATTGCCTCTGGCTTTACCTACAACTGTGTATGCTAAATCTGCCCTATATTATGAGTGTATTGGTTTATACTTAGCAAAGTATATTCACTAGAATTATCCTCTGTGTTCTTAATAATTAACCCTGAAAGTAGATGAGATGTATAAATCCTTAGTTGTTAAAGAAGAGAACATATTAGGAGAGATAAAGTATTCATTCATTCAACAAATATTGAGCATCCACCAAAGGATACTGAAAGTGTGCTACATTTTAGAAATTAAAACATGCATAAAGCATAATCTACATTATTAAATGATTTGTGGTGGAAAGTAAAAGAAAACAAATACGCAAACACATTGAAAAAGAAAAACTACTACTTATGGAGTATCTTTCACAAACACTGTACTAGTAAGTTTGCATACAGTTGTTGTTGTTAGGTGCCATCAAGTTGGTTAGTTTCTCTAAATTACACAACAACCTTGCAAAATAATTTTACAGTTAAGAAAAACTGAAACTCAGAAGTTAACAATTAGATTTAAGTCATATTTGAGTATCATGCTGCATGATTTCAAAGACAGCCTTTGAGAATAATTAGTATTATAATTTCTATGTGTTATAAAAGAACAATGTACAGTGGGAACTTAAACAGAGTATCAATAAAACTTGGGCTGTAGTGGCAAAGTGGGCAGGGGAAAGGAGAAAGGACAGTTATACAGGAAATGACATCATCAAGTTTGGTAAACAGAATGGTGAAAATAACCTCCACAGATTTCTACATCCTAATCCCTGGAAACTGTGAATATGGTGAGACATCACATCTCAAAGTTCTTGCTAACTGAAAATAATAATAATGATAATAACCTTTTCAGCCAGCGAAGGCAGGTCTCTATGACAAGTAGCTAAGCAGTTGTTCATAACTGAAAAAGTGACAGATTGGGAAAAGTAGTTTGGGACTTCTATTGTCTACCCATTGCTTTGGCACAGCAAGGACTGAGAGAGTTACCCTACTCTCCTTGTCAAACAGAGAAATAACCATCTTGAATTCACAGGACACAGTTTAGAAACAGCAGCACAGTACCAAATATTTTCAGGGCAACCATCAGAAATATCAGCACTGCCTTCCAAATTCTAATTATGAAACTTCTATGCCAACTTTCTATTACCATTTCACATTGACTTACACTGAAGCTTTGCACTTTCAAAGTCATTTCCAGGAGTGTTAATGAGGCACTAAGGGACATTGGTAGCCTCTGAGTTGCTTGATAATGCCAAAAGCACAAATGTCATTTTGTTGAAAACTTCTGTCTTATCATGTTCTAAGTTCCAAATTATATTGAAAATAAAGCCCCCAACAACAACAGCCATACCATTTTTACTATAGCTCCGAAAACTATAAATATAGTTATTTGAATACAGAGAAGGGAATATTTCTGCCATCACCATCATGACTATCAAGTGATAAGAGAGTTGTGATAGATAAAAATTTAGGCACAAGCTACACAGATAGGTAAGTAGGTAGATAGATAGATAGATAGATAGATAGATAAATAGATAGATAGATAGAGAGATAGAGAATGAAAGAGAAAGATGGACAGAAAGACAGACAGACAGATGTTATTAGTTGTTGTCAAGTTGCTTCTAACTCATGGAGATACGTGTACAAAGCAGAACCATAGAGTTTTCAAGGCTGTGACCTTCCAGAATCAGATCACTTGGCTGGTCTTCCAAGGAACCTCTGGGTGATTCTAACTACCAACCTGTCCATTAGTATACCAACCTGTCCATTAGTAGTCAAATGCTTAGCCATTTGTGTCACCCACATAGAAAGACAGATAGATAGATATACAGATAGGCATATCTGTGCTACGGCATATCGTAAATGCAAAACAAAAACAAAAAAAAAGAAAAAGAAAAAAGAAACACTACTATTTCACTAACTTTGTTCAAGTTATCTTTTCACAGAATTTGTGTCATTAAAATAAATAAATGGCTCAAAGTCACAGATTATTTTCCCTTGCTGTATTCATGTTTATATTTCTGCTACCTTAGAGAATTCTGATATTAAAAGGAAGAAGGAAAAATGAGCAAAGGGGCCTTGTGCCACCACAGCAGATACCAGAAGTTTCTTCATATTAAAAGATGTTTATCAAATATATTACCAGTAGGTTTAGAAACATGCCTATGTAAATATCCTATCTGTTGATCAAAAAGCATCTCTCATGTGTGCGAGATCATTTGTTTAAATGACACTTGGAGTGGCATAAACATATTTTCTCTATTCCTCCCATATTTATTCAATTTAGAAATCCCAACAAGCCTTTATTCTTTTCTACCTTGCAACATTAATATTGATATGAAAATACATGATGATATTTTTGCTTCATGCTTCAATAACAAGAAATGGTCCCAGAATTGTTTGAACTTTTCTTGATGTTGTTACTTTAGTGACTTGAAATGGCATAAAGAAAGAATGTCAGGAACAAATTGACCTTGTAGTTTTTAGAGAGCTGTCCCTGCCCTAAAACTAAAGCAAATTCTCTGATAAGAAAAGTTGTGTTCTTCTCTAAGGTACAAAAGTTTGTAAATCAAAGAGAGGATGAAAAATAAAAGATATTAGAAAAAATACTTTGTAAGGTAAATCATGTCTGAAGGGTTAAATTTGCCTAAAAAAATTTTTCTTAACTATTTGATTCTATGATATGTATAATCTTAAGAAGCCATCATCAAGCCATTCATCTTTTGTTGTTGTTAACTGCAGTCAAGTCGGTTCTGACCCATAGCAACTCTGAACAGGATTTCTGACCTTTTAGGGAGCTGAAAATTACTACATTCAATGTGCACATTAATTGTAAGAGGCACTCTGGTTTCAGAAACAAAAATGTGAGGGGGAAAAAAACCATACCTAAGAAGAAATATGATCTTTGTCAGACTTTGTCTTCCCTGGCTGTGCTCAATTTCAGGCACTGATGCATCCAACCTGCTCACTCAGCTGCTTGCTGAGGTTGGTAGCTATTAGAGTCCTACATCATTAGCCACAAGGCTGGTGTACCTACTGAACTGTGCCTTTCCCTGCCCCTCACTCATGTCCCTGAATACTCTAAATTTGCCTTCAAGTTTCTCTGTGAAACCTACAGGCTTGCTTTAAATTCCAGTCCAGTTGAGTAAGAGTCATTGTCGATGTACTTAGCTATTGCTTACTTACCTCCTCTCGTGTGTTTTCAGCTGCTGGCTGAGACCCTAACAAGTGACCTTGTAACCTGGACAGTAATATCAGCATTAACAGGGTTTTGTTAGAAATGCAAATTCTCATTACCCCAACTGCCATACCGCAGGACCTACTGAATCAGAAATGTGGCAGACAGGGCAAGTCCCCAAAATATGACATAACAAGCCCTCCAATGCTTCTGATACAAGCTCAGGTTTAAGAACCATAGGTCTAAATCAGCTAAATATTTCTCAGAGTTTTACTATCATGTGGGAAATTCTCTCCATAAAATAAAATAAATGGACTGGCACATATTAACAGTATTCCTATACACAATATTGCTCTTACCAAGTTTTCAATTCATTTAGCTACACAAGAATTCTACAAGGCAGGTTCTGTTGCTATTCCCATTTACACTCTGAAAGCAAGTAGATGTTAAGTTGTTCTATCAAATAAATAAAGATTCAACCAGGCCCAGAAGCTTCCCCAAAACGTGGCCTCCCATCTGTTTGTTATTGTTGTTGTTGTCAGGTGCCATCAAGTCAGAACCAACTCATAGCGACCCCATGCACAGCAGAACGAAACAACGTCCGATCCTGGGCCAACCTCACTACCGCCACCACACTTAAAGCCATCAATGATGCCACCTGGCCAATCCATCCTGTTGGGGGTCTTCCTCTTTTTCTCTGACCCTCCATCTTACCCAGCATAACATCCTTCTCCAGCGACTGTTCCCTCCTCACAATATGTCCAAAGTATGAGAGACGAAGCTTAGCTATCTTGGCCTCCACGGAGCACTCTGGTAGCACTTCTTCCAAAACAGATCTATTGGTTCTTTTGACAGTCCATGGCACTTTCAGTATTCTCCTCCAACACCACAACTCAAAGGCATCAATTCTTCTATGATCTTCCTTATTCACTGTCCAGCTTTCACATCCATATGAGGTTATTGAAAATACCATGGCTTGGGTCAGGCGCACCTTAGTCCTCAAGGTGACATCTTTGCTCTTCATCTGTTTGTTACACTGCCCCAAAGGTGTTGTTTTGCAATGTTGTTGTTAAGTGCCATCAAGTTGGCTCCAACTTACAGCGACCCTGTGTAGGGTTTCAAAGGAGCAGCTGGTGTATGTGAACCGTCGATCTTGTAGTTCAAACCAATCTTGCGATCGAGTGCTTATCCTACTGCAGACAGGGATTTATTATAATAAAAGGATCCTGGTGTGGCACTATAGGATAAGCACTCAACCACAAGGTCAGTTTGAACAGCTAGATCAACAGTTCAAACTAATCAGTTGCTCGTTAGAAATACTATACAGGGTTGTTATGAGTCAGAATTGACTTAGTGGCACTTAGCAGCAACATCTACAAAATTGTAATAAAAATTATTGCATACTTTATTAGGAAATGACTTTGTTGTCTGTTATTTTTAGGAGCCATCAAATCTTTAGGGACCCACTTACAGCAACCTCATGTATAACAAAACTAAACACTTCCTAGATCTGTGTCAAGCTCATAATCATTGCTATGCTTGAGTCAATTGCTGCTACCACTATGCCAACCCACCAAGTTAAGGGTCTTCCTCTTTTTTGTTGATCTTCCACTTTACTAAGCATGATGTCCTTCCCAAGGGACTGAAGTCTGGCCATCTTGGATTCCATGGAACATTCTGACTATACTTCTTCCAACACAGATTTATTAGTTCTATGGCAGTTCATGGTACTTTTAATATTCTCTCTTAACACTGTAACTCAAATGAATCAATTATTTTATGGTCTTTATTGTTCGTTGAACAACCTTAACAAGCATATGAAGCTATTGAAAATATCATGGATTTGGTCTTCATTGGATTTTGGTTATTTTTGGCCTCAAATTGACATCTTTGCTCTTAAACATTTTATAGAGGTCTTTTAGAACAGATTTACCTCACAAAATACATTGTTTGATTTCTTGACTGTTGCTTCCATGAGTGTTCACGGTTGATCTGAAAAAAATGAAGTCTTTGGCACTGTCAATATTCTCCTCCAACACCATAACTCAAAGGCACCAATTCTTCTACGGTCTTCCTTATTCACTGTCCAGCTTTCACATGCATGAGGTTATTGAAAATACCATGGCTTGGGTCAGGCGCACCTTAGTCCTCAAGCTGACATCTTTGCTCTTCAATACTTTAAAAAAGATCTTGTGCAGCAGATTTGACTAACGCAATACGTCATTTGATTTCTTGACTGCTGCTTCCATGAGTGTTGATAGTTGATCCAAGAAAAATGAAGTCCTTGACAACTTAAATCTTTTCTCCATTGATAAGAATGTAGTTTATTGTTCCAGTGGTGAGGATTTTCCGTTTTCTTTACATTGAGATGTAAGCCATACCAAAGGCTGTGCTCTTTGATCTTCAGCAGTCAATGTTTTAAGTCCTCTTCACTTTCAGCAAGCAAGGGTGTATCATCTGCATATCTCAGGTTGTTAATGAATCTTCCTCCAATCCTGATGTCACGTTTTTCTTCATAGAACCCAGCTTCTCAGATTATTTGCTAAACATACAAGTTGAATAAGTGTGGAGAAAGACTACAACCCTATTGCACACCTTTCTTAATTTTAAAACAGTCAGTGTTCCCCTGTTCTGTTCAAACAACTGCCTCTTGGTCTATGCACAGATTCCTCATGAGCACAATTAAGTGCTCCGGAACACTATTTTTAAGTTGTTCAAAAAATGTATTTTCAATGAAGAAGTCATTGATGTTGCAAAATTCTATCATGCAATCTCCAGCATAATTTCTCTCACTAAAGCCATATTTTCCAATGACTAGTCCTTCCTCTTCTTTTGATCTTTTCATCCCAATCACAGTAATTATCAATAAATCATGATTGTATTTTTCACCAATTTCAGACTGAAGAAGCTGGTAGAATTCTTCAATGTCATCATCACTGACTTTAAGGTTGGTACATAAGTTTGAATAATAGTTGTATTAAATGGTCTTCCTTATTGGTGTTGTTGTTAAGTTGTTAAGTGCTAGCAGTCAGTTCCAACTCATATCAAACCTAAATAGGACTTCCCAAGTACAGCTTGTGAGCTTAAACAGCCTATTACATGGTTCAAATCAACCTTGCAGTCCAGCATCACTCTGGATCTTCCTTATAGACTTACGGATATTATCCTATCACAGTCAACATTGTACCTCAAAGACAGATCTTGAAATGGTCTTTTTGTTGATGAATGTGACGTCATTCCTCTTCAATTTTTCATTCCAGGCATAGTAAATCTTGTGATTGTCAGATTCAAAATGGCCAATGCAAGTCCATTTCAGCTTACTAATGCCTAGTATATCAATATCAATGTTTATGCATTCCATTTCATTTTTGACAACTTCCGTTTCCCAACAGTCATACTTTGTATATTCTATGTTCTGATTATTAATGGATGTTTACAATTATTTCTCCTGATTTTGAGTTGTGACTAATCTGCAAATGAAATACCAAGCTTTACACATTCAGGTCAGTAAAGTCAAGTCTACTAGGAGGCAGCTCTTCCCCAGTCATATTTTGAGTGCTTACCAACCTGAGGAGCTCACCTTCTGGCAATATATCTCACAATAATCTGGTGCTACTTATCATATTAGGATATTCAATATTCTGGTGCTATCTGACAGTGTTTCACTAATATTCATAAGCTGTTCAGTGGCTAAATATTCAGAAATAAGCTGTCTCTCCTTCTCAGTCTGCCTTAGTTTTAAAGCTTAGCCTAAACTTGTCCACCATGGGTGACCCTGCCAACATTTAAAATACCAATGTCATAGCTTCCAGCATCACAGCAACATGCAAGTCACCATTATACAAGAAATTGACAGACCAGTGAAGGAGGAAAGAACTTTAACATATATTAATTGAACTCTCAAAAATATCTTGTGGCTCTGTAGGATAAGTACTGGACTGCTAACTATAGGTCAGTGGTTCAAACTCACCAGACATTGCTCAGAAACCCTATGCAGGATTACTATGAGTCAGAATAACTCCTCGACACTGAACAACAACCACAATTAAACACTCAAAAGTATTTTAGGTAGCAATGAAATGATATACGATAGGATGAATGTAAACCTAATGTTCTCTCATGTCAACTATCACATAGTTCACAAAAAAATATTTTAAAAACATAAAATAAATTAAAAATTTTTAGGTAGGTATTAATGATTCCATTTTGCAACTAAAAAGTAATCAAGGTAAATATTCATCTGAACATTGTTTCTGAACTAATAATAAATTGGTTACATTGCATATGAAACCTTTTAAATTCATGCAAAGCAATGTTTTTCTTTATCAATTTACAGATTTTGACTCACAAATAAGGGAATCCAATCTAAAACTCAATTGCTTTATCCAAACCAAGAACCCCAAAATTTACATTCTTTTTTCCTTAAGAAAAAATAAACTGCATTAAACAAAAATTGCCATTTAATTCACTCTGACTCACAGCAGCTTTATAGGACAGAATAAAACTACCTATATGGTACCTGAGGCTATAATCTTTACAGAAATATGCCACATCTTTCTTCCAAAGAACAACTAATGGGTACAGGCCACTGACCTCTCAGTTAGCAGCCAAGTGCTTAACCACTGCACCTCCAGTTCTCCTTAAGCTGCTTGCTATTCAGCTTGAAGCAAACACTATTGAGAGAGGAGAGAAATAATCTTAGAAATGATTGTTTTTCATTCTGGGAAAGACCAGGATAAACTAACTGGAGTCTCAGCTCCTACTGAACTTGCGTCAGAGACCTATTACAATTGGGATGGGCACAGCGAGCAGTGACCATACACGCTGACACAGCTTTTGCTGTTAAAATGTGCCTAACACTGAAGCCACGGACAGCTCTGCTTTAGTGCCAGGATAAGCAGGCTTCTCTTTTCTGTATGCAACAAAATGTGGAGACTCAGCTACACAACACAACAGGGAGACATCCACAGAGCCCAGTAGCACTAAGCAGGAGTGGTGTTGCCTGGAAGATGAGTTGTTTTCAATGGAAGACTTGAATTCCCAAGGGAAGTGGTTCTTCTGTGGGCTCACAGGAGCAGCTTAATTAACAGCAGGCACCTGAGCAGCAGGCATTCCTGAGAGCCAAAGGAGGAGGAGAAGAAAACAGCAAATGCCATAACTTACCTGATGGAATCTGTTTCTTGGGAAAAGTGATAATCTGGTATCTCTGGTGGGGTGGGAGGGAGGGAATAAAGAGCAGGACAAAAAACTGATATGAGGAAGGAGAAACTTAATACAAAATCCCTATATTTGGAAGAAATTTCCTGAGCAAATTTCAAGTCATGTATTTACATTCAACTATTATTATCTATAAAGGAGCTCTGGTAGCGTAGTGGTTACGAATCGGGCTGCGAACCTTAAGGTCAGCGGTTCGAAACTACCAGCTGTTCCACAGGAGAAAGATGAGGTTTTCTGCTCCCGTAAAGATTTACACCCTCGGAAACCCTGTACAGGGTCGCTATGGGTCGGAACCGACTCGACGGCACTTAACAACAACAACATTATTATCTATAAGGATCTCTGGTAGCGCAGGGGTTATGAATCGGACTTTGAGCCGCAACATCAGCAGTTCGAAACTACCAGCTGTTCCACAGGAGAAAGATGAGGTTTTCTGCTCCCGTAAAGATTTACACCCTCGGAAACCCTGTACAGGGTCGCTATGGGTCGGAACCGACTCGACGGCACTTAACAACAACAATAACATTATATATTGAAGCATCCTTGTGTGAATCTGTAGAGTAATCACTGGACCACAAGGTTGTTAGAACCACAAGTAAGGCAGTTTAAACTCACCAGCCACTTCTCAGAAACCCTGTACAGGGTAACTATGAGTCGAACTGATTCAACAGCACTTAACAACAACAATATATTGGACTCCTAATGTAGGACTGTAGGATAAGTACTGGACTGCAAAGCACAAGGTCAGCAGTTCAGATGTACCAGCAGATCCTCAGAATCGCTACAGTGTTGCTATGAGTTGTAAACCAACCCAATGGCATTTAAACAACAAAATAATTACATTACTTCTGTAAGTTAGGTCATATCATTTAAAAAAAAAAAAAATTTGTTTAACATTCCAATAGCGATCTTAAAATAATCATGACTCTTAAATTTCAGAAAAGTAATTAATTGTTGAACTTTAGTGTAACATTCAGTTTTTGAATTTTTAGGATAGCATTATCCCTGAAGTTGTTTACTGTCTGCACACCTCCATTCTGGTGACTAGAGGGAGTGACTAAACGAGTGGACACTCCCCCACCCGCACCACTGGAAGGTTCTTCCACCACACACGTGCACAGATCCTCTCAGCATTTAAAGGAGCAGGCAGCTCAACGTGGCCACAGTCTGCCTGAACTGTTTATTAATAGGGAAAAGGCCAGAACAGAGGATGTGGAGAGAGTTAAAAAACAAAACAAGACAAAAATTAAATTATGAGGTGCAACATAACAACCAACAGTGACATCTTAAAGATTATCAGGTGGCCTTGAAGGCAAGAAGCTGAAAGAGGATATTGAACTCATACTCATATTTTCCTTCTCTCTCTCCTTTCCTGTTTCTGCAATTATAGACTACAGTATCCAATCTGGTTTTGTTGTTGTTTTTTGGGGTTTTGGGGTTTTTTTCCTTGTGGACTTTTTTTGTGTGTGGGGGGGTTTCTTTTGAGGTTTTTGTTTGTTTCTTTGTTTTGTTTTGTTTTGTTTTTTTGCTGTTGTTTTTTGTTTGTTTATGGTTCCTTTAACTCTGAGGGGCTCTTTTTCTCACTGTAATACCCAAGAAGAGACAGCAATTGTTGCCATATAGTAAAGCTACAATCACACCCTATAACCCCACAATCCAGGCAAGAACCAATATGAACTTCCATAAACCAGGAAGGCAGGCAACACCTGTGAAAGTTACTCTGAGTTAAGCAATAAGAAGAGTGGAAAAAGAAGCCCACCTCCTGATCACAGCTACCTGGAGGAAATAAAAAATACTAAAACACACACTCAATTAAGTATTAAGGCCACAGACAAACATGAAACATGTACAAGAAGCAAAAACAGGTGACCATAATAGCACATGTCCAGAAACAAGATAAAATTTCTGACACAAATGACCTAGCGGTAGACCTGGACTCCATTCTGGAAGGAGGACAGGCCTTGGAAATCCTTGAGAATGAATTCAGAAAATTGATTACAAAATTGTTCAAAACACTTTACAATGGAGTTGAGAAAAATACAGAAAAAGTCAGGAAAGCACTACAGGAACAATCAAATAAGATAGATACAGGTTTGAAAACAATTCAAAACCTACAGAAAGAGGTCCAAATGAATAGTAATACAATATCAGAAATAGACAATATAATGCAAGGGCAAAGGAATATAACTGAAGAGATGGAAGGAAGAACCAGTGTGCTAGAAGGAAAGCCTCTCAATACCACTAAGATAGAAAAACAAGCAGAAAAAAACATTGAAAAAAATCTAAAGAAGGTCTAAGATTCATGTTGCACAACATGAAAAAGAATAACTTAAGAATTACTGGATTTCAAGAACAGGAAGAATCACACAAGTCCACAGAGGAGACAGTTGAAAAGTTTCTGGAAGAAAATTTCTATGACATCCTGAAAGGCAAAAAGATAAGCATTCAAGAAAAGCAACTGGGTGGTAGAAGAAATAAAACATAAACTCACAAAGTTCCTAGAAACAAACAAGAATGAAACACAACATATCAAATCTTTGGGACATGGCAAAAGAGGTGCTGAGAGGACAATTTATTGCAATAAATGCATACATCCAAAATGAAGAAAGAACCAGAATTAACGTATTAACACAGCATCTACCACAATTAGAAACAGACCAACAGAGGGAACTTACAGCCACCAAAAGAAAAGAAATAATAAAGATTAGAGCAGAAATAAATGAGATTGAAAGCAGAAACACTATAGAAAGAATCAACAGGACAAGAAGCTGGTTCTTTGAAAGGATTAACAAAAGTGACAAACCAATGGTAAACCTAACAAAAGTTAAGCAGGAGAAGACATAAATAACATGCATTACACAGGTGATGTCACAATGGAACCAAACAAAATCAAAAGTATAATAACAGAATACTACGAAAAGTTGTACTCCAAAAAATTTTAAATTTAAAAGAGATGGATACTTTTTTTTAGAAAAACATTACCTACCTAAACTTATACAGACTGAAGTGGAAAACCTGAACAGACCCACAACAAAAGAAGAAATTGATCAAGTCATCAAAAAACTCCCAACCAAAAGAAGTCCAGGCCCAGACGGCTCCACTGGTGACTTCTACCAAACATTCAGGGTAGAGCTGTCACCAATTCTACTCAAATTATTCCAAAAGATAGAGGAGGATGGAAAACTTCCTAATACATTTTATGAAGCAAGCATAACCCTCATATCAAAACTGGGATGGACCTGACGAAGAAAGAAAATTATAGATCATTATCTCTCATGAACATGTCTTGCCTTGTTGTGCCATGGAGTCGATTCCTACTCATAGCGACCCTGTACAGGTTTTCCGAGGCTGGCAATCTTTACGGGAGCAGAAAGCCTCCTCTTTCTCCTGCGGAACAGCTGGTAGTTTTCAACTGCTGACCTTGCAGCTCAAAGCCCAATTCGTAACCACTACACTACCAGAGACACAAAAATTCTCAACAAAATCCTAGCCAACAGAATCCGGCAGCACATCACATCAAAAAAAGCACATCATGATCAAGTGGAATTCATATCAGGGATGTAAGGATGGTTCAACATTAGAAGAACAATCAACCTAATTCACCATATAAATAAAATAAGAAAAGAACCACATGATCATATAGATTGATGCAGAAAAGGCATTTGACAAAATCCAACATCCATTCCTGATAAAAACACTCAGTAAAGTAGAAATTGAAGATAAATTCCTCAACATAATTGAGAGCATATATACAAAACCAGCAGCCTATATTACTTTCAATGGAGAGAAACTGAAGCCTTCCCTCTGCAAACAGGAGCCAGACAAGGATGCCCTCTGTCACCACTCCTATTCAATATTGTGCTGAAAGTCTTAGCAAGAGCTATACGGCAAGACAGGGAAATTAAAGGCATCTACATTGGAAAAGAGGAAGTAAAACTCTATTTTCAGACAATATGATGCTATACGTAGAAAACCCCAAAGACTCAGTAAAAAAAGCTACTAGGCCTCATTGGAAGATTCAGCAAAGTGGCAGGATATAAGATCAACATATAAAAAACAGTTGGATTTCTCTATACCAAAACTTCATCTCTCACACTTCAGACATATTGTTAGGAGGTACCAGTTGCTGGAAAAGGATATCATGTTTGGTAGAGTGGAGGGTCAGAGAAACAGAGGAAGACCCCCAGTGAGATGGATTGGCCAAGTGGCAGCATCAATGGACTGAAACGTGGTAACAGTAGTGAGGTTGGCCCGGGATCAGGCAGTGTTTTGTTCTGGTGTGCATAAGGTCACTATGGGTTGGTATCAACTCAATGGTACCTAACAACAACAAGAACAGTGGTCAAAACAGCCTGGTACTGGTACAATGAAAGATACATTGATCAATGGAACAGAATAAAAATCCAGAAATTAACCCATCCACATACAGCCAACTGATTTTCGACAAAGTGCCCAAATATATCGCATGGGGCAGGGATAGACTCTTCAACAGATGGTGCCGGCAGAACTGAAAATTTATATGCAAAAGATTAAAACGAGACCTTTACCTCACACTATAATCAAAAACCAACTCAGCATGGATTAAAGACCTAAATGTGAATCCAAGAATTATGAAGGCCATCAATAAAAAAATAGGGACAAATATGAAGGTTCTAATTCAGGGAATATATAGACTACCAAACTTTTTGAAAACTACACAAACAAAAGTAGACAAAATAGATGATTGGAGCATACTAAAAATTAAAAACTTATGTGCATCAAAAGACTTCACCAAAAGAGTTAAAAGGAACCCACAGAATGGGAAAAAATCTTTTGTGATGACACATCAGACAAGGGTCTCATTTCTAAAATCTATAGGAAACTATAAGAAAAAGACATATAACCCAATTAAAAAATGGACACAGGACACGAACAGACACTTCACCAAGGAGGAGATCTGGGCAACCAACAAACATATGAAGAAATGTTCATGATAACTAGCCATTGTTGTTGTTGTTGTTATGTGCTGTGGAGTCAGTTCCGACTCATAGCCACCCTGTACAGGGTTTCCGAGGTTGTAAATCTTTATGGGAGCAGAAAGCCTCATCTTTCTTCCGTGGAACAGCTGGCAGTTTCAAACTGCTGACCTTGTGGTTCCCAGCCCAATTCATAACCACTATGCTACCAGAGTTCCTTAGAGAGGTGCAAATCAAAACAACAATGAGCTATCGTCTCACACCAGCAATAACAGAAAGCAGAAAAAAAGTAAGGACAATAAATGCTGGCAAGGATGTGGAGATACTGGAACCCTCTGACATTGTTTGTGGGACTGCAAAATGGTGCGACCTCTCTGGAAAGCAATATGGCACTTCCTCCGAAGGTTAGAAATAGAAATACTTTATGATTCAGCAATTCCTTTATTTCATATATACCCACAAGAAATAGGAGCTAAAAAACCTGAGATGGGCCTAACATTTTCAAGGCAGTTCATTTTTTTGTTGTTGGGTGTCATCAAGTTAACTCTGACAAATGAATGAAATATTGCCTAGTTCTTAGTCATAATCTTAGTGATCCATATCATTCTTGAATCCATTGTTGAGGCCACTGTATATTTTCTGAGTGTTTTGCAACCTAGGAGGCTCATCTTCCAGTACTATACTGGACAATATCCTGTTGAGTCATTGATTTGCAGAAGTAGATTTCCAGGACTTTCTTCCTATTCTCTCTTAGATTGGAAGTTCCACTGAAACATATCCACAGTGGGAGACCCTGCTAGTATTGGCAATACCACTGGAATAACTTCCTCCATCCTAGCAACAAACAAGCAACCACACTACAATAAAATGATGGAAGGTTAATATGGTTCATCTTTACTTAATTATAAGCACTGGATTGCTAACCACAAGGTTGGTAGTTCAAACCCACCAGCTATCCTCGGAAACCCTATACAAGGTTGCTATAAGTCAAAACTGACTCAATGGCATTGAACAACAACAACAAAGAACTGTTGACGTTTTTTCCTTGTATTTACAGAAATTTCTTCCCTAGAGCATCCACTTCTTGGCCCTTGCTTTGTCCTTGAAAACATCAGAGCTAGGCTTCTGCATAGAAAAGTAATGCCTTGTGGTGGTAAACTGAAATAAAACCTAATGAGTAAAGTTTCCATGACAGCGGGCTCAACTTTACAAAACATGAGAAAAGAAAAATGTGTAAGCATCGCCATTATGCAGTGTGTACTGAATTTCTTCTTCTGGAGCAATTTCATCAGAATGTTACTTCCCTTACCACAGAAGTAGATACAAATTCCAAACTAGCTAATCAAAATAATCTGTTACCCCAACCGCAACAGCACTACTGAAAATACTATTTGGGTATAGGTACTCTAAAAAGGACATAAGGAACCTGTCCATTCTAAGATTGAAATGCTGTGTGAGAAAGATACTAGGCAGAACCCAAATCTAAAGTTAATGCACTAGGAACTTGGCCCAATCGTTGAAGCTTGAGATCCAGTTACGCATTCAGCCATGTCATCCCTTGGATTTTCTATAAAAATAGATTCCTTAATTCCCTTTTTAAATTAGGTTTCAATAACCTACAACCAAAAAGTTTTGACTAAAACTCATACATATAAAAGGGATACATTTCACCTTCTTCACAAATTTTCCTAGCACCGACTCTAAATGGAAGAGAAAGCTTAATGGGAGTATTGGTAGATGGAGTGAGAAGTTAAGAGAAAAATTAGAAGTTGAATGATCTGTGCAGTAGGAAACTGAAAAAGTAAATGATTAATAGTTGTTCCATGATCTTAACAGCTCACAAGTGGCCATCTAAAGTACCACTATTGATCTTTCTCTATTCAGAGGGAAAAAGAGTGATAAAAACTGAAAACACTTGGAATCAATTAGTCCAGTGGACTAACTGATCATCTGAACACCAGTTTTCATGACCCTGACACCAGAAAAACTAGACAGTGTCCACCTACCAATACTAACTACTCTAAAAGGAATCACATTAGAAGATCCTAAATAGAGTGGGCTAAAATGTGAGACAAAACTCAAAATCATAAAAATAACAGGCTTACTGATCAGATTAAGCCTTGTGGAACCTCAAGGCTATAGCTCTGAAACTGAACTCACCCCTGTAGTTCAGTTCTCAGCCAAGCAATAAATAGGTATATAGGAGAGACAACAACACTAGTGAAGTATGCATACCACAGAATGGTCAACTGTTTGAGATCAAAAGGGCAGCATTAACAAAAGAACAAAATTCGGAAGGGTCGGTAATGAAGGAAAAATGAAAACAGGAAGCAAAGGGAGGAAGTAGAATAGGTGATGTTATACTGAAGGATTTGTAATCATTGAGATGAAATGAAGTGTATGATTTGTTGAATGTAAAAATGAAGATCTGCTTTATAACCATTCATTCAATTCATCATAAAAAATTAAAAACATACAAACAGTTTCTTGGGTGTACTTTTTTTTCACAGTTCAAAAAGGCATTTTATTTTGTGTTCTGAATCAAACCATCTCATTTTCAGTGCAGATGACCCATCCTCCCCAGGAAGCAAGAATGAGGTTGCGTGGGGGTGTATTTTGTAGTCACTGCCTCCACAAGTCTCCAGACAAACCCCACATAGTTCTGAGCTGATGGGGGACCATAGACAAGACTGGGGTGGGTGATTGGCCATCACCAGTCAGAAGCCCTGCTTTAGCTTTGAGGCTGCCGTGTGGATGATGGCAGGAGAAAGGCATGAGGAATCTTCCCTCTGTGCAGTCTCTCTTGGCCTGGGAATGGCTTAGATTCTGCTCAGGGATCAGCTGGAAGGATGGATTTACTTTAAATTTATACAAAAACTCGCCTGCATGATAGGATTTCTGTGGTATAAGAGAAGAATGATGCTATGCAGAGCCAAAGAAAAAGAATCCTGCCTTAATGATCCGTGACATTCCAAAGTTATTTAACAAGGTATGTAGTTGTTGTTGTTAAGTACCTTCAAGTCAGTTCTGACTCACAGAAACCCTATATAGGGTTTATGAAGAGCAGCTGGTGGTTTTGAACTGCTAACCTTGTGGTTCACAGTCCATTACTGTTCGTACAGCACCATGCCTATAGAGGTTTTCATTATAAAATGGTAGATAAGATGTTAACGTCTCTGCCAAGCTCAGGTAGGAGGAATACTAAACCAAACCTAACCAAACCATATCCACTATCATTGATTTGATTACTATCACAGTATGACCCTATAAGTCAGAGTAGAACTGCTCTATAGGGTTTTTGAGGTTGTAAATCTTTGCAGAAGCAGACAGCTTCATCTTTTCTCTATAGTGCCACTAGTGGGCTTAGACTACCGACTTTTCAATCAGTAGTCCAATGTTTAACCCACTGTTCCACCAGGGCTTCTAGAATCACAAAATATGATGACAGGAGTTGAGAGCAAGGGTGTCTTGAAGGAGACTCCAGTAACTATCTGTTCACTTCACAATGTTCTTAAGAATATGTTTTGGTTGTCATTGTTCAAGTCTGCGGGACAAGGAAAGAGGATCCCTCCTATAGTTTACCTCCATAAGTGGATTTATTTCAAGTTAATGCCATAGTATTAATTTTAAATGCCCTTGAAGATTTCTAGAGTGTCATTAAGGGCAATAGTCATTACTTCAAATATTACACTTGCTAATTCCAGGAAATTGCACAGTACTGTTTAATAAAGATAAACCTGATCCATTGACATAAGTTGTAAGTAACAAAAAAGACATTTCTTTCAAATACTGCACTATGTCACCTAATACTATTTGCCTCCGTACATCTTACACTTCTCATATAGTTCTGCATATTTTGCTCTGTATGCCTTTCATCAGTAAAGCTAGAGAGAAAGCTACTAAATATATGCTTCTATCTCCCAACACTTCCGTTTCCCTTCTCACCGTATGTGCAGAAAAGTCAATTCAACAAATATTCTCCATGAAAGGCAGCCCAGAATTGAAATGACATTTCACCAGCAGTAAGTCGGCATCTCCTCTCAGTGAAACAACTTAAGCTCTTCAGAAACATGGCATATGTGCTGCCACATATGGAAAAAATGTAAGGCTTTAGGAAAGACTGGTCAGAGCATTGCAAACAGCAGTAACATTCTTCCTAAACTGTCTTGCCACTGAACATTCAGCATGTTTTCAGACAGAGAAAATTATTGGGCAGGTATGTATACAATATAGCCTTGCGGGTAACAAAAAAAAAAAAAAAGAATACCAAAAAAAGGCATTTGAGAGGCTTTCTAGATATGTCAACTCAGTCTTTATCCTCTTGAATATTTTTTGCAGCCCGATTCATATCCACTTTAAATATTATTTACTGGTAGTTACCTCTGCAAGAATGTGCACTACATGTGAAGAGGGACTGTTTTACCTAGTATTTCCAATACTGCATGTTGATGTTGTTAAGTGCTGTTGAGTCAGTTTCAACTTATAGCAACCCTGTATAAGGTTTTCTAGGAGTGACTGGTGGATTTGAACCACCAATCTTGGGGTTAGAAACACAGTGCTTATCATATAGTGCGACTCCACGGCACTCAACAACAACAACAATAACTGGTAGTGTAGTGGTTACGAATCAGGCTGCTAACCTCAAGGTCGGCAGTTTGAAACTACCAGCCATTCCACGGAAGAAAGATGAAGCTTTCTGTTCCCATAAAGATTTACAGCCTTGGGAACTCTATGCAGGGTCACTATGAGTAGGAACTGACGCCACAGTACTTAACAACAACAATAGGCTCAGAAATCCTGTGCAGGATTGCTGAGTCAGAACACATAACAACAACAACAATGTAAGAGCATATACAGAGGAACTTGATCTAGTTACAGGAATTGAGAAAGACTACGAATCGGACTGCGAACCTTAAGGTCAGCAGTTCGAAACTACCAGCTGTTTCGTGGCAGAAAGATGAGGCTTTCTGCTCCCATAAAGATTTACAGCCTCGGAAACCCTGTACAGGGTCACTATGGGTCAGAACCGACTCGACAGCACTTAACAACAACAACAACATTTGAAGAAGTAAGAGCTGGGTAGAATTTTGAAGGATTAGAGATTAACAAGGAAGTTAGTACATTCTCAAAAAGGGAACAGTGTAACTAGAGGTCCTGAGGCAAAATGGGGAATCTCAACTCAAGAAAGCATACATCAGTATGACTAAAGCATAGAATTATGAGGCATGGAGTTAGGAGTCCATGATATGATGAGTATGGTAAGTTAAATATGGCTTTGAAAGTCATGTTAAAGATCTTTTCAAAACATACCCCAAACTGAATTCGCTCCCAGATCTTTCATACCCTACACTGAATTAATCAGAACAATTTATTCATTCTATTTCCAAAATAGATCTGTTATTGATTGAATTGTGTTCCCCCAGATATGTGTTACAATCCTAACCCCTATATATGTTTATGCAATTCTATCTGAGAACAGGGTTTTCTTGATTATATTAATGTGGCTATATCAGTGGTATTATTAAGGTTTGGTGTCAATTTGACTGGGCCAGGATTCTTAGTACTTTAGCAGTTAAGATGGAGTAGCTCCTCATGATGAGGTCTGCTATGAGCATCCAATCAATTAAAGAAAGCTTCCTTGGGGGTGTGGTCACCTTCCAATATATTGGACACTCAGGCAAAGCTTGCTTCCTTTTCTGCTATGTCTAGATTTTGCATCTGGCTTGTCATCCAACCTCTTGTCCTTTGGGCTTGGGCCAGAGGCCTGCTCTATTGCTTCCTGATCCTGGGAGTCATCAGCAATCAGCCATCTTAACTTCCCAACTTGCCTGGCTGTCATCTCACCTGCTTATTTGGGTTCATTAGTTCTGAAACTACATGAGTCAGAAACCTGTAGTCTGACCTCTGGCCAATGAACTTTGGACTTGCCCACCTCTACAACTGTGTGAGCCATTTCCTTGATATAAATCTTTCTTTGTATGTACACATATAAACTTCATTGGTTTTGCTTCTCCAGAGAACCCAGACTAAGACAATCAGTGTAGGATGTGTCTTAAGCCAATTATTTTTAAGATTTAGAAAGAGATTAGCACAGAACAAAACAAGCACAAATGGGAAAGATTGATGCCATTTGGAGATCATCAAGAAACTGAAGAAGAGAAACTGAGACAAGGATTTCCTCTATAATGAACAGAAAAGGCTTTACTTCTAGCCTCCTGGATTATCAGAGGATAAGTTTCAATTCACTGAAGTGCCCACTGTGGTATTTCTGTTATAGCAGCACAAGAAAATGAAGGCAGTGTTCTGTACTAGACCACTTCTCATCATTTTGACTGTATCATACTGGTGTAAGCAACCATCTTCTCTCTCCTGGATCATTGCTATAACCATATGGAGACAGAGATAATGACATGGAGGAATGAAGCCGCTGGGGACTTTGGATGCAGAGAGGGAGAGGAACTGTGGGCCGAAGACTGAGGGGGAAGGAGGGAGTGTAGAGCACGGGCTTCTAGGATATGCCCTTTGGTCGGAAGACGATGCATGGATGGGATTGGAACTATGGCAATGTAATGATATACGATGGAATGAATATGGAACTGAGGTTCGCTCATGTAAACTATCATATAACTCACAATGTTGTTGTTGTTGTTAAGTGCCGTCGAGTCGGTTCCGACCCATAGCGACCCTGTACAGGGTTTCCGAGGGTGTAAATCCTTACGGGAGTAGAAAGCCTCATCTTTCTCCCGATGAGCGGCTGGTAGTTTCGAACCACTACCCTTAAGGTTCGCAGAAAGCCTTATCTTTCTCCCGATGAGCGGCTGGTAGTTTCGAACTGCTGACCTTAAGGTTCGCAGCCCGATTCGTAACCACTACGCTACCAGAGCTCCTTATAACTCACAATAAAACTTGTGAGTTACAATAAAACATTTTTTTTTATGTTTTATTGTAACTTACAATAAAACATAAAAAAAAAAAAAAAAAAAAAGGTCTTCCTATTTCTACCTTTCTCTCTAAGGAGTGATTCATTTAAAACATGAGTCAGACAGTATAACTTTGCAAAATCCTCCAAAGGTTCTCCATCTCATTCAGAGTAAAACTCAAGTCCTTATAGTGACCTGCAAGGTTCCGGATGGTCTGATTTGCTATTAAATCATCAACCTCATTTCCCAGTACTCTCATCATCATTCAGTGTTTTCCAAACCCAGTATTCTGGCTATTTCGTCAAGGAGGATTCAAAGTTTGTGGGAAAATTCTATTATCTTTACATTCCATTTCTTTGTGAACTATTTTAAAGCCCCCTTTGTGAAAGACTAACAAGTTTCCCTCTTCTCTCTCAGGATCAGTGTACTTGCTTTGTCCTTTGTCCAGATGTTTTTTTCTCTATATGTCCACATGGCTTACACATTCAACTACTTTTTTTGCTGAAATGTTATTTTCTCAGAGTATCCTTCTCTAACTATTTTGTCTATAATTGCAACATGCCCTTCTCCTTGCTCTTATCTGGTGTATTTTTATACCCAATGTACATATGTTTACTTACTTACCTCGTCCAGGAATACAAGTTCCATGAGGACATTAGTTTCTGTCAGCTGTATTCATTGTGATATCCCTGGAGCTTTGAATAATACTCAGGCCTGGTAGGCATTCAACTATTAATTAAATAAAAATCTTTATTCTAAAATCATTAAAGGACCCCAGATGTGGCACTGTGGGATCAGCATTGGACTGAAAGCTCAAACTCAAAAGCTGCCCCTTGGAAACCCTATACAGGGTCGCTATGAGTCAGAACCAACTTGACAGCACTTAACAACAACAACAAAAAGCAATTAAGAAGTCACTAGGATCTTTGATCATGAAGAGTCAAGATCAGGCGTAATTTTTTTAAAGATCTCTCCTGTTATTCATGTAAAGAATATTCAAGAAAAAGAGGAGTGGGGTATAACTGACAAAAGCTAATGCCTGGAGGAAAAAATACTGGACTTCATTTCTAAGAAAAGTTAATAAAGCACAGTGAAGAAATGAAGTTCACCAGCCTCAGTAATGACTCATTGTAATGGTTAAGTTCTAAGATGTTACCCACTCCTTCACCCAATGATCCATGCCACTCAGTAGTAATGTCCTTGATAAATCCCATTCCATACTTAATGAAGGATGGTCCTGTGGGACTGATTGAATATTACAGAAATGATGCTATATGATTACTAAAACTAGGTTATAAAAGGACTTTCATCTTCCATGTTGGTATTTTGGATTATTCACTCTTGGATCCCTGAGCCACCATTAAGAAGTCCTTCTACACCAAAGTCCCATTCTAGAGAGATCACATGCAGATACCTGAGATTGCATGAGGAAAGAGATGCTTGACTAACCCTTAGCTGTTGCAGTCTCCAGTCATTTAAGTCATCTGAGTTGAGGTCCTAGACACTGGGAGTAGAGATGGACTGCTCTACTGTGCCATGCAAGAATTTCTGGTCCCTCAAAAGAAAAAAAGAGATAATAGTAAAGTGATAGTTGTTTTAAGCCATTACATTTTAGGGCAGTGTGCAATAGATACACAGAACAGTCATTGAAAAAAAAACTCCATGTATAGCAGATTGTCACTGGCCAGATAAATTCAGGTGTAACTAGCTTGAAGAACAAAGTATCTCAAGGTGTCTTCTATGTTAAAATCCAGTTAGGATGAGCAAACGAAATCACTTTAATATTTAAGAAAAAAATACAGTTGCTTCCAGTTAGCTCTCAAGCTGTTAAAAATTTACCTCCCTTATTGTTCTGCCAACAAATTGTCATTGCACCTAAGACTTTCAAGAAGATAACCATTTTCTTGATTAACTGAGGGGTCTGTGGATTTCCACAGTATCTCTTTCCTTTAGCCCTCTGGAGACTTTTAAAGCAATAGCTATTGTTAAGTATCAAACTGGAATCAACATGATCTGCTCTCAAGGACAGTGAGTTAATTGTTTGCTCTGAAGTTCATCAAAAAACTAAATCGAACTATTATTTCAAGAATACTTGACGCCTGAACTCTACACTTTCTGTACAAAGCAAAGGCTAATTCATTATATCAGAGACTTTAAATTTAAAATGGAACTATCAGCCAAATAAAGTCCCCTTTTAAATTTATAAACAGGGTGTTTGTAAGAGATAGCTAAAGTAAATGACCAAAATACTGGTGAAAGTTCATTGAAACATAAAGATGGAAAAAAAAAAAAAAAGTTTTAAGTACTACAAAGTCATAGAAAGTCCTTGCATACAATTCAAGAACATTCTAGGAGCACTAATTAAGATGACTTTTTGGAAAGTTTACATATCTGCAGTTTATCTCACTTAAAATAAACTTCTGCCAAATTATTGTCCTCCCTAATGCTCTTAATCCTTTAAAACAAAAGTTGTGCCATAATCCCAAAAGCTTTAAGTTGAGCTACATGTAACTCTCAAAAGAACAGACACAAACCCACACAGTCTATATTTTGCTTTGAAAACTCCAAATTATCCAAGGGGTCTTCGGGGTTTGGTGGAAGTCTGTGACAGAAATAGTTAACATTGAGAAGTTAACAAACCAAGTCTCCCCAACAACCAGAATAAAATCTTATTTCTTAATAAAACACACAAAGCACTCTGTGATCTCACTCTTTCCTATAGCTTCAGAATGACTCATTATCTTTAGTTTCCACCACCATTCCTACTTCTACAACATACATAGACATGCATATTATTCTCCAGACTATTTAACTGATTGCAGTTCCCTGAATGTACTAAAGTGTTTTAGATTTGCCTAACTTTGCTCGTATCCCTCTCCCTGTCTAGCATGCTCTTTCTCCTCTTCGAAGACTCAGCTGAAACATCACTTCTTCTGTAAAATCCTTCTCACCACTTCCTACCAGACAGACTCTGACCATTCTCTCCTTTTAGCTCAAAGAAATTCCTATATATCATTCTTGAAAAGCACTTATACTTTCTCTACCTCTTCTACTCAATTTATTAGTTTGAGAGCCCAAATAACCTTTCTGAATATTTCTATAATGTCAAAACCCCCTAAAATATAGATCTGGTCTCATATATACAAGAGTAGGAGAGCGGTAGCCTCTGTAAATAAAAATACTTGAAAAGTTCAGGTTTTGATTAAATCCTGTTGTGTTTTCTGCCATCATAATCACTTTTTAAATGAAGTCAATCTAACACAATGCTAAAGGTTACCCTTCAATTCTAAGATGAAATTTTTAGATATGATTTTAATTGACATGCCACAGAAGTTTGGAGACCACAGAAACATTCATTCTATTTTATAGAAGTACTCACAAAATTGTAAAATAGATAAACTACCCATAAGAGTGTCCAACCACTGTACATTATTCTATTCAGAGTACCTATATAACAACAACACAGAATTCAGCTCTCAGATGCTTTGTGGGTGCTGACACACAGTAGTATTTCATTGAGGAAATGTCCTTGGATTTTTAATGATCTTTAAACTGAAAGGGATTAGAATCCAAGACTGTTAATCTGATTAGTAGGTAAAGAGAGGTCAAAATGTATATTTAATTTTTTTTTAAATGGGCAATAGAGTTACTCACCTTTACCTATGGGGAAAAAAAACTGAAGCTAAAAAAAGAACATCTAAGAGGGGCAGTAACACTTACTGAGGTTGGCTTTTAGTCTTCATCCACTTTAAGCAATAACTATTATTCTAGCTCCATGGGGATTTGAAAAATTTGAAGATTTATAGAAGATTTTCTCCTGAGTGAAAAACACTATAAAATGTTTAATTCCACAGAACTTTCCAAAATAATAATATGGTCATCCTCATGTCAGCTCAGCTTTAAAACACTAAAGATGACAGCTACCATATAAAAATTAATTATACTCCATATTGTAATCTACTCAATTCTTTCAATAAATGGCCTTTTACTTTGATGGACACTTAATCTTGGAGAAATGACTGAGGCAGAATATAAAGTTTTAAACTAAGAACTACTGGATATCTTTGTCATTTCAGAGTCCCTGTCCTCTAAAGGCCATATTAAATTGAGATTGCATAAAGGTAGGATAAGGGAATTATGGAATAGATATCCAGGAAATAGATCTATTTCTGTGAGAGTTATAAAGGAAAATGAATGACTGTTTTCCTTTCTTTAATTAAGAGTAGGTTATGTTGTCTGACTGGGAAAAGGAAAGGACAGACAGACAAATGATGTTAAGTAGAAATAATGTTAATTTTTTAAATATTTATTCTGAAACTTTTTTCAAATATACACAAAGGTAGAAAGAACGATCAACCTCAGTAAATTTCTCACCCAATTTTAAGAATTAATAACATTCTGCCATTTAGGATTCATCAGTCTGCCTTCCAATTTATTTCTAGAACAAATTCAAGTTACCATATCTTTGCATGCTTCAGAATGTCACTCTAACAGATTAGATGCTGTTTTAAATAATCACAATACCATTTTCATAACTTTTCATTTCTTAATGTCATAAAACACACCAATCTCAATTCAGTTTTCCTCTGGTTATCTCAAAAATGTCTTTTGGAACCATTTATTTTAATCAAAATCCTCCAAAAATTGGCATCTTGCTTTTGGTTGATACATTTTGTAAATTTCTTTTAATCTATAACATTACTTTGCATGACATTTAAATGCTGAAGATTTTATATTAGGCTCATTGTACCCTCATGGCATCATTTAATATGATCATTTGCCCTCTGTATTTCCTATGAACTATTGATTAGTCCATGAAATCTAAAATACTACCTTGAACAAAACCCCACCTGACTTTGGAGATCATCTCGAGAACAGATTTGATGCAATAGACATTAATGACTGAGGACCAGAATAGTTATGGGATGACATCAGGAATATCATATATGAAGAAAGCAAAAGGTTTTTAAGAAAGCAAAAGGTTGAAAAGACCAAAATGGATGTCAGAAGGGATCCTGAAACTTTCTCTCCAGTGTAAAAATGCTAAAGCAAGTGGAAGAAATGTGGAGGTGAACAGAACATTTCAAACGGCAGCTCAAGGAGAAACAATCAAGTATTGTAATGAAATATACAAAGACCGTAAAGAACATGCTCAGCTTTCTTCAAGCTTAAAGACATGAAGAAAACAAAATTAAGCCTCAACTTGCTATATTGAAGGATTCTGTGGACAAAATAGTGAATGATAAAACATCAAAAGAAGATGAAAAGAATTCATAGAGTCACTGTACCAAAAAGAAAGTGTCGATGTTCCACCATTCAAGAGAAAGACTATGATCAAGAGCCAATCGTACTGAAGGAAGAGGTCCAAGGAGCACTGAAGGCATCAGCAAAGAACAAGGCACTGGAAATTGATGGAATACAAATTGAAATATTTCAACAAACTGATGTAGCATTGGAGGCACTCTCTCATCTATGCCAAGAAGTTTGGAAGACAGCTACCTGGCCAACTGATTGGAAGAGATGCATAATTGTGCCCATTCCAAATAAATGTGACCCAACAGAATTTAGAAATCATCATACAATATTACATACAAGTAAAATTTTGTTCAAGATAATTCAAAAGCAGCTGCAACAGTTCATTGACAGGGAAATGTCAGAGGTTCAAGCCAGGTTCAGGTGAGGAACAAGTGATATCAGATGGATATTGGCTGAAAGCAGAGTTGTTGTTAGGTGTCATTGAGTTGGTACTGACTCATAGAGACCTTATGCACAGCAGAATGAAACACTGCCTTGTTCTGGACCAACCTGACTACTGTTGCCACACTTCAGTCCATAGGTGCTAACCGAAAAATGTTTATTTGTGCTTTATTGACTGTGCAAAGATGTAGATTATGACAAGTTATGGATAACATTGTGAAGAATGGATACTCCAGAAGACTTAATTGTCCTCATGAGGACCCTGTATATAGACCAAGGAGCAGTCATTTGAGCAGAACAAGGGGACACTGAAAATTAGGAAAGGTGTGTGCCATGGTTGTATTCTTTCACCATACTTATTCAATCTGTATGCTGAGCAAATAATCTGAGAAGCTGAATTATATGAAGAAGAATACATTTTAAGGATTAGAGGAAGACTCCTTAACAACCTGCGATATGCAGATGATACAACCTTACTTGCTGAAAGCAAAGAGTACTTAAAATGTGATGAAAGACCACAGCCTTCAGTATGGGCTGCACATCAATATAAACAAAACAAATATCCTTACTAGTGGACCAGTAAATTACATCATGATAATATTGAAGTGGTCAAAGTCTTCATTTTGCTTGGATCCACTATCAATACTCATTAAAATAGTATGAAGATATCAAATAATGTATTGCACTCTGCAAATCTTCAGCACAGCACCTCTTTAAAGTATTCAAGAGCAAAGGTGTCAGTTTGAAGATTAAGGAGCACCAGACTCAAACTAGGGTATTTTCAATAGCCTCGTATGCATGTAAGGAGCTCTGGTAGCATAGTGGTTACAAATTGGTCTGCGAACTGCAAGGTCAACAGTTACAAACTACCAGGTGTTCCATGGGAGAAGGATGAGGCTTTCTGCTCCTGTAATGATTTACAGCCTCGGAAACCCTGCACAGGGTCGCTATGAGTCGGAACCAATTCCACGGCACATAACCACCACCACCACTATATACATGTGAAAGATACACAATGAATAAAGCAGACTGTAGAAGTATTGATGTGTTTAGTTATGTGTTGGAGAAGAATATTAAAGGTACCATGGACTGCCAGAAAAAAAAAAAAAAAAAAAATCTGTGTTAGTAGAAGTACAGCTGGAATGTTCCTTAGAAGACATGATGGCCATACTTCGTCTCTCATACTTAAGGTATGTTATTAGGAGGGACCAGTCTCTAGAGAAGGACATCATGTTTTATAAAATGTACCATCAAGTAAAAAGAGGAAGACCACCAACAACATGGAAAATAAATGTGGAATCAGCAATGGCACAAGACCAGGCAGTATTTCCATCTTTTGTGTTAGTATAGCTATGAGTCACAACCAACTTGACAGCTCCTAACAGCAACAACAGTGGTTAGACCTCAAGACTTGACTAGACGCAGAATCAAATTTTTTTGGCAAGAATATTCCAAAGGTGATACTGTACATCACATCGGAAGAGACATAATATCTGATTGTTCCTCTTCAGTGCTACTAAGATTGATCAATGTTTCTGTATTTATCAACCTGAATTATCCAGAATAAAGTTCTGCATTATCATTTTGCCTAATAATTAATGCTCCAATCCATTATTTCATTAGAAATTGAGACTAAGACAATCCAATTCTTTCATTTCTTCTGCTCTTATTTTCTGCATTTCTTCTACAAATAACTTTCTGTCCTCATTAATGAGGAGCAGAAAAGCAGCTCCTAAAATCTGACAGCTGGCCTGACACAGTTAGACCTCAGTGTTCTATTGTTAGAATAAACAATCTCACAGAATAACAGCATTAAGTAAGTCACCTTATGACTCTGAAAATGAGATAAGTAACAAAAATATTTCTTAATGCTGTCTTTTGTTGTTGTTGTTAAATGCTGTCGAGTCTATTCCGACCCATAGGGAACCCTGTATGGGGTTTCCGAGGAACCGCTGACCTTGCAGATCAAATGGACTTTGCAGTCCAGCACATTAATCTACAGCACCACACCAGGACTCCTTAAAGCCGCCTGAGCCGAGGCAAAACCAAGGCTACTGTGAAAATCACAAAAAGTAGCCAGTATCCTCCTTTTCTGTCTTTTCTGGATTGAATTGTATCTCAAAATTATGTGTTGTAAATTTATGCCTATGGTTATAACCATATTTTGGAATGTATTTTCTTTGTTATGTCAATAAGACATTATTATTTTAAAGCGTATTTTAATCTATCTCTTTTGAAATACAAAAAAAAAAAATTAAACACGCATGCAGAGATGGAAAAAGAAAGATGCCAAGCCACATGAATATTGTCCAGGAGCAGAAGTTCCAAACAGACAAGGGCCTTCCTCCAGGGCGGACTTAGAGAGGGTGCATTCTCCTAGAGCTGGCACCCTGATTTCAGCCTTTAGTCTCCTAAATTTTGAGAAAATAAACATCTGTTTGCTAAAGCCACCCACTTGCGGTATTTCTGTTATGAGATCACTAGATAACTGTCCAATTGAATAATGGCTGCATCTTTGTTTATTGCATGGTTATCCTTGCACTTGTCTTCACTAAACGATTTATTAAATGTCCAATTATATCATTCTTTAAATAAGATATATTTATTATTAAAATATCCAATTATAAAATTATCTTTACTTCATGACAACATCCACTCCAGAGCAAAACCACACTTCATTGAATCCTCCCCAGCATCACCTAACCAAAGCCCAAATTCTATAATAAGTCCTAACATCCTTTTATTGAGTGCGCAACATTCCCCATGGTGTGTATTCTCCCTCACTGTAACAAGTAATAACTCAACTTGTCCAACTAAAAGTGTATTCCTCTGGTCTCTGATTCAGTGAGTACTGACATTTCTATGGTTTCAAGAAGTATAACCCACATAGAGAAGATAAGATAAATGTCTGATTATTTTCCTGTAATTATCAGTCTTCAGAAAATGAGTCTGTGCCCTGGAAATTTAATAACCAACAGAGTATTTTTTTTTCTCCTTTTTAAAATATTATTACTGATGCATAGATTTTTTTCATTTAAATCTATATCACTCATTGTTTTCAATTTCAAATATTCCTGTCTCTGGCCAGTGGGAATCCCTCCATGCTGACTCCTGTGTCCTGTTGGCATGACCCAAAAATTCTTTAATAGTTATGCACTCAGGCATAGTAACTTAAATCCTAGACTCAGTCACTCCTTCACAATATTCGTTTGAAGCAAAACATGCAAGTGGTGATTGATTCCCTTGTCTACAGATAAACTTTCTGTATAAGAATATCATGGGTGGTACTATACTTAATGGAGTCCTGATGTGGCACTGTAGGATAAGCATTGGACCTCAAGGTCAATTTGAACCATAAGGTCAGTAATTCAAATTCATCAGCAGCTTCTTGGAAACCCTATAAATGGTCGTTATGAGTCAGAACCAGCTCGATGGCACTTAACAACAACAAACAACTATACCTTTAATTTACTATATGGGTGGCATAATGAGTTACATGTTGAGCTGCTAACCACAAGGTCAGAAGTTCAAATCTACCATCCAGTCCATGGGAGAAGAATGAGGTTTTCTGCTCCTGTAAATATTTACAACTTCAGAATCCCTATACAAGGTCCCTAAATGAAAGAAACAACTCAACATCACATGACCACCACCATATACCTTTACAAGAATATAGAGTTTCTGGGACAAATATATAAAAATTATTTTAAAAATAAAAAATGAAATTATTCTCAAAGAAGGAATATTCAGGAGCTTCCAGGGGGTTAGGGGACAGGCCAGTAGGAGCTAAAGAATTATTTAATTACCATCCTGAAATAATAAAGGCTTTTTCAAAGGGTAGTGTTAGGCATTCAGCAGCCATGTTATGAAGTCAGTCATGTACTACAAAACACACTTCTGCTAGACAAAAGAGATTAGGCTAAAGTAAGTGGTATTTTGTTCTAGGGAATGTCATAATATTTTAGTTTTAGATCTCTGGAAGCATTCCAGTTATATCTGGAAAGTGGCCTTAGATGACTCAGGAATTCACTTAATGGTTGATCCATATACTCTCTCAAGGTACTTCTTGGAAATATAATTATCTGTTCAATGACAGTATGTTTTTTGTTTTGTTCTTCATTTCTGGTAATTAATTCCAAAATATTCCACTTCAGCTGATATGCTGTTGTTATTAAGTGCTGTTGAGTCGGTTCTGACTCATAGTAACTCTGTATAGGTTTCCGAGAGTGACTGGTGAGTTTGAACTACCAATCCTTATGGTTCAAAACTGACTATATGGTCCAGTGCATTATCTTACAGTGCCACACCAGGACTAATAGCATGGTAGTCTCTAAGCAATCAGAAGGGTGACCATGGGTAAGACCCATTGCTTCCTACATAATAACAAAGGCCAGCAGCTCCCAAAACCACCTTTAAGGTAGAATTGAGTAATGAGCTCCTCCATGGGCTAAAAGGCCCAAGAGGAGTCCCCATAGTCTCCCTCCAGAAGGCCTGCATCTTCCTTCTACAATTTTAGAGCCCATTCACATTCTCATGGGAGAGAACAAGGGCAAGGAAAGTGGGTTTAATCATTGTGGTTGCTGCTAAGCATTCTGCAGAGTGCAGCATAAACAAGATTCCTCTTTAATCTAAAGTCAAATTAGGCAGGCTAGAAGTAAACATGAGGACAGTGTTTCTCCAAGGAAATAACTCTGGGGTTTTAGTCATCCCAGCAGAGAAAGTTATTAACAAAGCACTTTGAATAATTCTTCTTCTCTAATTTAGAAGGTGGGTCTTGGGGGTTGGATGACTGGAGGGGGGAAATAAGCACTGACAAGAATAACTGAGGAGGATTTCCTCAGGAAAGGTTGATTCAAGGACAGCAGTGTAACAGTGCTTTCACAAACTAAGAAGCAGGATGAGGGAATTTCACAAACAACAAGCAATGTGGCTCAGGAAATAACTCCAACAACCTTAATAAAGCTACACATTTTTTTTCTCATCCCCTCCTAAATCAAGAAGCTACTTTCTATTTTTATTCCTTTTTTCCCTTTATTGACAAGAAAGGACAGCAAGGTATGACTGTTTCTTAATAAACAGTTTGTCTATACTTTACACAGCCCAGATTAAATGGAAAAATACCTATATAGTCAATTTCTCTCCAACAGTTCTCTGTTGTCTCCATTGTATATATATAGATGTTGAACAAAGAAAAACAGATTTAGTTCAAATACATTTTATCTGTCACATTACAAAAAAGCTACCGATTTAAGGCTATTTCTCAATGGGACTATCAGTAAATGAACTTAAATTATCACAAATTCTTTTGATGAGATGGTTACTCCAAGACTGAATCAGACACAATCCTGAATCCAAACTTGCACCTTTTATCCCTCTCTCTACTCTTTAGAAAATACATTACAAAAGGAAACTCCTGAAAATATTTTCAAATTCCTAAGAATCTGCTGTAGTAGGTTTAATGATTGCCCCTAAAGAGATATGAGTCCTAATCTTAAGATTTGTGAATATTTCTTTTATGGCAAACTATGTGATTTATTTAAGGATTTTGAGAGATGAACCTTATCCTGAATTACCCCAGTGAGCCCTCAGTACAATGACATGGATCCTTATAAGACAGAGGCAGAGGGAGTTTGGAGACAAGTGCACAGAAGACAGAGCCATAAGAGAAGGCATTATGAAGATGGAAATAGAGATTGAAGTGGTGAAACCATAAACTGAGAAACTTCACAGTGTGTGACAGCCACCAGAAACTAGACAAGTCAATGAATGCATTGTCTCCCAGAGCTTCCTAAGGGATCAGATCCCTCTAACACCTTGATTTTACACTTATGGCCTCCAGAACTGTATGAAAGTAAATTCTGTTTTAAGTCACCACGTTTTAGGGCATTTGTTACAGCTGACATTAAAAACTAAGACACTGTCCAACCAACATTGTCTTCTTTAGAATACTTCCTACCCATTGGCATCAAGTCTATTCCAACTCATAGCAACCCTTTATAGGGTTTCCAAGGCTGTAACTCTTAACAGGAGCAGAAAATCTCATATTTCTCTAGCAAAGCAACTGGTGAGTTTGAACTGCCAACCGTATGGTTAGCAGTACAGTGTTCATCCTACAGTGCCACTAGAGCTATCCAAACTCACTGCCATTGAGTTGATTCCAACTTGTAGTAACCCTGTATAAGGTTTCCGAGCAACAAGTCCTGGTATGGCTCCTTGGGATAAGTACTTGACTGAAAGGTCAATTTGAATTATAAGGTCAGCAGTTCAAACTCACCAGCCTCCTCTTACTCCTAAGGAACATCTGGTAGTTTGAACTGCTGACTTTGCAGTTAGCAGTCCAGTGCTTATCCTACTAGATCTAAGCCACACATTCATGCTAGGTAAATAAGCTCCAAGCTATAGCTCATGGGATCAGGAGTAATTACTAACCCAAACTTTATGGACTAGGCTGAGTCAATTTTGATTCTCCATTTCAAGACATAAAAAAATATGGTCAAGTCATGTTGGTGACAGGAGAGGCAGGGTTGGTCCCATGGTGAGCCTGAGAAATTTACAATTAAAAGTTACAGGAAAATAGAGACTATTTTAGTAATCTGAGAAATGTAAAAATAAAGAACCAAACAGAAAGAATCAGAGACCTCATTTCATACTACACAGATAAAATAAATGCATTTAGATAGGGAGGAAAAAAAGAAAAGAAAGAAAAACATTCGGATTTTCCCATTATAAAGCTTCCAACCTACAAGAATCCACACTCACTTATTCTGCCTTTCCTTTCATTACAAAGGATAAGTTGCTCCTGCCTCCTTATAAGCAGAATCCCTCCACCTGGAATATATATCCCAACTTCTACATCTTCTTAAGGACTTTGCTCCTACATTGTCTCTGCACCATCCAACTTTCCCTACTCTGCACTCATTGTGGTATTCAAACATGCCACAGTATTGTTCATCTTAAAAATAAGATCCTTGGAGCCCAGACCATCCTCTGTTGTTAACTGTTATCAAGTCAGTTCCAACTTATTGTTATTGTTGTTGTTAGGTGCCATTAAGTCAATACCTACTCATTAGTGACCCTGTACACAACAGAAGGAAACAATGCCTGGTCCTGGGCTAAACTCACAGTTGTTGCCACACTTGAGCCCATTGATGCTGCCACTTTGCAGTCCATCTCGCTGAGGTCTTCCTCTTTTTCTCTGACCCTCCACCTTACCAAAC
>NW_006408880.1:220900-224847 GCF_000296735.1 Chrysochloris asiatica
TCTTTGCAAATTCCATCAATACACCTTGGACTTCCTCCTTCAGTATCATTGGCTTTTGATAATTTGCTACTTCTTGAAACAGTTTAACATCAACCATTTCCTTTTTGTATAGTGACTTTGTATATTCCTTCCATGTTCTTTTGGTGTTTCCTGTATCATTCAATAATATGCCCAGAAAATCCTTCAATAACAAAAGTCGAGGCTTGAATTTTTTCTTCAGTTCCCCCAGCTTGAGAAATGTTGAGTGTGTTCTTCCTTTTTGGTTTTCTGACTCCAGATCTTTGCATATTTTGTTATAATATTTAACTTTATCTTCTCAAGCTGACCTTGGAAATTATTTGTCCATCTCTTGTACCTCCTCATTTCTTCCTTTTGCTTTAACATCTCTACACTGGAGAGCAAATTTCAGTGTCTCTTCTGACATCCATTTTGACCTTTTCCTCCTTCTTGTCTTCTTAATGACGTTTTGCTTTCTTCCTGCATAAACATCAGTGTCTTAGGCATTAGTTAGCTGAAATGGACTGGTATTGCTATTTTCAATCTGATAATCACATGGCTTACTATGCCAGGAATGACAAATTGGAGAGGAATGGCGTTGCATTCATTGTCATAAAGAACATACCCAGATGAGCCATGAGGTACAACACTGTCTGTGATAGGATAGTATCTATGTGCCTACAGAGAAGACCAGTTAATACCCCTATTATTCAAATTTATGCACCAACCACAAAAGCAAATGAGGATGAAATAGAAGAATTCTACCATCTACTTCAATCTGAAATTGATCAAATATGCAATCAAGATGTATTGATCATTAATGGTGATTGGAATGCAAAGGTTAGGAGCAAAGAGGAAGGATCAGCAGTTGGAATATATGGCCTTGGTGATAGAAATTATGCTGGAGATCGCATGATAGAATTCTGCAAAATCAATGATTTGTTCATTTCAAATACCTTCTTTAGAGAACATAAGAGACAACTACACAAATGGACCTTACCAGCTGGAATACGTAGAAATCAAATTGACTGCATCTGTGGAAAGAGATGATGGGAAAGCTCCATATCACCAGTCATAACAAGGCCAGTGGCAGATTGTGGAACAGACCATCAACTGCTCATATGAAAATTCAATCTGAAACTGAAGAAAATGAAAACTAGTCTACAAGAGCCAAAATATGACCTTGAATATATACCACCTGAATTTAGAGATCATCTGAAGAACAGATTTGATACATGAACCACTAAAGAACGAAAACCAGAAGGGATGTGGGATGACATCTAGAAATGGCCTATAGGAGGTACTAAGTAAATATTTGTTAATTCACTCACTTACAGACTAACTTTTTAACTCCAATTTCTCCTTGAATTTACTGGTATCCTTGACTATATGATACTAGCTGTGACATTATTTTAATAATCCCCTTTAATTTATACCAATCAGTAAATTTATTTTCTTCACAGCCAAATATTACTGATAAAATTGTTAAGACCATGCTACCTCCTGGACCTGGATTTAGCCAAAGAATCCTATGGTAAGGTTAAGAATGTATGGCACAAAAGCCAATGTTCAATCTTTGCAGCTTGCCTTCATCTACCCCTCCCTTGTTTTCCTTATGCAGACCTGAAATCTGATTTCCAAATCCTATCTGTGGAGATAAAAATGATATCTCTATAATTTATGCCCTGAATTTTACTGTTAGGTTAATATGGATATGCCTATGCCTCTCCCACAAGAAGAAAGCCTTAGAGATGTATAATCTATTTCCTAAATTGCCAAGAACATTGAGCATAAACCAGGTAAAAGTGAGTTGATATACTGGATTGCAATATCGATTTGAACCCCAAGGTCACTGATTCAAGCTCACCAGCCACTCTTTGATAACCCTATATAGAGTAGCTATGTGTCAGAACAGATCCAGGGCACTTAACAACAACAACAATCATTGAGTACAAGGCAACATGAAATGATATAGCAGTGAATTACAATCTTAGACTTTCCCATATTTAGTTCAATGACCTTGCAGAGGAGTTGGCATCTCCAAGGCTTTCTCCGCTGTATAACAAAGAGGACCAGTTGACCCAAACCCTGTCTTCCACGGTTAATAACCTATTATTCGTATCCAACTTGTGTACCTCTTTTTTTTTTTTTTTTGGTTCTTTTTTAAGAGCTGCTTTTCTTCTCTCAATTTCCTAAGAGAATTTTGGCTCAGGAAAAGCAGCTGGCTAAGTTTCTCTTGCAATGAACTTCTGATCACACAGTCATGCACAAAGCTCCCTCGATGGAAAAATATGTGATGCTTGATTTACACTTTGCTGGTTGAATACATTCAATGGCAAGTGGAAGTTTTATTGGGTTCGTAGCACTGAAGGATAGCATGCATTCTATTCCATTTAGCTCTAGGGTGTTTTAGTTTGCTTGTTTAGTTTGATGGAAAAAACAAAATTTATTCAGGTGCTCAGTTATGAAGTGAAATGTGTCTTCACAGACTGAATTATGTGCAGTGAAATTCAAACAATAAACTATATACCTCTACACATTTATACAAAGCAAGACAACTTATTGTTAGAAAATTTCAAAAGGAAGGTGAAATGCTGATTGCAAATGCCAGACTGTGTATATATTCAGCAACATATGTGTGCTTTAGCCAATCTTATGAGGACTGCAGGTTAAACTGAAACCTCCTGGAGTGAATCTTTGCATTCCAAATTCTTATCAAGCAGATAGCTAAGGCTATTTTCATTACCATTAATCCTTTCTACAGTTTTCTAGTCTTCTCATAAAGGAAGGAATACTCAATCTCACAATTTGAGGGAAACCATAGCAAGAAGCAGACTTCTTCCTGCTCACACTCAGACTTAACCTTTAATCCTGAATTTAACCTCTAGAGAAATCAACACATTGACCATGGTAAAGTATCTTTCTTGACAAAAAGATGGACTTTTCCATCAAACTGATTGACAACTAATAATCTACGTCAGTAGTTCTTGGAGTATGATCCACAGACCAGCAGTAACTGTATTACCAAGGAGCCATTGAGAAATGATCATTCTTGGACCCCAACCCAGAACTCATTGCTGTTTAATCTATTCTCACTCATTAAAACCCATGTGTTACAAACTAGAACAGCTCCATCAGGTGTTCTTGGCTTCAATGAAGAATATCATCAGACCTCTTTTCTGTGGAGTCACTCGGTGGGTTTGAACTGACAGCCTTTAGGTAATAGTAAAGTACAAACATTTTGCACCACCTAAAGACCTTCAATCTCCAACACAGACATATTGAATCAAAAATTCTGGTAGTGGATCCCAGAAATTGAATTTTAGCAATCATCCACATGACATTAATGCATGCACATTAATGTTTGAAAACCACTTACCAAACAGTGATCTATCTGCAGAAATGAAAATGTTTGATTGTTTTCCACCATCTGATGACCACAATTGTAGAACTGAATAAATTTTGTTTTTTTCCATCAGTAACCTTTCTCAGTAGAGTATGCCCATGTGAATACTAGATAGCTGAGTGCTATTCTATACAAGTTTTGTAAATTGCTGAGAGAAACTGTAAAATACAGTTTCACCAATTCATTCAAACTGTTGAGTCCCTAGTATATGACAAGCAGTATATGAGAGTGAAGATATAACAGAAAACTTAAATACAGATTCCTATTTCTCATACAAATTGCAAGCTTGTGAGAAAGATAGTCATTATCACCAAAATTGTACCATTAATTACTTGAATATAGTTTTGAAATGTACAATGAAGGGAAAAAATAGTTGCAACAAAGCATAAAATGATAAAATTTTATTTGGTCTGGAATATCATGAAAGTCTTCCCCAATGAAATAAAATAAACTAGGGGTTAAATCAGAGAAAGAAACATTACAGGCAAGGGAATCACCATGGCACCTCACAGATTAAATCCAGTTTGCTTTTTTTTTTTTTTTT
>NW_006408880.1:233702-276702 GCF_000296735.1 Chrysochloris asiatica
ATGAGTGGCTGGTGAGCATGAACCACCGGCTCTGTCCACCAGCCTTGTCGTTCAAAAGAATTTGCAGTGCAGCATCTCAACCCACCACACTACGCTGGGTTCCCTCTCAAACCAGTGAAGAAAGGCAGACCAAATCCGCGTCTCAGCCTGACCCGGCTGCGTAAGCTCCTGGCAGAGGAAAGTGCCAGTGGTGGGGGCAGGTCCCGGCCACTGGGCTAAGCCCCCACCTCCACTCACCCAGATATATGTGGGCAAACTATGAGCTCATCCACTCCCGACACCAAAGAAAAAAAGCAAGATCAGAACCACTCAAAATCAGCAAAGCACACCGTGCACCATTTTTTTTCCCCCAAATGTTCCTGCAGAGTGTTTCTGCGACGTCTCTGCAGCCCCTATTTAGTCCAGCCGCTCTGTCTAGCCCAGGATGTGGGCCCAGGCCTCCGAGCCTGGCCAGCGGACTCAACAGTACGTGACCTCCCGCCTCCCCTCCAAATTCCACAGGCTACAAGCCTCTAAGCCTTCAAACCACTCCTATCTATGTAGGTCCGAATCCTGGAGCTCTGTCTTGCCTCCTTTCTGCTTGGAATTCCGAGACACTTTTGACTGCGACCTTCACTATGCCTTCACCCTAGCCGCCAGCAAGCCCTGACCTCCTTGCTTCTTCAGTTAGTCTGTAATGTTCTTACTCTGTTTAAGGCCCCTCTGAGTTTTGCTACTTGTTGAAATGCTGTGGGGTGGTTTATGACCCACAGCTACCCAGTATAGGGTTTCCAATAGCAGCTGTTGAGCTAGAATCACAGTTCCTGCAATTCTAAATGCTTTGCAGTCTGGTAGATTAAACCACAGCAGGAGCGCTTTGTTGCTGGTATTAAGCTGCTACTCAGCTTGGGCTGGCCCAAATCTTGATGCTTTGATGGGCGGGCCTGAGGCTAGGAGGCTGGGCAGAGGGCTGGTCTAGGCCGAAGAAGTGGGGGATGGGCTTGGTGCTTGTAGGCAGATGGAGTCTGTTTTTAATGACGTCCAAAATGCCTCTCTTTGTCTCCCTGTGCCTTGAGCCCCCCAATTTGTTCTATATACACACTGGTACTGCCTAATGAGGCAATGAGGACCCCCCTGGGATGGACTATGTTGGTTCCTATGGCCCCCCTAGTTCTCTGAGAGTGTCAGCCCTTTGAATGGGTCTGCTCAGGCCCTGCTAAGTTCTGCAGTGGGCGGGGCCACCCCCGGGTAGGAGCCCGGAGCAGGCGGGTGGAAGTTAAAAATGCTCATAACTCCTCAATAATTTGATCCTTCAAAAAAACAAGTTCATAAAGTTGCAGCCTAATGTTTTATGTTTGCCCAAAAGCTGTCTGTCTACCAGGCAGGGGCCCCGATTTGTGATACCGCCCCCTACTTTTTCCCGAGCCCACGCACCTGTCCTGCCTGGTCAGGGAAGCGCCGCCCTCTCCCCAGTTTGCTTTTGTAAATAAAGTTTTATTGGACTATATAGTCACTCCCATTCATTTTAATCTTGTCCATGTCTGTCTTTGCACTGTAATTACAGAACTTAGGCCTGAAATACTTACTTCTGGCTATACAAAAAAGTTTGCCAATGCCTAGTCTAACTCGTTATTTCGTATTCATTGCTTTTCTTTGAATTGCAGTCTATAACTATAACTTTAATGGAAAACAAAATCCTATCTGTCTGGGTATATGCAGATTACTTACTAAGCACTTCTGGATAATATTATACACTTTAATTGTACACCTTTCCCAAAGCCATTAAAATCTTACTGGTACCTAGCACTTCAATCTTGGTTTTTAATGTCTCTCTCCAGTAAAGGTAACTAGAGGTCCTTAGAGAAATGGTTATTTCTAGGAATGAAGGAAGAAATATACATGATGAGTCTAGAATGCATGCTCATATAAGTAAATTAACAAATAAGTATATAAGTGGAGATGAATAGACAAGTCTTCCATGTAGAAGATGTTACATATATACTCTACCTTAAGGAGGTGGAACATAACTCCCCACTCAAGTTTAGCTACACTTTCTGACTTCCTTTAAAATATGGGAATAGGAGAAAAAAAAAGAAAGAAGAGTAACTTTGTAGTTCAGGAACCTGATAAATACAGTCATATGGGCAAGCTTCACATCAGTAATGATAAGTCATATTGAAGATATATATCCTTGATGTGAAGAAAATGGTACTATACCTCTGTTATCTTCCTCCCCAAAACTCATAACCCCAGTATGTTCATGAGGAAAGCATCAACCAAATTCCAGTTGACAGATAGTCTATAAAATTTCTCACCAATACTCCTAAAACTCTCAAGGTTATCAAAAACAAGGAATGTCTGAGAAACTATCACAACCAAAAGGTGTCTAATAAGACATGGAAACTACTGTAATAACTTCTAGAATATAAATTGGAACAACAACAAAAAGAGAAATTAAATATAATCTAAAATTAACAACAACATCTGTGGAAAGAGACCATGGAAAAGCTACATATCACTAGTCAAAACAAGGCTGACTGGGGAACAGACTATCAATTTCCAGGCTGAAGCTGAAGAAAATTAAAACAAAACATAACCTTGAATACATCTCACCTGGATGTAGAGATCATCTCAGAAATAGATGCATTAGACACTACATACCAAAGACCAAAAGACTTGTGGGATGGAATCAACAATATCATACAGGGATAAAGCAAAAGGTCAAGAAGAAGACCAGAAAGAAGAAAAAGACCAAATGGATGTGAGAAAAGACTGTGAAACTTGTTCTCCATAGAGATGCAATATCTTAAATGAATGGTTTAAAATCAAGAAAGTTGTGTTCTCTTACCATACTTATTCAACCTATATGCTGAGAAACTGGATTACATAAAGAAGAACATAGAAACAGCATTAAAGGAAGACTCCTTAGCAACCTTATATGTGGATGATAAAACCTTGCTTGCTGAAAACAAATAGGACTTAAAATAATTACTGATGAAGATCAAAGACCACAGCCTTCAGTATGGGTTACACCTCAATGTAAAGAAAACAAAGCCTTCAACATTGGACCAATAAATACCATTATGATAGATAGAGAAAAGATTGACATTGTAAAAAACTTCATTTTGCTTGAATCCATCAACACTCATGGAAGTAGTAGACAAGAAATCAAACACTGTAATGCATTAGGTAAATCTGCTTTAAAGTGTTCAAAAGCCAGATGTCAGTTTGAAGACTAAGGAACACCTGACCCAAGCCATGATATTTTCAAAAGCCTCATAGGCATGTGAAAGTTGGACAATGAATAAGGAAAACCATAAAAGAATTGATGCATTTCAGTTATTATAGTGGAGGAGAATATAAAAAGTACTATGAAAGACCATTAAAACAAACAAATTTATTTTGGAAGAAGCACAACCAAAATGTCTCTGAGAAGCCAAGATGACCAGACATCATCTCTCATACTTCAAACATATTATCAGGAGCCATCAATTCCTGGAGAAGTACACCTTTCTTGGTACAGTGGAGAATCAACAAAAAAAAAGACAGACTCTAACAAGATGTATTGGCATAGTGACAGGAGAAATGGGCCCAAGGGTAAAAACAATTGTGAAATTGGCACAGGATGAGTAGTTTTTTTGTTCTGTTGTGAGTAGCATCACTATGGGCCAGAATCAACTCAACAGAACCTAACAACAACAACAACAAGGAAATCTTAATAAACTATCACCTTTAATTAATAATAAGTTATCAATATTGATTCATTAATTGTGATAGATGTCTGTCAATAATGAAGGAAATTAGAGACTGGATACATGGGAATACTCTATACTATCTTCCCAACATTTTTATAAGCCTAGAACTATTTTAAATTTAAGTTATTTTTTAAAATAACCTGCTGATTCTATTTAAGTTCAAAATAATAAATTATAGATCTGTGTTTCATTTTCAACAGTAACTTTCTGTGATACTTAATGTTTTGTATCAACGTGACTGGGCCAGAATTGTCAGTGATTTGACAGTTGAGATGTAAGTGT
This sequence comes from Chrysochloris asiatica, assembly GCF_000296735.1. Lineage (NCBI taxonomy): Eukaryota > Metazoa > Chordata > Mammalia > Afrosoricida > Chrysochloridae > Chrysochloris > Chrysochloris asiatica. The sequence goes on from NW_006408880.1 coordinate 237,719, forward strand.
CTTCCACGATGAGGTCAGCCATAGAAGACAATAGATTCAAGGGACTTCCTTGGGAGTGTCATCTGCTTCCAGTGTATATTGGGACACTTAGTTAAGACTTGCTTGCTTTCTGCTGGATCTGGATCTTCCATCTTGCTCATCCTCCTAACTCCAGTTCTTTGAATTTGAGCCAGTGGCCTGCTCTATTAACTGATGATACTGTCATTCATCAGTAGCCTGCCCACTGTAGATCTTAGTTCATCTGACCCAGACTTCAGACTATCCCTCCTCTACAAATGAGTATATATATACATATAGACAGAGAGACACCAAGAGAAAGAGAGCATGGCTCTAAAAGGTTTAACCTAAGAGATTTCTTACCAGATGTGGGAAGATATTCTTACTAAAGTAAAAGATAAGTTATTGCATCTAACCTCTCCCACAAATAAAAGGAGGTACAATGCCTAGCAGACCTCTTTGGATTTTGAAGGTAATATACATTCATTTGGGTTTGCCACTCCAGCCTACTTATCAAGTGACTCAAAAGTGTAGATTTGAGTATATCCAGAACAGGAGGTGTCTCATAAACAAAGTGGCCATGGTGGCAAGGATAGAGATTATGAATGGGCTCAGCAGCATGAACATTTACTCACAAAGGCTGAATTGGCTACACCACTGCTGAGTGCCCATTCCGCCAAAATCTGAAACCAATACTGAGTCTGCAATATAGAATCATGTCTCAGCGAGACCCACCAGAAACCAGGTGGCAAGTCAATTACATTGGACTACCTTCTTCATGAAAAAAGCAGTATTTTGTACCTACTGGAACAGACACTTATTCTGTATATGAATTTGCCTTCCCTGCATGCAATGCTTCTGCCAAAACTATGATCCAAGGGCTTACAGAATGCCGTATTCACCATATCACAGAATCCCACACAGCACTGCTTCGCATGGTTATTACTTCATAGCAAATGGTGTACAGTAATGGGTATGTATTCATGGAATTAACTGGCCTTACCACATTTCTCATCATCCTGAAGTAGCTCGCTTCATCAGATGATGGACAGGCACAATTATGGTGCCACCTAGGTGGCAACCACCACACGTTTTACAGTTTGTGGCACTGTAGTACTTTGCATGTTGCTTTTATGCTGGAAGCCATGCCACTGGTATTTTGAATGCTAGTAGTTAACCCATGGAAAACAGTTTCAGTTGAGCCTCCACATTAAAGCAGAACTGAAAGGAGGAAAGGCCAACTACTTACAAATGTTTAGCCAATGGTATCTAGTGAGTAGCAGTGAAGCACTGTCAGATATCACCAGAATATTGAATATTGAAACATTATGAACATCACCAGAATATTGTCAGATATGGTGCCAAAACATGAACCTCTCAGGTTGGAAGATGCTCAAAGAACAACTGGGGAAGAGTTGCCTCTTCAATGTTGAGTTGACCTGACCGTGATAACATTAATGGAGTAAAGCCTTCTGGACATTCATTTGCTATTGGGGCACAATTCAAAATGTGGAGGAACAGCTACAAATATCCACTAAGAATTTGAACAGGGAATATATGAAGTATGAATCTAGGAAAATTGGACACTTAGAAAAGACTTGCTTGCTTGTCAAAAATGAAATGAAACACATAAACATTGGTAGCCTAAGTATTTGTGAGATGAATTGCATTGGTATTGGCCGTTTTGAATCAGGCAATTATATGATTTACTGTGCCAGGAAAGACAAATTGAGAAGGAATGACATTGCATTCATCATCAAAAAGAACATTTCAAGATCTATCTTGAAGTATAATGATGTCTGGGATAGGAAAAATCCATATGCTTACAAGAAAGACCAGTTAACACCAACTTTTACAGTGTGAAATAGATCAAACATGCAATCAAGATGCATCGATAATTACTGGTGATTATAATGCAAAGATTGAAAACAGAGAAGAAGAATCAAAATTGTAAAATAGGGCATCAGTGATAGAAGTCATGATAGAGAGTACATGACAGAATTTTGCAAGACCAATGACTTATTCTTCACAAATAATTTTTTATACAACATAAAAGATGACTGTATGCATGGACCTTACCAGATGGAATACAAAAAAATCAAATTGACTACATCTGTGGAAAGAAATGGAGGAAAGGGTCCATATCATCAGCCAAAACAGGCCAGGGCAGACAGGGCAAAAGACTTCCAGCTGCTTATATGGTAGTTCAAGCTGAAGGTGAAGACAATTGAACAAGTCCATTCAAGCCAAAATATGATCTTGACTATATCCCACCTGAATTTAGAGATCATCTTAAGAACAGATTTAATGCATAAGACATGAATGGCTGAACACCAGAGTGTTACGGGTTGATATTAAGAACATCATACAGGAGGAAAACAAAAGGTCATTAAGAACACAAGGAAGAAAAAAAAGATCAAAATCTATGTCAGAAGACGGAAGAAATGAGAATATAAATTTTTGAACAGAAATTTCAAAGGGAAACTCAAGAAGACAAAGTCAAGTATTATAAAGAAATGTGAAAAGACAAGGAATTAAGACAATCAAAAACTCATTATTGCTCAGGCTGAAAGAACTAAGGAAGAATTCAAGTCTCAACTTGCAATATTGAAGGATTTGGGTGGCAAAATATTAAATGATACAAAAAGCATCAAAAGTAGATGGAAAGAGTACACAGAGTCACTGTACCAAAATGAAACGATTGATGTTCAACTATATCAAAAGATAGCATAGGATCAAGAGCCAATGGTACTGAAGGGAGAAATCCAAGGCACACCGAAGGCATTGGAAAAGAACGAGGTTCTGGGAATTTATGGAATGCAAATTGAGCTCTTTCATTAAACTGATGCAGCACTGGAGTCACTCACTCATCTATGCCAAGAAATGTAAAACACAGGTATCTTCCCAACTGATTGGAAGAGATTCATATTTGTGCCCATTCCAAAAAGAAGTGACCCAATGTGGAATGTGGAAATCATCAGACCGTATCACTAATATCATATGCAAGTAAATTTTTGCTAAAGATAATTAAAAAATGATTGCAATAATTCATTGATATGGAACTGAAAGTGGTTCAAGTGAGGATGTGGAATAAGAGATATCGTTGCTGATGTAAGGTGGAGCTTGGCTGAAAGTAGAGAATACCATAGAGATGTTTACCTGTGCTTTATTGACAATGCAAAAGCTTTCTATTGTGTGGATTATGACAAGCTATGGGCAATATAGCTGAGAATCAGTAGTTCTTAATCAGGAGCTCTTAATCGTTCTTATGATGAACCTGTACAAGACTAAGAGGAGGTTGTTTGAACAGAACAAGGGGACACTGACTGGTTTAAAATCAGAAGAGAAGAGTTGCCTCCTCAAAGTAGAGTTGTTTGTGATAACGTAAATGGCTCAAAACTTTCAGAACCTTCATCTGCTGATGGGGTAGAAGTCAAAATGAGGAGAAACATCTGTAAATATCCATTAATAATCTAAACACAGGACTATAATTTGAATAGGAAAATTGCTAATTCTTAAAAATACAATGGAGCAGATCGATATTCTAGGCATTAGTGAATTGAAATGGACTGGTATAGGCCATTTTGAATCTAACAATCATATATGCCATCAATGACAAATTGAAGAGAAATGGCATCGGATTTATTTAAAAAAAAAAAAAAGAGAATTTCAAGAGCTATTGTGAAGTATAATGCTGTTTGTAGTTGGATAATATCCATATGCCAACAATAAAGACCAATTAATACCATTATTACTCAAATTTATCACCAACCAACAAAGTCAGTGATGATGTGTCAGCGACATATGCAGACCCTGAGATGCTGTGGCCCCTTAAGAAGACAGACAAGACTCTGGACCAGGTGCCCGCTCCGGATCTGTAGGTCATGGCCCTTGTGGACCAGGACGTAAAACTCCTGAGGGCCCGGGCACATGGCCTTTGGCGAAGTCACCCCCTGGCAAAAACTATCCAATTTCTCCTTATGACTGTACTGTGTGTTCTTTATCTGATTTTCTTGCTTTCAACTCCGGTAGCTGTAGCCTCTGGAAGAATGTTTATGTCCAGTAATAATACGCACTTTGTCTCGGTTAATGGCTCCTCTGTAAATGTCACTGCCTTGGCAGTACAGGCTGTGCGGGCTGTTATCAGAGGCAAGGTCTCTGAGGAACAAGCAGTGGCGATTTGGGCAGAATGTAATAATTACTCTCTGGGTAATTGCTCAGTTATGTATAATATTAAGCTAAAACATGAGCTGCTGGTATCTATGCTTGACAACCGTACAGAGAATGTTCCTAAGGCAGAGTCAGTTAAACTTTCCCAAACAAAACAACTCTTGGACAGGAGCAGATGTTTTGGGACTATGAAAAAGGATTAAGTAATAGTAGTAGCAACCTTCATAAACCACCCATGGGCATGATCATCTTGATCCTGACGCTCTCCCTGGGGGTCCTATTGTACACGGTGGCTATGTGCACTTAGCTGACCCTCTTAACACTTTTCTATCTGTCTCTTCACCACCAAAAATTTAATATAGAAATAAGCATTAGCTCATAGGATACCGCAAGTCACTGCCCTGGGCCACGGGGGCCCATCAAGTTAAAGTTTAAACCAATAATTGCTTGCTTGCGCCTTTAACTCAGGAAGAATGGTTGGCTAAGAATATGAGCACAGGATAATTTTCTGAGCACAAGATAATTTTCTAAGATCTGAATTACTCATGAGATTCTGTGAAATCACTTGGTACCCTCTTTGAATAATTAATCACATTAAACTTGTAGCTCCTGCCTTGATTTCCCTGATCTGAAAATGAATAAAAGACTGAGGCAAAGCTAGTCCTGTATGCTAGCTTGCTTGACAGCTTGCATCAAACTTATGAGTCTGTATTCTTTGTGTCTAATCTATTTCTTTCGCCTACCAGATCTCCCACTCACATTAAAACCCCAAGCTTCATCGAGGCACTCCTTTGTTAAGGAGGGACCCTGACATAGGACTCCCGACAATGATAGAGTTGAAGAATTCTACCAACTTCTTCAGTCAGTAATTGATGATCCATGCCATCAAGATCAGTGTTAATTACAGGTGTTTGGAAAGCAAACTTTGGAAACAACATTGAAAAGATCAATAATAGGAAAACATAGACTTGATGACAAACAATCCTGGAGAACACATGATAGAACTTTGCAAGACCAATAACTTCTTCATTGCAAATAACTATTTTAAACAACATAAAAGATAACAGTACACATGGACCTCAAGAGGTGGAGTACATAGAAATCAAATTGACTATTATCTGTGTGAAAATACTGTGGGAAAGCTCAATATTATCAACCAAAATAAGGTCAGGAGCAAATTGTGGAATATACAATCAATTGCTCATGTGCAAATTCAGGCTGAAGCTGAAGAAAATTGAAACAAGTCCATAAGAGCCAAAATATGTCCTTAAACATATGCCACCTGAATTTAGTGATCATATAAAGAACAGATTTGATGCTTTAGACACAATTGACTAAAGATCAAATGACTTGTGAGATGATATCAAGAATATCATATAAGAAGAAAGCAAAATGTCATTAAGAAGACAAGAAAGAAGAAATAGACCAAAATGGATGTCAGAAGAGAATCTGAAACTTGCTCATCAGCATAGAGATGCTAAAGCAAATGGAAGACATGAAGCAATAAAATGGGCTAGACAGCAAATTTCCAAGGGCAGCTTGATAAGACAAAGTCAGATATTATCATGATATGTGTGCAAAGAACTGGAGTTTAAAAAAACAAACAAGAAAAACATATTCAACACTTCTCTAGCTGAAAGAACTGAAGAAGAAAGTCAAGCCTCAACGTGATATTGAAAGATTTTATAGACAAAATATTGAATCATGCATCAAAAGAAGATGGAAAGAAGGCAGACACATCATAATCCAGGATTGGGAAGGGCAATGCACAGAAAATGGGAGAGAGTGGAAGAACAAAATATATAGGGGAACACTGAGACAGGTTTGCATAGGCTAAACAGGACAAGGTAAATAGTTATGCATGCTCAACCTTGAAACAGGGCTCTGTGATACAGTGATTGAGGCATACCCTGAATAGGGAAAATAATACTAAGATGCTTGACTGTCTTATGAATATTGGTTTCACTTGCCTACTATTGTAAAATAGACATTTGAGTGAGAAACAAAGGAATGTTGGGAAACATGATTACAGAAAGCTTGCAAGCCCATCTGCAGCCTATAACTGAATGGAATACCTAAAAGGGGTTCTAGAACTTTCCCAGTGAACTTTTGTGGAACTTTTGCAGTGTATAAGGTCTTAAGTGGAATCCTAAGCCCTATCCAGAACCTTCTAAGGTGGGACTTTCCCACTAGAAAGGGCAAGCAGACCAGCCTGGAACAGTTAGAATGACAGAAGTTACATCTTCAAAGAAAGAGCATCAGGGAAATCCCAATAACAAAAATGGCAGTATGATTGGCTACTACAAGAATAAGCAACTTGTTTTCCAAGAAGCTATCAAAGCAAACAATCAAGTCCCTTCAGGACAAACCCCACTGTAAGACTGAAACTCAAAGGGAACATGAGCAGGCATGTAAGCTTGCTGGCAACCACATTGGTGGTCGAGGTAAAAAGGCAGCAATGAAGAAATGGGTTGAGTTCAACCATGTTCCACAGATTCCCGTTGACCTGGAAATGAGAGAGAGAAGAGGAAGGGCTGGTTGGAACAAAGTGTAGTGAAGCCTGGGGACACCTGAGCCCATGGACAAGGACATAGCCACAGAGGGCTAGAGCTAAGTGTGAAGCATCCAGTTGATATGAAAACAGGGGAGATGCACAAGGACATCCAAACTTGCAGATAGTACCCATTTGACCTAGCCTCGATGGCTTGATAATCAGAATTTAACTAGAGGAAGAATTTTTTAAAGAAATTATTGGTTTTGTTTTTTATATATATAAAGGAAACGAGGATAAATTGCTACAATTTGGTGAACTTGACCCATCCTCATGGAGGTGGTAGCTCAGACTATCAAGAGAGGGAAGGAGTCTTCACATCATGTATAAATGCTATTCCCTCTGTATACAGGGTAGATAGGAACAGGCAACTTAGACATTGGCTACCTAAAATGAGGAGATGATACAAGGCATGAAGTGACTGGTTTACAAGGTTTCAAGAGAAAGTTTAGTTTAAGAATGTGTGTGGGGGGGAGGACAGGGCCCCCACTGAATAGTTTTCATATTGTCTAGATGGGTCTGGTAAAAAGAGATAGGGATAAGATGCTTATGATTCAATAGTGAGTAATTGTTATAGTAAATGTTATAGTCCATAAACAGAGGATTCTAGGACCGTCAAAAGAGAAGAGCACAAGAGGAATGAGAGAACTTATCTAGAGAAGCAGCCACACCAGAGATGGAGGCAGAAATGGGGACATGGAGAGAAAGTGCAGCTGAAGACTCTAGATTCATAGAAAGAGAAAGACTGTGAGCTGGCAGCCAGGAGGCAGACTTTCAGAATATGCCCTTTGGTGGTTTAAATTATTATATATTCCTAAATGTTATTAAAAGAGAGAGAGCTAAAATGAATAGAAAGAAATACTGTTAACTGATGATACATGGAGGGGATTATAATCATTGCAATGAAACAAAGTATATGATTTGTTGAATGCAAAACTGATGATCTGACCTGTAAATTTTCACTCAATTCCAATAAATTTTGTTAAAAAAACTTACCTTTGTATTGTCCAGCAATTTTACATGGCTGAATCTACAGAGTAGCTCATGAATTAAAAAGTGACCATTTTTAGTTTTTTCTTTAAAAAAAAAAGGCAGAAAGACTACACAGAGTCACTGTACAAAAGAACAAATGGTCAATATTCAATCATTTCAAGAGGTAGCATATGGTCAAGAGTAAATGGTACTCTGATGATGAGAGAGAGAATAGGACGGGCTGGTTGGTCCAAAGTGTGGTGAGACCTGGGGACACCTGAGACCATGAACAAGGACATAGACACAGAGGGCTAGAGAGGGGAGATGCACAAGAACATCCAAACTTGCAGATAATACCTATTTGACCTAGCCTCAATGGCCTGATAATCAGAACTCTACTAGAGAAAGATTAAAAATATTTTTTGATAAAGGAAAATTAAATTGAAAAGTAAATTGCTGTAATTTGATTAACCTGACATATACTTATGAATATAGTAGCTCAAAATGCCAACTGAGAGGGAAGGAGCCTTCACATAAAGGTTCAATTTTATCCTTTCTGTATATTTCCCCCTCATTTTAGGTAGCCAATGTCTAAGTTGCCTGTAGATAGGGACAGGCAACTTAGACACTGGCTACCTAAAATGAGGGGTAATAATGGCATGAAATGACTGACTTAGAAGTTTTCAATAGGGAGTTTAGCTTAAGAGTGTTCAAAGGAAGGTAGAGACCCCATTGAATAGTTTTCATCTTGTCTAGGTGAGTCTGGTGAAAAGAGATGGGGATAAGATTCTTATGATTCAATAGTAATTGTTATCATGACTAATTGAGACTGTCACAACTGTAATGGTAGAAGTTTTGTGACAAAAATGGAGGACTAGTTAATCTTAAAGTCCAGAAACAGAGGACTCTAGGGCCATTAAGGGATAGGAGCACAAGTGGAATGCAGGACCCTATTAAGAGAAACAGCAATACCAGAGATGAGAACATGGAGACAGGAAGCAGCTGAGGACTCTGGACTCATAAAAAGAGAGGGACTGGGTGTTGGTGGCCAGGAGGCAGACTTGCAGAATGTGCCCTTTGGTTGTTTAAATTATTATATATTCCAGAGTGTTTTTGTGTACACCCCCCAAAAGTGGGGGAGGGGAGAATGGAAGCAAATATTGTTTAATGATGATGCATGGAGGAAATTTTAATCATTGCAATGAAATGACAGGTAAAGCCGATGTTCTCCTGTGTAAACTATCACTTAGTTCACAATAAAAACTTAAAAAAAAAAAGGTCAATGGTACTCACGGAAGAAATCCAAGGTACACTGAAGACATTGTCAAAGAACAAGACTCCATGAATTGATGGAATACAAATTGAAATATTTCAACAAACTGATGCAACACTAGAGACACCTACTAATTTATGCCTAGAAATTTGGTAGACAACTACCTGGTCAAGAGATCCATATTTGTTCCCATTCCAAAGAGAGGTGATGCAATGAAATGCAGAAATTGGACAATATTATTAGTATAACATGCAAGTAATATTGTGCTAAAGATAATTGAAAAACTATACATTGATAAGGAACTGCCATAGGTTCAGGCCACATTCAGACAAGAATATGGGAATAATTGCCAAGGCTTTCAACTCTGTGCATCATGACAAGCTATGGATAATACTGGGAAGAATGGGTGTTCCAGAACACTTCATTGTGCTCATGAGGAATCCCTACATAGAACAAGAGCAAGTCATTCAAACAAGAGAACACTGAAAATGTTTAAAATCAAGAAGATGTGTGCCAGGGTTGTATTCTTTCCCACTCCTAGAAACCTTAGTCCTCAAAGAACTAAGATATGAGTTTGAGGACTAAGGTGTGCCTGACCCAAGCCACTCGATTTTCGATAGCTTTCAGAGCATGTGAAAGTTGGACAATGAATAAAGAATACCATGAGAGAATTGATGCTATTGAATTATAATTTTGGAGAAGAATAATAAAAGTACCATGGACTGCCCGAAGAACAAAAAATTCTGAGTTGAAAGACAGACATACAGCCAGAATGCTCCTTTGGAGCCAGGATGGTTAGACTTTGTCTCTCATACTTTGGACATATTATCTTTAGGGACCAGTCCCTGGAGAAGGATATCATGCTTGGTAAAGTAAAAGGTCAGCAAAAAATAGGAAGACCCCCAACAAGATGGACTAGTACAGTGGCAACAGAAATGGGCTCAAGTGTAATGATCATGAGGATTGTGTAGGACTAGGCAGTGTTTCATTCTGTTGTACCTAAGGTCTCTAGGAGTGGGAACCAATTCTATGGCAGCTAACAACATCAAGAGAATCCAGCCTAAAACACTTCCTTTCCATCTGCCATACTGATTACTGGGAAGCTACTCTCTTGCCTTATCTTTTGGGTCGGAACCGACTCGAAGGCACTTAACAACAACAACAACAACTCCCTTGCCTTAACACTCTCTCATTTTTTTAATAATTAGAAGATTATTTATTTTTCTTCAGTCTGAATTTTTATCATTTCCCTTGTTTAAATCTTAAAAACACATAATTTATTTTAGTATTAATGCTATTGCGTTTGTAAAATAATGCTGACAGCAATATAGATTTGCAATGTCCTCATTTATCTCTTTATGTTAACTCTAGGAAATTTCTCACAGCCATTTACAAGATATCTCCACTTGAGCTTCTGATTGATTTTCCAGTTTCATCTTGCCACAAATAGAACAGAATCTCTCTCTTGACTCTCCTTAAGCACTATGAATATTTGATTTTTTAAATTTCTTCAAATTACTACAATAGAAAGGTCAGTTCTCAATAATAAACATGATTTGTGTAGTTAAAGATTTCCTCTGCTGAGAAGAGCAATTGATAAAATCATCTTTTGGTGAGAGTAGTGGGAAGGGAAGACCTGGCATTTTTCTTTTCTTAATCATAATTCCTTGACTTAGCATATTTCATGGAAGCTCCAAGAAGCTCCCAATTATTTTCTAACTTTAGAGAAGAGTGACCACTAAGTTCATATTACAAATTATTGATGCAATTCTATCATAGAAATTCTAGACCCCAAAAAAATATACCTCCACAAGGAGAAATTTTCACACACATGGTGTGTAAACATGGATGAGAGTAAGGAAAAGCTTGTGTTGATAAATAATGATAACTGCTAATATAATACAAATTGAGGGACAGATCAAATTCTTGTTGTCATTCAAAATCTCACAACAAACCAGAAATAATATTGCCTGCACCAACAAAAGTTATTCCTTTAGTTTAAACTATGTTTCTAACTTGCGATCATTGATCTTCCTGGAGTCCTAGGGCTTTTTTAGTACCAAAAATATATTTTTTCATATTATGCATTTATTTGCTATAGGGTTGTACATGCTATAATATCGTTTTTTTCTGCATGCTTTTAGTCATATCAACTTAGTGTACTGATACTTCAACCTATACAAAAGCTATAATTAATAGGAAAGTATATCCTTTGTTTTCTTTTCCCAATGATAAAATCTTATAAAATTTAGGGTCAAGAGAAAAGATTAATGATAGATCTCACTGGCAATAGAAAGATTGTGATGCACTGAGATATAGACCTTAAAAATGGAGTATGGAAAAATGCATAGAATTTTGAAGCTCTGAAGGTGCGTCTCTAAGCTTCTCATGTGAGTACAGATTTAATAGACTGTGATTTGCTTCCTCAAGCAAAAGCAGAAGTATGATACAGAACAGATTCATTTCTAGTTTAAGCTGAGACATTCACAGAGTCTCCATGGTGACTCATGTAAATATATTAAAAGGAAATAGGAAGAAGTGAGACAGCCAGGAGGCCACTAAGAGGGCAGCATGAGGGTAGATTTAGCTCCTGACATAAATTCCTGGAATGAGGGTTGCAAGTTGGTAGGGGAGGCAATAGGAAGTGGATAGAATGCATATTGTTTGATGATCAGTGAACAACATCTTTACATCTACACATAAAATCACTCCAAATTATATCTAAATATTCACAAAATTATATATACTTCTGTTTTGTTCTAACATACTAGTAATTTTAGGCCAAGTAACTTTATTTTAGGAAGAGTCCTGTTATTGTTGTTAAGTGCTTTTGAGTGGTTCAAACTCATGGTGGTGGTGGTGGTGATGTGACATGGAGTGGGTTCTGTCTCATAGCAACCCTGCATGGATTTCTGAGGCTGTAAATCTTTATGGGAGCAGAAAGCCTTATCTTTCTCTGACAGAACCACTGGTAGTCTCGAATTGCTGACCCTGACATTAGCATTCCAATTTGTAACTACTACGCTACCAACCCTGTAAAGGGTTTTCAAGAAGTAGTGGATTTCAACCACTGACCCTATGGTTAACAATTCTGTGCTTATCCTGCAGCATCACATTATCCTAATAGGATTACAAAAACAGTTTTGGAAACATTCAATTACACAAAATATTCTTTCACTTTCATAAGGTTGGAATAAGCAGCATACAATTCAGAATCGTTGGGAGGTGGGACTTAATGGCAAATTAGGGAGAAGCTCTGTGCAGACCTCTGACAGAAATAACACAGAATACCCAGATGAAGCAGATTAAGCAGACAGTTCCAGAACTCTGAAGTACATATAAAGGAATATAAGAAGGATCAAAGGCCTTCTGCTAGTGACATTTGTAGCAGAAGCAAGAACGGTGGCATTGTTCAGATCTGAGGCTGCCAGCAGGTGCCATACTGGCCATCATGGGCATCAGGAAGCATGAGCAGGATCAGAGGAGCACTCCCACCACAGAGATCTGACCGATTGTTGGAGATTAAGGTGTGAAGATTTTTTCCTGTTTATTGATCTCTCACTGTCTGCACACCTCCACTCTAGTGACTAGAGGGGGTGCCTGAGTGAGTGGACATCCCCCAACACCTGGAGGGTTCTACTCTGCATGTGTACAAATCTGTTCAGCAAAGACCACAGAGCACAGAATCTATGAACGTGGGGAGTCAACAGGATCAACTAAAAATGTAACAGTCTCCCAGAAAGGCTCCAGCAGCTGAGTGAGGGACATTAAACTCATACTCATAGTTGGCTACTTTTTTTTTTTTTTTTTTTTTTTCCGATTATACACTGTAGTATCCAATCTGGGTTTTGGGTTTTTTGTTTTTTTTTTGCTTTTGGGGTTTTTGTTTTTGTTTGGGGGGGGGGTTGCTGTTATGGTTTCATTTTTATTTTTTTTATTTGTTCCCCTTTAACCTTGTGGGGGTAGGCTCTCTCACTCCCTATGTTACCCATGAAGAGACAGCAATTGTGATCCTATAGCCAAGCTACAATAACAGCCTATAAAACCCCACCATCCAGGCAAGAGTCATTACCAGCTGCTATACACCAGATAGACAGCCAACACCTGCTACAGTTACTCTGAGTTGAGTAGTAAGAAAACTGAAGAGGGAAACCCATCTCCTCATCACATATACCTGAAGGCAATCTAATTATTGAAAACACATCTAATTATTGAAGATGCCCAAAAGACAGTCAAAGATTTTGGCACATGTCCAGAAACAAGATAGAGTGACTAAAACAAATGAGTTGCAGATTGACCTAGACTTCTCATTGGAAGGAGGGCAGGCTATGGAACTGCCTGAGAAGAAATTCAGGAGAATGATATTGAGGTGCATCCAAATGTTCCACAGAGGGGTTGAGAAAAATAAGGAAGAAGTCAGGAAAGCACTACAGGAACAATCAAATAAGCTAGAAATAGCATTGAAAATAATTTAAAACCTGCAAAAAGAGGTCCAAATGATTAATAATAAATATCAGAAATGGACAATACACTGAAAGGGCAATGGAGTAAAATTGAAGAGATGGAAGTCAGAACCAGCACTGTGGAAGACAAATGTTTCAATACTGCTAAGATAGAAGAGCAAGGAGAAAAAATGCTGAAGAAAGTCTAAGATTCACGTGGGACACCATGAAGAGGAATAACTTAAGAATTATTGGCATTCCAGAACAGGAAGAATCACACAAAAGTCCACAGAGAAGATAGTTGAAGATCTTCTGAAAGAAAATTTCCCTAACATCTTGAAGGATGAGAAGATAAACTTTCAAAAAACTGACTGATCCCCAGGAAGTATATGCCCCAAATAAAATCACCAAGACATATAATCAAGCTCTTCAAAATCAAAGACAAAGAGAGAATCCTGAAAGCAGCTAGGGAAAAGAGAAGTGTTACTTACAAAGGCAAGCAAATCAGATCAAGCTCTGATCTGTCAGCAGAAACCATACAGGCAAGAAGGCAATGGGGAGACATATATAAAACCCCAAAAGAAAAAAAACCTGCCAATGAAGAATCACCTACCCAGCACAGCTGTTGATCAAATATTACAGTGTAATAGAAACATTACTGGATAAACAGAAGCTATGGGATTTTGTCAAAGCCAACCCAGTGCTGCAAAGCATCCTACAGGAAGTTCTTTGGACTGAGACCCAACAAGAACAGACAACCAGAGATTGACATATATGGCAACAGCAACCAGAACTCAATTGACAGATGGAAAAGTCTAGAACAGAACAAAACTACAAGAATGAATTCAGAGGGTCTGGGAGGTCAGTCTATGATCAAAACAATTACAATGTGAAAGAAGGTAAAAACACAGAAATAGAGATCCAGGTGGTGAGGAGGTCAGGTAGATTGCAGGATAAAATAGACTGGTTTAAATGAAAGAAAAAGTTACTAGAATATAGGGTAACCTCAGAGAAAATTAATACTTCACAACATATCAAGAAAATGAAAATCTAAGAATAACATGGAAACATTAAAAATATGAAGTTAAGGAAGGATATTCATACTCAAAGAAAGAAAAAATTTTTTTCTTTGTTGGCTACCAGGGGTGGAAGGGGGGCGGGATGGTAGAGCATAGTTTAGGGGATAGACACATCATAGTTTGGGTGTTGGGGAGGGCAATACACAAGAACAGGGAAAGGGATGGAAGAACATGGTAGATAGGAGAACACATAGGCAAGTTTGCATGGCCTAAATGGGACATGTATGCTCAATCTTGAAACAACAGGGCTCAGTGATAGGGGATCAAGGCATAATCTGAATGGGTAAAAGAGGGTAAATAATGTTTGTGTCTTATGAAAGTTGGTTTCCCTTGCCTACTATTATAAAATAGACACTTGAGTGGAATAGAAAAGGAAAAGAAGGAAAATATGATTACAGAAAACTTGTAAGCCCATCTTCAGCCTATAACTGATTGGAATACTAAAATGGTTTCTAGAACTTACCCAGTGAAATAGGCTTCTTCCAGAGCTTTTTTAGTGTATAGGACCTTAGGTGGAATCCTGAGCCCCATCCAGAACCTTCTGAGATGGGACATTCCCACTTGAAAGGACATGCAGACCATCCTAGTGTGGTGAGAGGAAAAAAAGATATTTCTTGATATAAAAATGAGTAGAAAAAATCAAAAACAAAAATGGCAAGCTATTTGCCAGGGAGCCATCAAGTAATCAAATCACTTCAGGACAAACTCCCCCTCCAGGACTGAAACTGAAAGGGAACACACAAGCAGGCATATAAGCTTGCTGGCGACCATGTTGGTCTACTGCTAAGTGGAAGAGGGGGAAAGGCAGCAATGACAATATGAGCTGAGTTCAACTCCATTCCATAGACTCCCATTGACCTGGAGAGGAGAAAGAGAAGAGGAAGGACTGGTTGGTCCAAAGTGTGGTGAGACCTGAGGACTTTTAAGCCCATATACAAGGACATAGCCACAGAGGGCTAGAGCTGAAAGTGAAGCATCCAGCTGATATGAAGTGAAGAGGGATGCACAAGAATGCCCAAACTTGCAGATAGGACCCATTTGACCAAGCTTCAATGGTTTGATGATCAGGACTTAAATAGAGGAATATAAAGAAATTTGATAAAGTAAGCAAGTATAAATTGCTACAATTTGATGAATTTGACCTCTACTTATGGATGCAGTACTTCAAGATACCAACTGAGACAGAAGGAGGCTTCACAACAAGGATCAATCCTATCCCTTCTATATACAGGGGTTGATAGAGATGGGGAACTTAAACATTGGCTACCTAAAATAGGGGTGGGGGCTACAAAAGCACAAAGTCGCTGGCATACTTTGTTTTCAAGAATGAGTATCATTTCAGAGTGTGTGGGGAAGGTAGAATCCCCCCTGAATAGTTTTCATATTGTCTAGACGGATGGGATGAAAGGAGATGGGGATAAGATTCTTATGATTCAATGGTAATTCAATGATAATAGTTATGACTAACTGTGATTGTCACAACTGTAAAGGCAGAACTTTTGTAACATAAAGAGGGGAGTAGTTAATCTTACATTCAAGGAACATAGGACCCTAGGACCATCAAGGGAGAAGAGCATGAGCAGAATGTGGGACCCTATCCAGAGAAGCAGGAACACCAGAGATTGAGGCAAAGATGATGACATCGAGAGATAGAGTAGCTGTGGACTTTAGACTCTTGGAAAGAGAAAGGCTGTGGCAGGCTTACAGAACGTGCCCTGGGGTTGTTTAAATGATTATATATTGTCGAGATATTTATGGAAAGAAAAAAGAAAGGGCATAAGAAATTGCAGGAATTTGTGGAATGTTTGTAAGCCAGCATACTGGCCAGGTTGATTGAGGTGTGTGTTCCCTGGTTAACCTTGCATACAAGGAACAGCTGGTGTCTGTGCATAGGAGTGGGGTTAACAAGGCAATGTTCTCACTTCCAGGCAACTGTTCTGGCCCCCATGAGTTAAACTTAAAGAAAAATAACTTCTTGTGAGGTCAGTGTGTCCCTTTAGCTCCACCCCCACCAGGAAGGATTGTCTTTCATTTTCTCATACTCTCCACTGCTTTTAATTGCCTTAATACAAATGTGTCACAAAAGTTGCTTTGTTATATATAAAAAGATTTTCACCTGCAGAATAGAAAAGTCTATTTACTTGCTTGCCAGCAAGACTATTTGAAACTCATTCTTATCCATCGCTTCACCAAATCCAGATTCATTAATAGGGATGCTGGACGACTCTACAATATATTCCTGAGTAATTTTTGTGTTGTTCTTGTTGTGCCATTGAGTTGGTACCAACTCAAAGCGACTTTATGCACAGTAGAATGAAAAACTGCCTGATCCTGGGCCAACCTCACTACTGTTGTGACACTTAAATCCATAGATGCTGCCACTTGGCCAATCCATTTCGTTGGGGGTCTTCCTCTTTTTCTCTGACCCTCCACCTTACCAAACATGATATCCTTCTCCAGAGACTGGTTCCTCCTGACAATATGTCCGAAGTATGAGAGATGAAGTTTGGCCTCCAAGGAGCACTCTGGCTGCACTTCTTCCAAAACGGATCTATTAGTTCTTTTGGCAGCCCATGATACTTTCAATATTCTCCTCCAACACCATAACTCAAAAGCATCAATTCTTCTATGTTCTTCCTTATTCACTGTCCAGCTTTTGCATGCATATGAGGTGATTGAAAATACCATGATTTGGGTCAGGAGCACCTTAGTCCTCAAACTGACGTCTTTGCTTTTCAACACTTTAAAAAGGTCTTTTTGCTGTAAGGATTTGTTCCCTCTTTTGGGTTACTGCATCCATAGGTGTAGGTCAAGTTCATCAAATTGTATCAGATCACTCTTTTTTTTTTTTCCTCTTCTTTCTTCTCCATGTTGAGTTCTGATCATCCATTCATCAGGGCCAGGTCACGTGGGTACCATCTGCAAGTGTGGGTGTTCTTATGCGTATGCCTTCTCTTCCTATCAGCTGGTAGCTTCACTCTCCACTCTAGTCCTCTGTGGCCATGCCACTGACTCTGGACCCTGGAGTCCCCAGGTCTCCCCACACTGCTGGCCAACCAGGTCCCCATCTGGGTCCACAGAAGCCCACCGAACATTGTAGGGCTTAACTTGCCATTTCATTGCTGCTTTTACCCCACTTCCCCCTATCGGTGATGCGTGTGGTCACCAATCAGGGGGTGTATTTCCGTTGAGTCTTAGTTTTGGAAGGGGGCTTGCATTGAGGTGACCCGATCACTTGCCTTGATGTTTCCTGGGCAAGCAATTTGTTTGTTCTTGTAGTAACAGTCCATCTGCCTCTATTGTTTTGTATTTTTCCTGTAGGTCTTTCCTTCAAGAAGTGTTTTCTGTTCTTCTAGCCGCTAGAGGCTGGTTTGCTTGTCCTTTCAAGTGGGAATTTCCCGTCTCTGGAGATCTGGATGTGGTTCAGGCTTCTACCTATAGTCTTATGTATTGCAAAGGCTCCGCAGGAAGCCTCCTTCCCTGGGTACTTTGTAGCCCCATTTTAGGTATTCCATTCAGTTATAGGCAGAAGACGGACTTACACGCTTTCTATGGTGATGTTTCTGATTATTCCTTTCTCTCCTCCTCTGGTGTCTATTTTATATTATAATGCAAGGAAAACCAAAATTCAAAAGACTGCCAAGCATCTTAACATTATTCCTCCTTTTCCCCCACTCCAGCCATGGGTCAATCTCTGTATCCCAGAGCCCTGTAGTTCCAAGGTTGTGCATACATCATTCTTTATCTCTGTCCCACTTAGTCCATTCAAACAAGCCTAATTGTTCTCCCATCTACAAATCCTTACAGCAAGAAACATTCTCACCCCCTCCACACACAAAGTAGACAGAGATGGGCAACTTGGACATTGGATACCCAAATGGGTTGGGGGTGGGAGGATTACAAAGGCAAGAAGTGACTGGCTTACAAGCTTTCAAGAGTGAACCTAGAGCTAGGGGGCATGGAGGAAGGCAGAATCTCCAGTGAGTACTATTCAATCTGTCTAGGCGAAGCTGATGAAATGAAAAGCAGAAGGGTCACTTGTGATACAATAGTGAATGACTAGTATCAGGACTGATTGTAAGGGTTGGAAATGTAAAGGTAGATGTTTTGTAGCAAGGAAGGGAGTGATTATCTCTCCAGTCTACAAGCGGAGGTCTCTAGGACCATCAACGGAGAAGAGCCAAGAGCGGGACCCTACCCAGAGAAGCAGCGAGGCCCGAGATAGAGGCAGAGACGATGACGTGGAGTGATGAAGCGGCTGGAGACTTTGGATCCAGAGAGGGAGAGGGACTGTGTGCTGAAGAATGGGGGGGAGAGGGAGTGTAGGGGGCGGGTTTATAAGGTATACCCTTTGGTCGGTTGATGATGCATGGAGGGGATTGGAACCATGGCAATGAAACGATATACGGTGGAATTAATGCAAAACTAAAGTTCTCTCATGTAAAATATCATATAATTCACAATTGTTGTTGTTGTTATGTGCCATGGAGTCGGTTCCGACTCATAGCGACCCTGTACAGGGTTTCCGAGACTGTAAATCTTTACGGGAGCAGAAAGCCTCATCTTTCTCCTGTGGAACAGCTGGTAGTTTCAAACTGCTGACCTTGCGGTTCGCAGCCCGATTCATAACCACTACGCTACCAGAGCTCCCTATAATTCATAATAAAACATGAAAAAAAAAAAGGTCTTCTGCAGCAGATTTGCCTAACGCAATACATCATTTGATTTCTTGACTGCTGCTTCCATGAATGTTGATAGTTGATCCAAGAAGAATAAAGACCTTGACAACTTCAATCCTTTCTCCACCTATAAGAATGTTGTTTATTGGTCCATTCGTGAGGATTTTTGTTTTTTTTTTTTTACATTTAGATGTAATCCATACTGAAGGCTGTGATCTTTGATCTTCATCAGTAAATATTTTAAGTCCTCTTCACTTTAGCAAGAAAGGCTGTATCATCTGTATTTCGCAGGTCGTTAATGAGTCTTCCTCCAATCCTGATGCCACATTTTTCTTCATAGAACCCACCTTCTCAGATTATTTCCTCAGCATACAGGTTGAATAAGTATGGTGAAAGAATGCAACCTTGTCGCACACCTTTCTTAATTTTAAACCATTCAGTGTTCCCATGTTCTGTTCAAACAACTGCATCTTGGTCCAGGTACAGATCTTCATGGGCACAATTAAGTGTTCCAGAATACTCATACTTGGCAATATTGTGCATAGCTTGTCATGATCCACACAATCGAAAGGCAGCTCTTCCCCAGTCTCATTTGAGTGCTTTCCAACCTGAGGGGCTCATTTTCTGGCACTATATCTGACAGTGTTTCTCTGCTTCATAATGTTTTCAGTGACTAAATATTTGGAAGTAGTTTGTCACTCCTTCTTCCTAGTCTGTCTTTGTCTGGAAGCTCATCTGAAACCTGTCCACCATGGGTGACCCTGCTAGTATATAAATACTGGTGGCATAGCTTTCAGAATCACAGCAACTCACAAGCTACCACAGTACGACAAACTGACAGACGAGTGTTGAGATTTTTGTATACATCCAAAATTGAAAAAACCAAACAGGGCTTAGAAGCAAATACTGTTGAATGGTGAATGGTGATGCATGGAGTGAACTATAATCATTATAATGATACAAAATATGAAAGGATGAGTGCAAAATTGATGTTCCCCATGTAAACTATCACTCAATGTACACTAAAAACTAGAAAAATAAAAAGACAAAAAAAAATCATTTATTACAAAAATCTCTCAATAGAGCAGACAATAGCAGGATACAACTTTGTGAGACTTCTTCCAATTTTCCAAGTTCACCATGAATGCTAGGTCTTTGTCTTATTCTAACTTTAATTAAACTAATATGATTTATTACCCTATATAGAGAAAAAACATGGCTTACTGCTTACAACTCAAGAAAGGTTAAAACTTTATCTCATGCTCATTCCACTGAACGGAAACCCTCCTAGATCCCTTTTCCACCTATCAAAATCCTTTGTCATTGTTGTCAGGTGCCATCGAGTCATTACCAGCTTATAGGGAACTTATGAACAACAGAAAGAAATACTGCCCAGTCCTGCACCAACCTGACAATCTTTGCTACATTTGAGCCCATTGTTGCTGCCACTGTGCCAATCCATCTCGTTGGGGTTCTTCCTCTGTTTCTCTGACCCTGCACTTTACAAAACATGATATCCTTCTCCAGTGACTGGTTCCTCCTACTAATATGTCTGAAGTATAAGAAACAACATCTGGCCATCCTGGCTTCCAAAGAGCATTCTGGCTATAAGTCTTACAACACAGATTGGTTTGTTCTTTTGGTAATCCATGGTACTTTTAATATTCTCCTCCAACACCATAACTCAAATGCATCAATTCCTCTACAGTCTTCCTTATTCACTGTCCAACTTTCACATGCATATAAGGTTATGGAAAATACCATGACTTGGGCCAAGCACACCTTAGTCCTCAAACTGATACCTTTGCTCTCAAACACTTTAAAGAGAGAGATCTTGTACAGCAGGTTTGCCTAATGCAATACATCATTTGAATTCTTGACTGCTGCTTCCATGAATGCTGAAGGTTGATTTGAGCAAAATTAAGAGTTTGACAACTTCAATCTTTTCTCCATTGATAAGCATGTTGTTTATTGGTCCAGTGGTGAGGATTTTTGTTTTCTTTACATTGAGATGCGATCCATACCAAAGGCTGTGGTCTTTGGTCATCATCAGTATTTTAAGTCCTCTTCATTTTCAGCAAGCAAGGTTGTATCATCTGTATATCACAGATTGTTAATGAATCTTCTTCTTATCCTGATATCACTTTTTCTTTCATATAACTCAGCTTCTCAGATTATTTACTCAGTATACAGTTTGAATGAGTATGGTGAAAAAATACAACCCTGATGTACACCTTTCCTAATTGAAAACCATTCAGTGTTCCCTTGTTCTATTCAGACAACTACCTCTTGGTCTACGTACAGGTTCCTCAAAAGCATATTTAAGTGTTCCAGAATGCACATATTTCACAATGTTGTCCATAGCTTGCCATGATCCACGCAACTGAAAGCCTTTGCATAGTCAACAAAGCACATGTATACATATTTCTGGTTTTCACTGCTTTCAACCAAAATTCATCAGACGTCAGCATTGATACCCTCATTCCACATCCTCTTCTGAATCCATCTTGAACCTCTGTAAGGTCTCCATCAATGTATGGGTGCAGCCATTTTCGTATCATCTTTAGCAAAAATTTACTTGCATGTGATATTAATGATATTGTCTGAATCAAAATCCTAGTCATCTTTAAATTCAGTATAAATTTCACATTGTTCTCACCTACTCCAGTAGTCTTAGCTGTAATTTCCTTTCCTCCTATGTTATTAACTGCCATCAGTGGATTCCAACTCATAGTGACCCTATATAAGATTTCTAAGTAGTGACTGGTGGAGTGTGAAAATACCATGGCTTGGGTCAAGCACACCTTAGTCCTTAAAGTGACATCTTTGCTATTTAACACTGTACAGAGTTCTTTTCAGATTTACCCAATGCAATACATCGTTTGATTTTTGGACTGCTGCTTTAAAAAACACTGATTGTGGAGTCAAGTAAAACTAAATCCTTGACAACTTCAATCTTTTCTCTATTTGTCATGATGTTGCTTATTGGTCTAATTGTGAGGATTTTTGTCTTCTTTAGCATGAGTTGTCATCCATAGTTAAGGCTGTATTATCTGATCTTCATCAGCAAGTGCCTCAAGTCTTCACTTTCAGCAAACAAGGTTGTGTTATCTGCATATTACAGGTTGTTAAGGAGCCGTCCTCTAATCCTTGCTTCATATAGTCCATCTTCTCATATTATTTGCTCAGCATATATGTTGAATAAGTATGATTAAAGGCTACAACCATGATGCATACCTTTTCTGATTTTAAATCATACAGTATCCCCTCATTCTATTCAAATAACTGTCTCTTGGTCCATATACAGGTTCCTTGTGAGCATAATTAAGTGTTCTAGAAAGCTCTTCCCAATGTTATCCCAAGCTTTTTACTTGTTACTTGTCATGATAGTTGTACGGATAATTAGAAGTTAGAGTGTTGTTGTTAAGTGCTATCAATTCAGTATAGGGTTTCCAAGAAGCAACTGGTGAGCTTGAACCACCAACCTTGTAGTTCAAAGCAATCTTGCAATCCAGCACATTAACCCACAGTGCCACACCAGGACTCCAGAAGCTGGGGTAACTGTGTTTTACATATTGTGGCTCTAAAATATTTCATTCGTAAAAGGTTTCCATTGCATTCAAAAGTTTTGTAAACCTCAGCCCATGTTGGAAGTAATCTAGTGAATAGGTAAGAATAATAAATGTTACTAACCTGTCCTTTGATTGAAAACAGTTTTTTTGAATTTAATTAAAAATTAAAATCACTGTCTAATAAAATATTATATGCAGCTATTCTAAGAATTTTTAAAAATAAACATCTGATATTCACGCCTTTAGAATTGCTTTAGGGTTTTAAATAAATGTATGATACAGATCAGATATGTATGTAATTTTAAGGTAAATCACAAAATAGAAAATAAAAGACTTTATTTGGTGTGGATGTTACCAGGCTGCTGCAGGGCTCAAGAAAACCATTTAATTGGACATCTAAAAATATTATTATAACACTTCAAGTTCAGTTTATAGCCAAAATGACAAAGGTGTTCTTTCTTACTTTAAATTCTGGAATTGTCCTCCAGTGGCTGGGCAGTAGTTTCAATTTCACAAGTTTTATCTTAAAATGTCTTAAAGAAAGAACAAAATGATGCTTCATTTTTGGGTATCGCTTAGAACAACTAGTGAACATGAATGCTGTTATTTGGCCCTTTTTTGGCCCCCATTGCCTACTAACCAGAATTTAAGAAAATAAACTCAGTAACTACTGCTCCATATAACCTTTAAGTCAAAAACAGGAAGCTGAATCTTAATCCTACCAGGCTGACTTTATTATTATTATTATTATTATTATTATTATTATTATTATGAATTATGTGGGAGAACATCAGTTTTACATGCATCCTATCATATTTTATTTCATTGCAATGATTACAATCCCCTCCATGTATCATCAAATAACCAAAGAGTATACCCCACAGGCCCACCCCCCAGCCATCAGCACACAACCCCTCTCCTTCCCTGAGTCCAGTGTCCCCAGACACTCCATCTGTCCATGTCATCATCTCTGTCTCCGTCCCTGGCATCACTGCCTTTCTGGGTAGGGTCCCACTCTCTGTTCTTCTCACTTGATGTTCCCAGGGTCCTCCACTCCTGGGCTGCAAAATCAATCACTCCCCTCCTTTTGTCAAAAAAACATCTACCTCTACATTTCTGACCCTCACAGTCAGTCCTGATGGTAATTATTCACTGTTGTACCACAAGAGTCTTATCCCCATTTCCTTTTGCCAACCTGGTCCCAACAGATTGGAAACAATTCAGTGGAGATTCTACCTACCCTTGCCCCATCTGGAATTAGGCTCCCTCTTGAAAGTTTGTAAGCCAGTCACTTTTTGCCTTTATAGTCCCCTCCATTTTGGGTAGCCAATGTCTAAGTTGCCCATCCCTGTCAATCCTGTGTACCGAGGAGGTGGGAGTGATCCTCGCTATAAAGATTTGTTCCCTCTTTTAAGCTACTATATCCATAAGTATAGGTAAAGTTCATCAAATTGTAGTGGCTTACTCTTTTTTTTTCCCCCTCTTCTTTCTTCTTCTAGTCGAGTTCTGAACATCCAGCCATTGAAGCCAGGTCAAGTGGATACTGTCTGAAAGTATGGGTGTTCTTATGCATCTCCCCTCACTTCGTATCAGCTGGACACTTCACTCTCCTCTCTAGTCCTCTGTGGCCATGTCACTACCTCTGGGTCCAGGAGTCCCCGGGTCTTGCCGTACTGCTGGCTATCCAGGTCTCCACTCAGGTTCACAGGGATCTATTGAATGTGGTCAGACTTAACTCCCAACTTCATTATGTTTCTTCCCCCTCTTCCCCTTACTGGTGACCAACGTCATCACCAGCCAGACCACGTGCCTGCTCATTTATTCCCCTTGAGTCTTAGTCTTGGAAAGGAGTTTACTCTGAAAGGACCTAACTACTTGCCTTGATGGCTCCTGGGCGAACAGCTTACTTGTTTTTGTAGCAATCAATGAGACTGCCATTATTGTTTCTGATTTTTCCTGCTGATCTTTCTTCACGAAGTATCTTCTGTTCTTCTAGACACTCCAGGCTGGTCTATTCATCCATTCCAGTGGAAATTTCCCACCTCAGATGATTCTGGATGGGGTTCTGGATTCCACCTATGGTCTTATGCAATGTAAAGGCTCCACAGGAAGCTTCTTTCACTGGGCAACTTCTATCCCCCTTTAAGGTATTCCAATCAGTTATAGGCTGAAGATGGACTTATAAGCTTCCTATTGTGATGTTTCTGGCTATTCCTTTCTTCCCCGCCCCCAAGTGTCTATTTTACAATGGTAGACAATAGAGACCAAGATTCAAAAACAGCCAAGCATCTTAACATTATTCCCCTCTTTTACCCATTCAAATCTGTATGCCTCAATCCCTATATCCTGAAGCCCTGTTGTTCCAAGGTTGTACATACATCATCATTTATCTCTGTTCCACTTAGCCCATGTGAACCTGCCTAACTGTTTGCCCATCCAACCAGGCTACCTTTTGT
The DNA here is from genome assembly GCF_000296735.1 of Chrysochloris asiatica. Classification (NCBI taxonomy): domain Eukaryota; kingdom Metazoa; phylum Chordata; class Mammalia; order Afrosoricida; family Chrysochloridae; genus Chrysochloris; species Chrysochloris asiatica. The sequence goes on from NW_006408880.1 coordinate 262,910, forward strand.
GGGTTTTACTGTGCCTCCCTGAAAGTCATGCTAAAACCCTAAACACAGATATTTGTGAATGTGACCTTATTCAGAAACAAGGTCTATATAGATGTAATTAGTTAACATGAGATCATACTGGAGTAGTTGTTGTTGTTGTTAAGTGCCATTGAGTAGGTTTTGACTCATAGCAACCCTGTTTAGGGTTTCTGAGGAGTGGCTAGTGAGCTTGAACTGCCAACCTTGCTATTCAAACCGACTCTGCAGTCCAGCACATTTCTTACCTCCAAAATGACTTGGATTTTTATAAAAAGTAAAGAATGCATAGAACTAGTATACAGAATGAAGGTCATGTGACAATAAAAGAAATGATTGAAGTGATGCTCCCACTCCACCACCTAGAGTCCAGCAATCTCCAGATACTAGGATAGATACTTGAGACAATTTCTCCCTCAAAGTCTTTAGAAAGACTATAACCCTGCCAACACCTTGATTTTAGATTTCTAACCTCAAGAACTATGAGCAAATAATTCCTGCTATTATTTTTTTGAGTCAGTTCCAATTCATAGTGATCTTATTTACAACAGAACAAAACACTTCTTGGTCCTTGTTATGTTTGAGCCCATTGGTGCAGCCACTGTGTCACTCCATCTCATTAAGGATCTTCCTCTTTTTTATTTATCCTCTGTATTTTACCAAGCATGATGTCTTTTTTTGAAGACTGGTCCTTCCTGCTAACATGATGAAAATATGTAACAAGTTGTCTCACCATCCTTCTAAAAAGCATTCTAACTGTACTTCTTCCAAAACAGATTTGTTTGGTCTTCTGGCAGAGTCCATTATATATTCAATATTCTTTACCAACAACATAATTCAAAAGCATCAATTCTTCTTTGGTCTTCCTTATCCTTTGTCCAGCTTTTGCATGCACATGAAGTGATTGAAAACATCATGGGTTGTGTCAGGTATGCCTTACAAAATGACACCTTTAAAAATACTTTAAAATGGTCTTTTGCAGCAGATTTGTCCAACACAATACATTATTTAATTTCTTCATCGTTGCTTCAATGGGCCTTGATTGTTGATCTTTCTTATGCTGGGTCCCCTAGAGAGGTGAAACCAGTTAAGCTTATATATAAAGCAGTTTCAAAAAGTTAATAGGAAATTGAATTAAAAGATAAAATAATTTTTCCATTTACTTTTTGAAGCTCCCTAGTATAGGAGTCCTGGTGTGGCACTGTGGGTTAATGCACTGGATAGCAAAGCCAGCTTGAACTTCAAGGTCAGTGGTTCAAGCTCACCAGTCACTCCTTGGAAACCATAACAGGGTCGCTATGGGTCAGAACCGACTGGACGGCACTTAAAAACAACAAGAAGTATGTGGATGAGTGGAATGATGGATGAATGGATAAATAAATGGAGAGAAGTAGAGAGAAATTTGTCTCAAGGAAATGGCTTATGTGGTCACAAAGGCTAACAAGTTCTAAGTCCACTGGTCAGATTCAGACTGAAGACTTCTCTTGATTCATGTAGCAAAAGGGGCTGATAATCACAATATCAGCAGATCAGATGACAAACTGCTGATTGCAATGGCAAATGTGTGAGCTAAAAAAGGGAAGACCATACGTATGAGCTCTGGTAGCGTAGTGGTTACGAATCGGGCTGTGAACCTTAAGGTCAGCGGTTCGAAACTACCAGCTGCTCCGCGGGAGAAAGATGAGGCTTTCTACTCCCGTAAGGATTTACACCCTCGGAAACCCTGTACGGGGTCGCTATGGGTTGGAACCGACTCGACGGCACTTAACAACAACAACAATACATCAGTAATTAATATGGCAGGCTACTAACTCATAGGCTGTTTTTATTGTTAGTGCCATCGAGTCAGTTCCAACTAAAAGTGACCTTATACAGGGTTCTGAGGAGTGACTGGTGAATTTGAACCATCAATCTCGTGGCTCAAACTGACCTTGCAGTCCAGCACAGTATCCCACAACACCATACCAAGTATCAACTCACAGGATCTACAGGCAATGTAGACACTCAGTTCACTGGCTCAAGTCTAACACACCAGTAGCTAGATGATGACAAAGTAGATGTAGGATTCAGATGCACCAAAAAGTCATTGCCAGATTATCCATATATATACATGGAAGTTTCAAAAAGTTTGTGGGAAAATGGGACCCAAAAAAATGGGATTTATCCATGAAGTTTTTTAAGCTCCCTCATATTGGGAGCAGGCCACACCCCCAAAGAAACTTCCTTTCAATTGATTGGCTGCTCATAGCAGATCTCATCATTGTTACTGCTTGTAGCCTTTTAATACAGATTCATGGTGACCCCAGCCACAACATAACAAAACACTGGTCCTATGTAGTCCTTCCAATTGTTGTTACATTTGAACCCATTGTTGCTGTCGCTGTGTCAATTCTTCTATTGGGGGCCTTACTTTTTTTCCTGGACCCTCCAGTTTGCCAAACATGATGTCCTTCTCCATAGATTGGTCACTCCTGAAACCATGTTAGAAATATGAGATGAAGTCTTGCCATCCTTGCTTCAAAGAAACATTTTGATTGTACTTCTTTCAACACAGATTTGTTTGTTCTCTGGAAGTTAATGGTACTTTCAATATTCTTCTCCAACACCATACATTAAAATGTATTGATTCTTCTCCAGTCTTACTTATTCACTGTCCAACTTTCACATGTATATGAGGCAATCGAAAGTACCATGGTTTGGGTGAGGTGCATCTTAGTCCTCAAACTGACATCTTTATTCTTGAACACTTTAAAGAAGTCTTTTGTAGCAGATTTGCTTAATGCAATACATCATTTGATATTTTGACTACTGCTTCTATGAATGTTTAATGGGGATCCAAGCAAAATGAAGTCTTTAACAATTTCTATGTTTTCTCTGTTCATCATGATACCATTCATTGGTCCACTTGTAAGAATTTTTGTTTCCCCTGCATTGAGGTACAATCTATTCTTCACATTATTATTCATTGTTTGTTATTATTCACTCAGTCAAATGCCTTTGCATAGTCAATAAAGCACAAGTAAACATCTTTCTGGTATTTTCTATTTTCAACCAAGATCCTCATATTGTCACCAAAGACACATCCAGTTCCACATCCTCTACTAAATCTGGCTTGAATTTCTGGCGGCTACAATCCTTTTTAAATTATCATGAGCAAACTTTTACTTGCATGTGATATAAATAATACTTCTTGATGATTTCCACATTTGGTTGGGTCACATTTCTTTGGAAAGGGCACAAACATGGCTCCTTTTCAAACAGTTGACCAGGTAGCTCAGGTCTAGATTTCTTGACATAGATGAGAAAGTGCCTCCCATATGTCAAGAGTTTGTTGAAAGATTCCAATTTTATCTGTCTCTTCCTGGAGCCTTGTTTTACACCAATGTCTCCAGTGTAGATTGGATTTTCTTCATTTAGTTATTGATCTCATGCTATCTCTTGAAATGGTTGAATATCAACCATTTCTTCTTGGTACAGTGACTGTGCATTCCTTCCACCTTCTTTTGATGTTTCCTGCATCAGTCAGCATTTTCCCCAATGAATCTTTCAATGTTGCAAGTTGAGGGTTGAATTTCTCTTCAGTTCTTTCAGCTTGGGAAATGCTGACCATGTTCTGCCCTTCTGATTTCTAACTCCAAGTTTTTATGCATTTCATTATAATATTTGACTGTGTCTCCTTAAGTTGCATTTGAAATTCCCTGTTCAATCTGTTGCTCATTTTTAATTTATCTTTTATTTTCTGTTCTTTACATTCTCATCATGGAGGTAAATATATTATATTAGATCTTATCATGTTATGTTGTAGTTGGATAACATTGAGTCATTTTCGACTCATGGCAACCATATGCACAACAGAACCAAATACTTTCGGGTGCTGCCCCAACTACACAATCATTGCTATGCTTGAGCCTATTGTTGCTGCCACTATGCCAATCCATCTTGTTAAGAATCTTCCTCTGTTTCACTGACCCTCCACTTTACCAAGCATGATGTCTTTCTCCAGGGACTGGTCCCTCCTGGCAGTATGCCCAAAATATGAGAGACAAAGTCTGGTCATCCTGGAGCATGGACATCTAAGGAGCATGGACAGTATTCTCTGAGTTTTTGTTTTATATTGTTTTTGTCTTGTCCTATTCTGGAATTTATATTACACTTAAGTTATTACTCTTAATAGCATCCCACATAAATCTTAGGCTTTCTTTTTTTTGTTCCCTTCTGACTGCTCCTCTCTTCTTGTAAGGTGCCATTGAATCAGTTCTGACTCATAGGGACCTTACATAGGGTTTCCAAGAAGCAACTAGTCGGTTTGAACTGCCAACTTTGTGGTTATAATTGATGATTAATGATTTTCCTTCAAGTTTAGTAATTTGGCTTTCCAGGATTCAATTCTGTTTCTTTGCATTTTCAGTGTATTATCTATCTCTGAAGTCTTAGTGTTAATCTTCCGGCTTTCTACATTTCTGATTTTGTATAGTTCCCTTTTTTTTTCTCAATTACTTTGTCAATTTGTTTCCTAAATATTTTCATAATCGTTTCTATTTTCTGTGCTTTCATCTGTAGTTTTCTAGATCTTTCTCTCAATCCATTTGAGTTGCCTAATTAGCATTCTTTTACATTCTTTATCTCGTAATTCTGATAACCATTTTTATTGTTATGTTCTCTGACTCTATATCTTGGTCATTTTTTTGAGGTTCTCTGTCTTATTTCTTTGTGTAAGCTGAAAATGCCTGTTTTCCCAAAGACATTGTGGTATCATGTTTCTATTTAGTTGGTGTATTCTCAGGCACTCACCACTTGTCTCTTGGATGTGATAGAGACTGGAATTATGAACACAGTTCTCTCATCACTCATTGTGTAGCATAGTTCAGGACAGGTTCATGTGACTCCAGAAGCAGAGGCACTATGCCAGATGCTGGACTTCAGGCAGAGCAGAGGCTGTGCAGGTGGGGGTGTGGTTTAGCTGGCTCCCACCTACCAGGAGAGCTCTTGAACAAGGTTGTCACCAACCTCCAGCTGCACCCTGTGCCCACAGGTTGTATCCAGCAGTTTCTCATAAAAGTTCACCACAGTCTGCCCCCCTGCCTTTTTTTTTTTTTTAAGTTTTTATTGTGAATTGAGTGATAGTTTGCATAAGGGAACATCGGTTTTACACTCAACATTTCATTGCAATGGTTACAACCTCCTCCGAGCTTCATCATTCAACAGTATTTGCTTCTATTCCCTCTGTTTTGATGTTGTTGTTTTTATAAGGGGGGGAGATGTAAACAAAAACACTCAGGAATATATAATCATTTAAACAACCCAAGGGCACATTCTTCAAGCCTGCCTCCTGAACAGTCTTCCCATTTTTGTTCTCTTTCACTGCTCCTGATCAGTTCGCTCTTCCAGTCAGCATTGAATCCAGCTCTCTGTCCTATCCTTTGAAGTTCAGGGTTCCAGGATCACCATCTTCACTAGGTCTCCCATGTCTTTGTTGCAGAGGGTAGACTCAGTGCATCTGCTTTCTCTGTCATCTTGCCCTAAACCAACAAGTCTCGATTTTAATGATATTTATTTGTGACTATTTTCACTGCAATTAATATTCAAAATCTTACTATGTTAATCCCTTGTTAAATAGCAATGCCAGCTACGATGAAGTCAATTCCAATGTACGGTGACCCCGTGTATGCCGTAGTAGAATGACTATGTATGTCCACAGGGTTTTCAGTGGCTGAGTTTTGGGAAGTAGATCACTAGGTCTTTCTGCTCAGTTGCCTCTGTGTGGACTTAAACTTCCAACCTTAAGATTTAGCAAGTAGCTGTTTGAACCACCAAGGCTCTTATTGATTGTGTTAGTGACATTTATAAAGTAGATTGAATGAAACTTTTATAATATTATCAACTTTTTAAATACACATTATTATTATTTAAAGAATTGACTAGATGTTCTTTTTTTTGAATAAGGGTTTACAGAGCAGATCATCAATTTTACTTTCAATAAATCATACACTTTTCTTCAACTCAATGATTGCAATCCTCTACCTATAACAAAACTCCTCGCTGTGGTTCTTTATTTCCATTCCACCCTCATTCCCAACTCTTCTAAACTTTGTCCTTATGTAAATGTTGCCCTTTTAACATTGAATGATTGACCATTCCATGGTCAGCATACCCTATAGTGCTGTTGTTCCCTCCTATATACCTATCTAAGGAGCTCTGGTAGCTTAGTGGTTATGAATCAGGCTATGAACCTCAAGGTCAGCAGTTTGAAACTACTAGATGTTCCATGGAAGAAAGATGAGGCTTTCTGCTCCTGTAAATATTTACAGCCTCAAAAACCCTGTACAGGGTCACTAGGAGTCGGAACCAACTCCACGGCACATAATAATAACAACAATATATCTGTCTACTGTTTGACAGAAAATTGGACCACAAGGGTGAGTTCCATTCCAGAACTGAAGGGTGACTGGGGCCATGGTCTCAGTTTTCTCCAGTCTCTTCCTGACCAGTAAGTCCAGTCTTTTTCTATGATCTTGAGTTTTATTCCACATATTTCCCCACTTCATCCAGTACCCTTTCATAGCAGTTGATAGTGGTATCCAGATATCATCTAGTTCTTCTGGTCTCAGGGTGGTGGAGATTGATGTTCACATGTTCCATTAGTCTGTTGGGCTAATTGATTCCAAGTGTCCTTGATTTTCTAAACTCTTTTCTTCCACACTTGGAGAGGCTAATAGTTGCCTTGGTATATAATTCCATGTAAGACAATCTCATTAACCAAAACATTCTGAAAATGGAATACCTACCGTTTAAAGTAAACCCTTTCCATGTTACAAGTGGCATCCTAAGATCTTTACATATATCAGAGCATTTAATCAGTATTTCAGACCTGTAAAGCAGGTATCATTTAGATGGAGTAGGCATATATCACACATTAGGAAGGGACAAGTATCTACATTCAATCTGGATCAGGTTTATTTCCAAATTAGGGCTTCAGAGTTCAATGTATACTCTACCATCAAGCAAATAGAAAACGTAGTTAAGAGAGAAAAGATTATTTTACTTGGTCCACAGAGAGTTAACAATTGTTTCAAATCTCATATTCATCTGTATTTAGCCTAACTGCTTAAAATAATAAAAAAACATCTAAAATACTGAGAAAACTCACCAAGAAAGTGAGGGAATGAATGTTTTCTGTTTGTTTTGTTCTTTTTTTTTTGTTTCTTTTCTTTTTTTTTTTTTCAGGTTCTGAGTAAATTCCCCAGGCTGGATAGATTTATTTAAAGCTAAAAATAAATGAAAACACTGAAAGAAAACATGGGACAAAACGAGGAGAGAAATAACAACTTGGAACAATGTCCAGAGGTCACAACAAAAAAAACTTCCAGAATTCAGTATAAACTGGCATGTTGAAGGGAAGACTGGCCCCCTCCTTTAAATAAATAGGTTGTGCCACTCTGGTTACCTGCCAAGGTTCACTTGAAATCATATTCTGCAGTTAATTATGGTTCCTCATTATCCTTTTTGAATTTCTAGTGTGGCAATGCAGGATAAGCACTGGACCTGTGAGCCAAACCCACCAACTGCCTCCCAGAAACCCTATACAGGATCACTATGAGTCAGAACAGTGGCACTTCACAACAACAAGAACCATCCTCTTCAGAGTCTGGGTGTGGCCCTATAGGATAAGCACTAGACTGCTAACCACAAGGTTGACAGTTCAAACCCACCAGACACTCTTTGGAAACCCTATACAGAGTCACTATGACTCATAACTGACTCAATGGCACTTAACAATATACCACCATTGTCACAATAAAGGATCTTATAAGTCAACAATTCAAAGTTTCTATCTCAATCCTTTTAATATGAGGAGAGAGAGAGAAAGTGCACCCAGAATTATTAACAGCGCCTGATGTTTTCTTGTAAGTAGAGAGGACGTTTTGTAAACAATAAGTGGGAAGGAGGCCTGGAACAATCTCCAAATCTAAATTAAAAGCTATATCAGCATCTCTTATACTTCCAACTGCATCTTCAGGATAAAGGTCAAAGGAAATAAAACACATGAAATGAAACGAACACCAGCTTTTGCTTCTATGTTGTGATGGGGTGGTTGTTTTTGTTTTGTATTGTTTTGTTAGAGAGGGTGGCTTATTTTTTTCTTTTTTAACTAGAGCAACTAGCACTGGAGACAGCTGGAAGTTACAAAGTTTACATAGCACTTTAAGTGCAGATGCCTTCATGAGTCAGGTCACTGGAAAAACAGCCAATCTTTTCAGAGAAAAACTTTGTTAATTATTAAGCCAATATTTATATAGTTGCTAATTGTGCCAAGCATTGCTAGACATGGTGGATATGATGACCTCAAACTGGACAGAATCTTCTTTTAGTAATTTGAGTATTGTGTTATCATTCTTGAGTATCATAAAAAATCTTTTAATAACATACTTTGTTGTTGTTGTTAAGTGCCATCAAGTCAGTTCTGACTTATAGTGACCCTTCATAGGGTTTCCAAGGAGTAGCTTGTGAGTTTGAACCACAAACCTTGCGGTTCAAACCAACCTGCAATCCAGTGCATATCCTACAGCACCATACCAGAACTCCAATATCATAGTACCATATTATTTATATTTAATTTGTTGTGTGCTTAAGCACTCCATCTCTCAGTCTCTTTCTGTCTCTCAATCTCACTCTATTTTCCTTTTTCTTCCTTCAAGGAAGATGGCTATTTGCTTATGTTGGACTCACTCTCTAAGGTGACTTAAAAATATTGATTTTCCAGATACTCAAAACAATTAACATGTTCTAATTCACACACTTAATTAAATGATCCATCCCCACCACTCCACCAATCATCTGTCAGTTTGTTGTACTGTGGTGGCTTGTGAGTTGCTGTGATTCTGAAAGCTATGCCTCCGGTATTTTAAATACCAGCAGGATCACCTATGGTGGACAGGTTTCAGATGAGCTTCCAGATGAAGACAGACTAGGAAGAAGGACTAATGAATTATTTCCAAATAGTTAATCACTGAAAACTTTATGAATAGCAGAGAAACACTGCCAGATATAGTGCCAGAAAATGAGCCCCAGAGGTTAGAAGGCACTCAAAATGCGACTGGGATAGAGCTGCCTTGTTGGAACAGAACATGGGAACACTGAATGGTTTAAAATTAAGAAACATGTGCAACAGTGTTATATTCTTTCACCATACTTATTAAACCTGTATGCTGACCAAATGGTGGTGGTGGTTATGTGCCGACTAAGCTCTGATTTCTTAGCAGAAACCATACAGGCAAGAAAACCATGAAATGATATATATAAAACTCTAAAAGAAAAAATTGTCAGTCAAGAATCATATATCCAGCAAATTGCCCCTCAAATATAATAATGAGATTAAAACATTTCCAGCAAAACAGATATTAAAAGAATTTGTGAAAACCACCTTATAAAAAATAATAAATAATAAAAGGAGTTCTCTGGACAGAGAATAAACAACAACAAGCAAACAACTTCAGGTTAACATACACCCAGAACTCAACATAGATACAGTAGTGGTGATGTGCTGTGGAGTTGGTTCTGACTCATAGTGACCCTATATTGGGTTTCCAAGGCTGTAAAATCTTTATGGGAGTAGAAAAACCTCATCTTTCTCCCACAGAATGACTGGTAGTTTTGAACTGCTGATCGTGAGGTCAGAAGCATGACTTATAGCCACTGGAAGTATCCAAAGTAAAACAAATCTACAAGACTGAAAATAGGGAACCAGAGGTATCAGTTTACAACAACGGGCACACACACACACACACAAAGTAAAAAGAGGGAACAGTATACTTACAGAACTTCCAGAGGAAGAGGAAGAAGAAGAAATCAAGTAGTTTTCAATAAATAAATTAATTAAAATCAACCTATTATAAACTGAAACTCTAAAACTAAACCAAGTCCTAATCCTAGCCCTAGTGCAACTAACCCTAGTCCTAGCCAGAACCTTAACCATATATGAAATCCTAGGCCTAGCTGAGACCTAACCATAGTCCTAACTCTAACCCTAACTCTTTACTCCTACCCCTATCAAATAAGGGAAAGAAAAGAAAAAGAAAAAAAAAGAGAGAGAGAGAGAGAGCAAGCACACACTTATGAGTATTTAAAAAGGACTAAGCCATTTTGTAAGTACACAATTACGTGGACTTGACACATGACTAGACATGTAGCTCGAGGTCAACCTGAAATTTACTTTCTGAGTCTTCAAATTGCAAGGTTTTATCACCTGCTTTAAATATGCATTGTCCAGATATGCAAATTAGCATTTGTCTATTAGCCAAGGGCATTAACTAAATCACTTCTTCTGAAAAATCTTAATTTTAATTAAAATAGACATACAGCCCTCTATCTCTCCAGTGTATTTATTTAAACTATTAATGCTCTTTTCTATCAGCCTTTGTTGCTATGGAGTGATTTTGCTTTGTTTCATTTTGCTTTGCCTTTTCTTCCATAAGTCTGAGATGCCCAAGTACTTGTCTTGATTATTAGCAAAAAAGTTTAAGATTATATAAATAATTGCTAAATTTAAATGAAGTACTACAAATGCTATACTGAATCCCTAACAGAAACCAAATCTAGTAAAATATGTTGTTGTTAAGTGTCCTCAAGTTAGTTTTGACTCATAGTGACCCTGTATAGGGTTTCCAAGGAGCAGTTAGTGGGTTTGAACTACCAACCTTGAGGTTAACGGTCCAGTGCTTATCCTACAGTACTACTGCAAAATATACCAACACAATACATTTTTTGATGTCATAAAGGAAAAAAAGGGGTACCCCCTGCAATAGAAAGAAGACAAGAGACATTTAACCAACATTTTCAGTAGCTTCATTTACTTCATAACTACTATTACTTGAGTGTTTGCTCTACACTGAGCAGAGCTTTGTGTTTAGTATATGTTATCTCACCTGTTCTTCTCAATAAGCCTATGGAGCAAGTATTGCACCTCCAAATTGCAGAAGTGAAAAATTAAGGTTTCAGGAGAGCAAGCAAATTGCCCAAAGTAGCATAATTTAAAATGTAAAAGCCAAGATTCAACATGGGTCTGTCTCACTCCTGAGTTCATGAAAAGCACATAAAAAGGCAGGTGATTAAGTTGCCAGAAGCACTTGAGGTTAAGTAGACCTTATATTACAAAGGGAAAATAGCTAACTCCTTGTCTTATCTAGTGCTGCTATAACAGAAATGCCGCAAGTATATGGCATTAGCAAACAGAACTGTATTATCTCACAGTTAGGGAGGTCAGAATCCCAAATCCACAGTGCTGACTCAAGGGGAAAGTTTTCTTTCTGTGTTGGTTCTGGGGATAGGTCACGTCTCCTTTCAGCACCTGTATCCCAGTATGCCTTGAAGATCATCACGTGCCTTGCCATAAATCTACACATGGTTCTACAAGTTCATCGGTTTCTCCCTGCTCTTCTTTCATGGTGGTAGTAGGTCTCTCTCTGCTCACTTCTCTCTCCTTTAATCTGTTGTAAAAAGAAAAGGTACTGCAGGCCACATACCAGGAAACCTCCCCTGATGTCACATCAAGAACATGATGGGTCTAAGGGTATTATTGTATCCTACTCTCAATCCTCTCATTGGTTTATTACATAAGATCACATCATGAAAAATCATCACATAACTTCCACATTATATCATTACATAACTACCAAACCACTGAGAATCATGGCCCAGCCAATCTGATACCTAGTTTGAGGGGATACAATTCACTCCATGATGCTCCTCTTCTCCTTAAACCAAACAGACTAATTACCAGTTGCCTTTGAGTCAAGTCCAACTCCTGGAGACCCCATGTGTGTCTGAGTACGAGGAGGTTTCAAAAATTTGTGGAAAACTTCCACTATTTTTTCATTTCATTTTCCCATGAACTTTTTGAAGGCCCTACATAAAACTGTGCTCCATAGGGTTTCCAACAGATGAGTTTTCACAACTAAATGGCCAGCTCTTTCTTCCAAGGCACCTCAGAATGCACTAAAATCTCCAAGCTTTCATTTAGCAGCTGAGCACATATATTAACTGTTTGAAGCATCCACATCCCCATTGTTGTTGTTGTTAAGTGCTGTCAAGTCACTTCCTACTCAAAGAGATCCTTGTATAGGGTATCAAACAAGTGACTGGTGAGTTTGAACCACTGACCTTGCAATTTAAACCGACCTTGTGGTCCAATGCTTTATCCCACAGTGTCACATAAGGACTCCCTCATTCCATTAGGAGTTTATAATTTAAGGCAGAGATTATTTTAAAATCTCTCTCATATCAGTTGAATTTCTAACCTCAGGTTAAGACAGAGCAACAGCCTCCTTGGGGCTTGGACTTAATATTACTTTGACTCTTATAAGTCCTCATTTTTAGGATTTCACTTTTGCATTAATAAGTCACCACTTGGAAATTCTTATGGAGCTTATAACTGTTATGTTCCATGATATTGTGTATGTTATTGTTGTTGTTAAATGGCATCGAGTAGTTTACTACTCACAGCAACCCTATAAAGCATTTCTGAGGTTGGTAAATTCAAGCTACTGAACTTGTGATCCAGTGCTTATACTGTAGTGCCCTATGGGCCAGTATTTCACATAGTTCTCCTTTAGGAAGATTCAGAACAAACATTTTTACCCAGGTGTTGGTATCAGCTAAAAAACATGTTCCTCCCTTCATAACTGGTATTCTTCTGTTGCCATTGTAAACCTTGTGTATGATCATGATTCCCTTTTTTCTTCAACAGCTAGGAAGCTTAAGGCCAAGCTTAATAGCAGATCAAGAAAAATTGGGTGCAACATTATGGTATGCCTTATGCACTATTAATTTCCACTGGCTAACCATTTCTTATTTTCTTCTTAAATTTTTTCTCCCCTATGGTATTTTATCCACCACTCATTTGTCAGTTTGTTGTACTGTGGTGTAGTGTGTGTTGCTGTGATTCTGGAAACTGTGTCATGAGTATTTTAAATACAAACAGGATCACCCATGGTGGCCAGGTTTCAGCTGAGCTTCCAGACAAAGACAGACTAGGAAACAGGATTGACAGACTGCTTCCAAATATTTAGTCACTGAAAAACTTATGAATAGCAGTGGAACACTATCAGCACCAGAATATTGAATTTTGAAACATGATGAAGGGCACAAGAATATTGTCAGCTATAGTGCTGGAAGATGAGTCCCTCAGGTTGGAAGGCACTGAAAATACAACTGGGGAAGAGTTGCTTGCTCAAACTAGAGTTGACACATGATAACACAAATGGAGTAAAGCCATCGGAACTTTCATTTACTGATGTAGCACAACTCAAAATGTAGAGAAACAACTGTAAATACACAGTAATGTTGTTGTTGTTGTTGTCAGGTGCCATCGAGTCGGAACCGACTCATAGCGACCCCATGCACATCAGAACAAACAATGTCTGATCCTGGGCCAACCGCTGCCACTTTAGATGCCATCCATGATGCCACCTGGCCGATCCATCTCATTGGGGGTGGGGGGCTTCCTCTTTTTCTCTGATCCTTCACGTTACCCAGCATGACATCCTTTTCCAGCGACTGTTCCCTCCTGACAATATGTCCAAAGTATGAGAGATGAAGATTAGCCATCCTGGCCTCCAAGGAGCACTCTGGCTGCACTTCATCCAAAACAGATCTATTGGTTCTTTTGGCAGCCCATGGTACTTTTAGTATTCTCCTCCAACACCAAATTCAAAGGCATCAATTCTTCTACGATCTTCCTTATTCACTGTCCAGCTTTCACATCCATATGAGGTTATTGAAAA
>NW_006408880.1:276802-284658 GCF_000296735.1 Chrysochloris asiatica
TTGCTGTGATTCTGAGGGCTCTGCCACCGGTATTTTAAATAACCAGCAGGGTCACCCATGGTGGACAGGTTTCAGATGAACTTCCAGACAAAGACAGACTAGGAAGAAAGAGTGACAAACTACTTCTGAATCGCTAGTCACTGAAAACTCTGAATAGCAGAGAAATGCATTAATAATAGGAACATGGAATTCATGAAGCATGAATTCTGTCAAAAATGAAATGGAATGCATAAACATCATCCTAAGCATTAGTGAGCTAAAACTGACTGGTATTGGCCATCTGACAATCACATGGCTTACAATGAGGGCAATGACAAGTTGGAGAGGATTAATTTTTCATTTTTAATCAAAAAGAACATATTAAGATCTGTCTTGAAGTACAATGCTGTCTGTGGTGTGATACTATCCATCCGCCTACAAGGAAGACCAATTTATATCACTATTATTCAAATTAGCACACCAACCACTAAAGTCAGTGATGATGAAATTGAAGAATTCTACCAACATCTTCTGTCTGAAATTGATCAAATTTGCATTCAAGATGTACTGATAATTACTGGCAATTGGAATGCAAAGGATGGAAACAAAAGGAAAGGATCCACAGTTGGAAAATATGGTCTTGGTGAGAGAAATGATGCTGGAGAATGCATGACAGAATTTTTCAAGATCAATGACTTCTTTATTGCAAATGCCTTTGTTAAGAATATAAACGATTACTATATACATAGACTTCACCAAATGGAATATGCAGAAATCAAATTGACTACATCTGTGGAAAAAGATGGTGGAAAACTCCATGTCATCAGCCAAAACAAGGCCAGCTGCAGACTGTAAAACAGGCCATCAAATTCTCACAAGCACATTCAGGCTGAAGCTAAAAAAATTTAAACAAGTCCATGAGAGTCAAAATATGACCTTGAGTATATCTCACCTGAATTTAGAGATTATCTGAATAACAGATTTAATCCATTAGACACTAAAACCCAAAAGACCAGAAGAGTTGTGGGATGATATCAAGAATTACAATGCAAAAGGTCATTAAGAAGAAAGAAAGAAAAGACAAAAATTGATGTCAGAAGAGACTCTGAAACTTACTCTCCAGTGTAGAGATGCTGAAACAAATGGAAGAAATGAGGAGGTAAAAGAGTTGAATAAAATTTTTAAACTACAACTCAAGAAGACAAAATCAAATACAATAACAAAATGTGCAAACACCTTGAGTTACAAAACCAAAAGAAAACATTCAGCATTTCTCAAGCCTTAAATTTTTTTTTCTTAAGAAAATATTCAAGCCTCAACTTGAAATACTGAAGGATTCTTTGGGCAAAATGATTAATGATGCAGAAAGTATCAAAAAAGATGGAAGAAGTCAGTATACCAAAAAGAAATGGTTGATGTTCAACCATTTCAAGAGGTAGCATATGATCAAGGGCCAACGATACTGAAAGAAAAAGTACAAGGTGCATTGAAGGCATTGCCAAAGAACAAAGCACCAGAAATTGATGGAATACATATTGAAATCTTTCAACAAACTGTTGCAGCAGTGGAGGCACTCACTTATCTATGCCAAGATATTTGGAAGACAACTATCTGGCCCAATAACTGGAAGAGATTCATATTTGGGCCTATTCCAAAGAGAGGTGAGCCAACAGAATGCAGAAATCATCAGACAATATCATTAATATCACATGTGAGTAAAATTTTGCTGAAGATAAAACAAAAACTGCTGTAACCATATATTGACAGAGAATTTATAGAGGTTCAAGTTGAATTCAGAAGAAGACGTGGAACTAAGGATATCATTGCTGACATCAGATGGCTCTTGGCTAAAAGCAGAGAATATCAGAAAGATGTTTACCTGTGCTTCATTACTACATAAAGTTTTTCATTTGTGTAGCTCATGAAAAGCTATACACAACATTGTGGAGAATGAGTATTCCAGAACACTTAATTGTGCTCATGAGGAACCTGTACATGGACCAAGAGACAATTATTTGAACTGAATACGTGACCACCAAATGGTTTAAAATTAGGAAAGGTGTACACCAGGGTTGTATTCTTTCACCATAATTACTCAATCTGTATACTGAGCAAATAATCTGAGAAACTGGATTATATGAAAAAAGACAAGGCATCAGGATTGGAGGAAGACTCATTAACCTGCAATATGCAGATGATACAATCTTGCTTGCTGAAAATGACGAAGACTTAAAATATTTGCTGACGAATACCAAAGACCACAGTCTTTGGTGTGGGTTGTACCTCAATGTAAAGAAGACAAAAAATTCACCACAGAACCAATAAACAACATCCATATAAATGAAAAATATGGAAGCTGTCAAAGACTTCATTTTGCTCAGATCAATCATAAATCCTCATGGAAGCAGCAGTCAATAAATCAAATGATGTATTTGTTGATGTTGCTTTTAGGTGCCATCGAGTTGGTACTGACTCAGAGCCTCCTTATGAACAACAGACCAAAACATTGCCCGATCCTGGGTCAACCTCACTATTGTTGCCACATTTGAGTCATTGATGCTGCCACTTTGCCAACCCATCTCAATGGGGGTCTTCCTTTTTTTCTCTGACCCTCAACCTTACCAAACATGATATCCTTCTCCAATGACTGGTCCCTCCTGACAATATGTACGAAGTATGAGATACAAAGTTTGGCCATCTTGGCCTCCAAGGAGCACTCTGGCTGCACTTCTTCCAACACAGATCTATTAGTTCTTTTGGCAGCCCACGGCACTTTCAATATTCTCCTCCAACACCATAACTCAAAAACATCAATTTCTCTATGGTCGTTCTTATTCATTGTCCAGCTTTCACATGCATATGAGGTTATTGAAAATACCATGGCTTGGGTCAGGCACACCTTAGTCTTCAAGCTGACATCTTTGTTCTTTAACACTTTAAAAAGGTCTTGTGCACCAGATTTGCCTAATGCAATACGTCATTTGATTTCTTGACTGCTGCTTCCATGAGTGTTGATAGTTGATCCAAGAAGAATGAAGTCCTTGACAACTTCAATCTTTTCTCCATTGATAAGAATGTTGTTTATTGGTCCAATGGTGAGGATTTTTGTTTTCTTTACATTGAGATGCAATCCATACCGAATGCTGTGCTCTTTGATCTTCATCAGTAAGTATTTTATGTCTTCTTCACTTTCAGCAAGGAAGGTTGTATCATCTGCATATCGCAGGTTGTTAACGAGTCTTCCTCCAATCCTGATGCCACGTTTTTCTTCATAGAACCCAGCTTTTGGATTATTTGCTCAGCATGCAGGTTGAATAAGTATGGTGAAAGAATACAACCCTGTCACACATCTTTCTGCTGCACCTCTTTGTTGTTGTTGTTGTCAAGTGCCGTCGAGTTGATTCCGACCCACAGTGACCCTGTATAGGGTTTCCAAGGAGTCGCTGGTGAGCTTGAACCGCTAACCTTGCAGTTCAAAAGACTTTGCAGTCTGGCACATTAACCCACAGTGCCACACCAGGACTCCTGAACCTCTTTAAGACCTCTTTAAAGTGTTCAAGAACAAAGATATCAGTTTGAGAACTAAGTTGTGCCTGACGCAAGCCATGGTATTTTCAATAACTCGTATGCATGTGAAAGTTGGACAGTGAATAAATAAGACCATAGGGGAATTGATGCATTTGAGTTACAGTGTTGGAGGAGAATATTAAAAGTACCATGGACTTCCAAAAGAACAAATAAATCTGTGTTAGAAAAATACAGCCAGAATGCTCCTTGGAAGCCAGGATGATCAGATTTTGTCTCTCCTACTTGGAACATACTATCAAGATGGTTCAGTCCCTGAAGTAGGATATCATGTTTGGTAAAGTGGGGGTTCGAAGAACAAAAGGAAGACCCCCAATTAGATGGATTGCCACAGCAATGGGCTCAAATGTATCAATTACTATGAGGTTGCATAGGACTGGGCACTGTTTCTGTTCTGTTGTACATAACAACAACAACAATGGTATTGTACTGTAGATGTTTATGTAATCTTTTTCAAATCTTATAAGAAACAGAGGAAATTTTTACATTTACATATCTGTGTGCAAGAGAATCTGCTTGCAACTGAAATAAATAGTCCCCAATTAGACAGAGCTCCTAAAGGGCAAGGAAATGTCTTATTCAGTTCTGTATCTTTGGTACAAATACTTTTTCTGTAATATAAGCAGTACAGAATAAGCATACATTGAATTGGGCTTTGAAATTTCCCCTTGGAATCTTTGGGAGAGTCTGATAATGATTCAGAACCATGAACCATCTCAGTACGTTAGCCCTTATTACGTGATGGAACTTTATGTTTCTATTCTTACTGTCATCATAAATAGAGAGAGAAAAGATGTTACAAGAGACTCTGTATGTTAAAATGCCAATACCTCTAACAGAATGCCCACAGCAGCATATCTCTAGCACTGCATCTCTAGCACATAACTCCTAACAGAATACTTCACATGTCACAGGAACCCAATAAATGTTTGTTGAAACCTTTAATCAACAAACATTGAATAATAATGTTGAAAGCAAATCTTGTCATCTTTTGAGTACAGATGTAAGAAGTGTTTTCTTCTAAGTTCTATCACCACCACCACCACCCCCTATAATCTATGTTGAAGAGATGGAGCATCATATGTGCTAAAAACTAAGGTGCTGTGGCCAGAGAGACTTGGGTTCAAATGCTGATTGTGCCACTAATCAAATTTTCAGCTTTGCTTCTCTTCATACTTAACCAGTCTAAGCTACCATTTTCTCACCATTCGATGGTGATTAATCACTATGTTTCTATCATTGTATCTCTCATGAAAATGTTTTAAGGATTTAATAATGTGATGGTCTCTGTGCACTTAGTCCAACACCTTGTACGTTGTGAGTACTCAGTTAATGGAGGCTTTATTACCCATTACCTTATACTCACTCCATGACGAAGCATCAAGCAACTATACTTAGGGAGTTGATTTATACCTAGGGAGTTGATTTATAGCTGTGGTCAAAACACCATGAATGTTTGGTCCCCAACATCATCTCAAATGCACTTAGTCTATTATCCTACTCTGTGTCCAGTCACCCACTTCCCTAGTATGGAGAGTTACTGTGGGGAAGAACAAGAGAAAAGGATTCATTAATAGGTAACTTCAAATCCTTTTATATAGTAAAAATAATTGAAAAATGGTAGGGCTTTTCAACTATTTCAGAGATATTGAGAAATGGGATTTGAATTTAAAGCAAAAATCATTAACAAGATTGAAATATTTAGGACCCTCATGACTGATTTCCAAGGATTAGATTTAGAAAAATACACACTCTTCTAAGTGAAGCATGGACTGAATTTAAGCATCAATGATAATTCTTTGCTTTGAAAAGTAAATCTCTTCAGAGTAATGACAATATTAAAATACATTTGCATTTAATTTAGTGTTTGTGAAAGATATTGTATGCTTACCTATATAGAAGTCAGACTCACAGGCTTAGTGATTAGTATAATCTTCCTACTGAAGTATTGTCCTCTAGTCACCACAAACCACCTGGGCCCCCTTTGTGCTCCATCTGTATGCAGGGGCAAGAGAATCATGGCTACACAAACACTAACTTTGCATTTAGAGAGAGGAAGAAAAACACAGTATGCACAATGATTCAAGGGCTTATTCTTTGGCACCTCCTGAATACAGAAATTTATGTCCCTGAAACCTTGATTTCAACATTGTAAGCACCATTGTTGGGAAATACTTTCAACTCCCTATAGTGGAAGACAAAGAACTCATGTTTACACTCTTCAGGTCCATCACATTTTTAGGGGGCCAAACAGTATTGTATATACTTTTCTGTCCAACCCACACTGGAAAGACTAGACTATCCTCTGAGTTCAAAAACAGCTCAGCCATTGTAATTCTCCACCTTATATATGAGAAAATCTAATGATACACTGACTGCACTACCTCCTGTATGTATGAGGAACAGAGAAATCTATTTGAGCTGGCAGTATTCCTTATAGATAGTGATATAAGTGGAAGCATTTGTTGTTTCTAGCAAATAGCTTACATTTGAGAATTTATACTTGTGGTTTTATATATGGAAGGATTATCCCATATCCCACAGGAAACCAACGTTTGTACAGTGGGTAAAGAAAGAGCATGGGCTCACAGTCAAACTGCCTGCATTAGAATCACTGTGTGACCTTGAGCAAGTCATTTTCCTCTCCATGCCTCAGTTTTTTTATTTATAGAGAAGGGATAATGATAGCACATACTTTAGATGGCTAAATAAATTTCATAAATAAATAAATAAATAAATAAATATTTATATATATATATTCATATTGGACTCCTGGTGTGGTGCTGTAGGGTCAGCACTGGACTGTAAGCCACAAGGTTGGCAGTTCAAACCCACCAGCTGCTCCTTGGAAACCCTATGCAGGGTCACTATAAGTAGGAAATGACTCAACACACTTAACAGCAACAGCAACAACGGCATTCATATTGAGTAAAAGATTTAGAACAGTATCTAGCATGCATTAATAACTTACTAAAAGTTGTTTTTAGGTACCGTCAAGTGGGCTCTGACTCATAGCAACCTATGTACACCAGAACAAAACACTGCTTGGTCCTGTGCCTTCCTCACAATCATTGTTATGTTTGAGCCCAGAGTTGCAGGCACTGTGCCAATCCACCTTGTTGAAAGTCTTCCTCTTTTCGGCTGATCCTCTACTTTATCAAGCTTGATGACCATCTCTAGGGACATCTTTTGAGAATGTGTCCAAAGTATATGAGACAAAGTCTCACCATCCTCAATTTCAAAGAATGGTCTCTTACAAGACAGATTTGTTTGTTCTTCTGGCAGTCCATGTTATGTGTGATATTCTCCACCACCACCACCACAATTTGAATGAATCAATTCTCCTCCAGTTCTCCTTATTCATTTTCCAGTTTTCACATGCAATATTAGGCAATTGAAAATACCATAGTTTGGGTAAAGCTCATGTCGTCTTCAAAGTCACATCTTTGTTCTTTAACACTTTATAGAAATCAATGCAAATGGTTGTTGTTAGTTACCATCAATTCAACTCCAACTAATGGTGATAGTATGTACGTTGTTGTTGTCGTTAAGTACTGGCATGTCAATTCCAACTCATAGCAACCCTGTATAGGATTTCCAAAGAGTGATTAATGTATTTGAACCACAAACTTTGCAGTTAGCAGTCCAGTGTTTAGCTTGCAACACCACACTATCTTGATAAGTTTGAATCTATTGTTGTGGCTGTTGTGTCAATCCATCTCTTTGATGGTTTCCCTCATTTTCCCTCACCCTCTATTTCACCAATGATGACCCTTTCTATTGATTAGTCTTTCCTTGTGTTATATACTGTTATTCTTATACTAGATCCTATAGGATCTAGCTTAAAAGTCACAACAGTGCAGACATAAGTGCTAGCCTCTTTAGCTAAGGAAACTGAACTCAGACAGTTAACTGCAAAGGTGACTTGAGCCTCATCTGACTTGAAAGTCAATATGCTTTCTGTCTAACCACATCATATCTTTTTTTTTTTCTTAAATGTTTTATTGTGAATTATGTGATAGTTTACATGAGAGAACATTAGTTTTACATTCATTCTATCATATATCGTCCCATTGCCAGGGTTACAACCCTTCCATGCAATCCTTCCCCCGTAACCCCCAGGTCTTCAGCACACAGTCGCTCTCCCTCTCTGGATCTAAAGTCTCCAGCTGCTCCATTGCTCCACATCATCATCTCTGGCTCCATTTCAGTCATCACTGCTTCTCTGGGTAGGGTCCCGCTCTATGTTCTTCTCCCTTGATGGTCCTAGGGACCTCCGCTCCTAGACTGAA
>NW_006408880.1:284933-285856 GCF_000296735.1 Chrysochloris asiatica
ATTGAATACTACTCACTGGAGATTCTACCTTCCTCCAGGCCCTCTGGATCTAGGTTCCCTGTTGAAAGCTTGTAAGCCAGTCACTTCTTGCCTTTATAGCCCCCTGGCCCCCATATCTTTTTTAAAACTTTAAAACTAAAGTTAAAATTTTTCTAACACATTTTTCAACTTTTGACATTTAAAAAATATTTTTTTATAGAAGCATTATACCTAGTCCTAATGCACTTCTTCTTTGTGAAAGGGAAGTTTTAGTGGAATTTATAAGGGGGTGGGTTAACTTTTGACTGAGATGTAAAGAATCTGCTCATCATCTTCACCTAGGGGTAAGAGACCAACCACCATCTCCAAAGCTGCAAATCACTGTGTAGAGGGTGAAAAGAGTTCCGGTGGATCAGCATCAGGTACTGTATGATCCAGCCCAGAAATAACATCCATCACTTTTCACAAGTCCTTGGACAGACTGATTATAGGACCCCACTCAACCACAAGGCAGTCAAGAAATGCCACTGAATCATGGACCTGGAAGGAGGGACACCCAGATAACTTTGGACAGTCAAATGCTGAAACAGAGTTTTTCTAATTAAACAGGAATCCTGGCATGACACTGTAGGATAAGCACTGGACTGCTATCCATAAGATTGGTTGCTCAAACCCACCAGCCACTTCTCAGAAACCCTACATAGGGTTGCTATGAGTAAGAACCCACTCAAAGGCACTTAACAACACGGACATATATTCCCAACCTATCTATTTGTTGTTCATAGTATGGTGACTTAAATGCTGCTATTATATAGGAATACACAGAGACATTGTACCAAAAGGAAATGGTTAATGTTCAACATTTCAAGAGGTACCATATGAGCAAGAGCCAATGATACTCAGGGAGGAAGTCCAAAATGCATTGAAAGAATTGGAAAAGAACA
>NW_006408880.1:287138-292805 GCF_000296735.1 Chrysochloris asiatica
AACAGTCGCTGGAGAAGGATGTCATGCTTGGTAGGGTGGTGGGTCAGAGAAGAGGAAGACCCCCAACGAGATGGCTCAGCCAGGTGACATCACTGATGGCGTCAAGTGTGGCGCGGTAGTGAGGTTGGCCCAGGATCGGACATTGTTTCATTCTGCTGTGCATGGGGTCGCTATGAGTCGGTTCCGACTCAATGGCACTTGACAACAACAACAACAATGCTACCATTATTTCAAATATTGACAGTCATCCACAGTGGACCATTTTCACTGGAACTTCCAGTATAGGACAAAACAAGAATCAAGCCTGGTAATTTTCTTCACCAATATAAACCTATAGATTGCATCAGAACACTGTTCAACTCACTTGTTTGGGACATATTATCAGGAAGGATCAGTCAGTATAAGAGGACTGATGCTTGGTAAAGTATATGGCTATGGAAGGTGAGGGAGATCCTCGCTGTTATGGATTTAAATAGTTGCAATGGTGGACACAAGCATCAATGATGCAGGACTGAGTAACATTTCATTCAGTTGTACATAAGATCACCATGAGTTGGAGATAACTCTATGGCAATTAACTATCCCTAAAGATGGTGACAAACCACCACTCCTCTGTTAGTTTGTCATACTGTGGTGGCTTGTGAGTTGCTGTGATTCTGAAAGCTATGCCAAGGTGCATTTAAGGAATTGGCCAAGAACGAGGCACCAGGAATTGATGGAATAAAACTTGAAATCTTTCAAGATAGCGAGGCAGCAAGAAATTTGGAAGACAACTATCTGGCTGATTGATTGGAAGAGATGTGTATTTGCACCCATTCCAAAAAGAGGTGAACCAATGGAATGCGGAAATCATCAGACAATCTCATTGATAACCCATGCCAATAAAGTTTTACTAAAGATAATACAGAAACAGCTGCAAGCATACATTGACAGAGAACTTCCAAAGGTTCAAGCCAGGTTCAGAAGAGGCCATGAAACGAGGGATATCATTGCTGATGTCAGATTGATCTTGGCTGAAAGCAGAGAATATCAGAAAGATGTTTATCTGTGCTTTATTGACTACACAAAGGCTTTCGATTGTGTGGATCATGACAAGCTATGGACAATATTGCAAAGTATGAGTATTCTGGAACATTTAATTGTGTTCATGAGGAATCTGTACATGGACCAAGAGGCAGTTGTTCAAACAGAACATGGGAACGCTGAATGGTTTAAAATTAAGAAAGCTGTACAACAAGGTTCTATTCTTTCACCATACTTACTCAAACTGTATGCTGAGCAAATAATCCAAAAAGCTGGGTTATATGAATAAAAACGTGGCATCAGGATTGGAGGAAGACTCGTTAACAACCTGTGATATGTAAATGATACAACCTTGCTTGCTGAAAGTGAAGAGGACCTAAAACATTGACTGATGAAGATCAAAGACCACAGCCTTTGGTATGGATTATATCTCAATGTCAAGAAAACAAAAATCCTCACCACTGGACCAATAAAGAATATTCTGATTAATGGAGAAAAGATTGACGTTGTCAAGGACTTCATTCTTCCTGGATCAATTATCAACACACAGAAGCAGCAGTCAAAAAATCAAATGACGTATTGCATTAGGCAAATCTGCTGCACAAGACCTTTATAAAGTGCTGAAGAGCAAAGATGTCAGCTTGAGGACTAAGGTGTGCCTGACCCAAGCCATGGTATTTTTAATAACCTCATATGCAAGTGAAAGCTGAACAGTGAATAAGGAAGACCACACAATAATTGATGCTTTTGAGTTATGGTTTTGGAGGAGAATATTGAAATTGCCATGGGCTGTCAAAAGAACCAATAGATCCCTTTTGGAAGAAATGCAGCCAGAGCGCTCCTTGAAGGCCAAGATGGCCAAACTTCATCTCTCATACTTCAGACATATTGTCAGGAGGGACCAGTGGCTGGAGAAGAATATCATGTTTGGTAAGGTGGAGGTTCAGAGAGAAAGAAGACCCCTAGCAAGATGGATTGGCCAAGTGGCAGCATCAATGGACTCAAGCGTGGCAACAATAGTGAGGTTGACCCAGGATTGGGCAGTGTTTTGTTCTGCTGTGCATAAGGTCACTATAAGTTGGTACCGACTTGATGGCCCCTAACAACAAGGCACAAAATCGATGGCTACCAAGTTATAATTTGACAAGTAATACCCTTCTTCCTCCATGTTACTCCAACTCTTAACTTGTGTATTACTGCACTGAGCACAAATAGGAAGCTTTCCCAATCCAGGCAAAGATATCAGGGTGATCTAGTAAGTGTTTGCTTTCACTAATAGAAATGTTTTATTTTTCTATGTCAGGTATGTGACTTCTAAACTGTTTCACTCCAATTCCAAGTACAAACTTTGCACTTCCAGGCATCCTTAGATCTTGCTTGTGTATGCTGGTGAAAAACTCATCTTTGAATAAACCTATGAACTGGGTAAACACAATCTGAAAATGGAATGATTCAATCGGATCATTCGCAGCCATTTTATTAATTAGTACAATAATTACAATAGCACATATGTATTTTTGGCAGTTAGAATTGAGAACAAATAACTCTGCAATTTTAGTTTAAAATTTATGGCTGAAAAATTACTAATCACACACTCAAGACCTATTCCTAGAACACAGTCCTGTGTGGAATCTGAAAAGCCTTTAGTTCTCTTAAAATAAAGGTTAAATGGTAGATTGTTCTAGAACTTTAGTTGGCACAATTTTTAAATAGGTTGATCAGGGCTGGAGACTCTTTGTGGTTTCCAGTCTTTGCCAAATATATACGTGTGTGGATGTTTATATATATATAAACACGGCTATTATGGAGTCCCTCTTGCAGATTTATAATTTCACAGTTCACTTACAAATTCTCAAATGGGTTAGGATTATTTCTGTAGAAGCTAGTTTTTCTTTCTGTGAGATGATTACTTGATTCAACCCAAGTCATACTAAGACTTAAACTGAGTCATCTGTTCAAAAGTTGCTCCAACTTTATCTTTTTAGGGCCTTGCCTAACTTGCTAAAAAGAAAAAAGTATGATTCTGGTAGGCACCATTACTCTCTGGTTCTTACTTTCCTGCTTACTGTTCCCCTCTTCTATATATAGATAATGAAAAATGGGGCTTCCTCTATGGAAATAATTCTGTGTCACATTTTACCCAAGTTCCTTATGCAACTCACTTACCTCCATTTACTCTTCCCCACCTGGAAGGTCAATCATAGCAAATTCAGATGCAGCAAAGAACCAGAAGAATTCAGGAACTGTAGCATACTGCAAAAAATGTACACCCACCATCCCACCTACAGCACATTCTACTCACCTGGGTTTGATAATTCATTGTAATGACCACACAGAACTCAGACACGATACTCAGTTATGGGGTTTATTGGGGAAATTAACAAGTTACAATGCAAGATTAAAAAACACTCAGGGCAAGTTTTCCAGGATAACTTCTGACTTCAGTCAAGCCCACAGGCAGGCCTTTCTCTGCCTGGGCATGTTGCAAAAAGCTCTTTTAGGGTTGTTGATAAATGCTCACAGGACACACCACTCTACTAAAAGCCTCAGTATGAAGACACTTAGCTCTTGCTTCTGTCCAAAGTCACTCAGCTTTCCTTGGTCTGTGAGCTGGGAAACCCATTGCTCTGCCTTAAGACTCTAGGTTCTGCTGCTATTGCTGTTAATCCTCTGATACTGTTCCAATACCACAGCTTTTTGTACCTGAGTTGAGGAGGTTCAATACTCAGGAATCTCAGGGTCCTAATACTGCCATCCTGGATCTTCTTGAAATCCCCCCTTGCTGCTTCTGAAACAGCTCATTTTATACCCACGTTAAAGTTCCAAGTTTTTACAATCACAATTAACTCTATTAACCATTCATAACTGAATCATATTTTCATTATCTCTTCTCACCTTCTCTACCCAGACCCACCCAGGGCAAAAATGGTGTTTAGTACTAGTTATACAGACTATGGGTAAAATAGCCTTATGAAGTAATTCACTGCACTGCACATAACTTCAGACAATGTATCAGAATTCACCTCCACTGTGGAGATGTTATACTTTCCTCAATTAGTACAAGGCTTATGAACTTCATTTTGTTTCTTGAAAAGATTAAGTTAAATTTAGAACATTTCCCTTTACTTAGATGGTTAAGTGTTCAAAGGAAGGTTGCTCTCCTAAAAATTGCCCATAAAAGTAGCCATGATAATTTAATAAACGAACAGCACATTTCCAAACTGTTAAAATGTTTGAAATATATTGAATAAACTCTGAATCTCATTCTTAACTGGCAACAACACTTATCTCACATGATTATTTCAAAAAATCAAATAACAGGCGGTAGAATGAACTGACATTTGTTGGGCAAAATGTTACGCAAATTTTGATATTTCCTCAATAAAACAAATTGAAATGTGGCTTACTTTTACAGTAGTCAATTTACAGGTGATAGTATTAGGAAATCTAGCAATAACAGATTACAACACTGTAAAAATTACACATGGAGGCAATATCTGACCACCTTTAACTTTACAAGTTGGGGATGGTGGGAAGGAATCACCATTAGCCCAAGACCATCAGACTGAGGTCAGGCATGCCTTCACCCTCTAACCTTCCTTAACAATTTCGACACAGATCATCCTCTCACAGCACTCTGCTTCTAAGCTAGATATAATAATTCATTGCAATGGACACACAGGACTCACAACACATACTTACAATTATGGGCTTTATTAGGGAAGTTAATAGGTTACAATTCAGGATCAGAAATGCACAAGACACAGTTCTTCAATCAGGACAGGCTCTCCCAATGATGCCTGTAGATAGGCCTCTCTCTTGTCCTTGCTCTCTCAGTTACATGGCCTCTTGATCTCTGTCCTGCTCAGGCAATGTTACAAAGCTCTTTTAGGGTTTCAAATAAATGCCCTAAGAGTACTCCACTCTGCTGTAAACTTCAGCCTGGAGGCACTCAGCTCTAGCTAGGTTAGCAGATAAAGTTCCTAAGAAACACCTCATTCCACAAACGAGCCTCCTGCCTGCAGGCACTCGGCTTTATTTCTTCTATGGCCAAGAAGTCCACCACTCTGTCACAAGCTTTGGCTCTTGATTCTGCTGCTACCACAGTTTTCTGTTCCTGGATAAAGGGAATCAATACACAGGGATATCAGGGTCTAAAGGATACTCTCCATGCTAATGACATCCCTTCTTCCTCCTTCTGAAGAGTGTTCATTTTTACACAGCAGAATGGCAAACATGACCAATCCCTACTTCAGAGTTCTAAGTTTTTACAATCACAATTAACCCTGTTAACAGCCACTAACAATTGAATCTTATAATCCTGTCAGCATCTTCCCCTATCTTCGCTTATCCAGATCCATCAAGAAAAGTCATTTGGTGGGAGTTACACAGATTATGGTTAGAAGAGCCATAGCAAATAATTCACTGTACCACTGACACTTATTCAAAATAATTTGAATTTTTACTTATTGTTGTTTTTTTGATGATTATTGCCTTCAAGTTGGTTCCAACTCCTAGCAACCCTATGTATAGGTTGTCTGAGGATTTGAACAGCCAACCTTGCAGTTCAAACCACACTTTCAGTATAGTGCTTATCCTACAGTGCCACAACAGGACTCCATAAAAAGCCATATAAAAGAGCCT
>NW_006408880.1:292905-294460 GCF_000296735.1 Chrysochloris asiatica
CAAAACTTTGCTTGCTTGAGATATCAAAGAGATTGTCCGATGATAAAAGAGCCTAGCATATGAAAAAAAAAAAAAAAGGCAAATAAATAGCTTAGAATATAAAAAATAAGAAATATACAACAGTCAATAAAAAGAAAAATGAAACTTTATTTTATCTAAACACTATACAACAGCCAGTTAATATTTTGTTGACTATTATCACAATATTTTGTAACACAGTTTAATATTTTGATCCAATATATTTATAAACTTCATTCTGTTAAACTATTTATAAAAATAAATGAAATCATTTTTTCTAAATCCTTTTCACCATATATAAGAAAACTGTGATTTTCTATACTTATTTTATAATTGGACATCTTGCTAAACTCTCTCATTAGATGTAATTTTATTCCATTTATTTCTCTTGAATTTTCCTAGTAATCAGTTACATAATTTTTTAAAGATAAGAGTTATTTTTCATTCTTAATTTTATTATTGAAATATCTAGAATTTTGTCAAAGAAGATGAATGAATAAACTTGGGCATCCTTGTGAAGTTCCTGTCTTTTATTGATTTCAAAGAAATGATTCTAGCATTGCTATTAAACATGATGCTGGCTATTGGTTTCAGATAAGATAACCCATTAAAGTGATTATCTATGTCTGCTAAGATATTTTTTTAATCAGAATTAATGTTTATTTAAAGTTTTTGGGGTATTTTCTAAAATTATAAAATCTACTTTTTACTTTAAATTTTTCATAAGTTATAAATAAAATTTCTATTATTGACCCATCCTTGAATTTCTGAAATTATATTATTATGATTTATTATTTTTTAAGATAGTGCTAGATCCATTTGTGTTTTATTTAGTATTATTAGTCTGTTTTCATAATTGTCAGGACTTTTGCTAAAGACAACCTTTTATTAAGTATCTTAAATTTTCTTATTGCAAAACTAGCTTAATATTTTTAAATATTAGAATGCTACATAAAATGAATTCTCCAAATGTAGAACAAAACTAAAAATTATTTAAAAAAATAAATAATAGTAACTGGGCTTATTGGTCAGAAAGAAGGAACTAAAAACTATGCCCCTCTGTCACCCTTCAGGTCTGGAGTGGAACTCTCCCTCTAGGCCCATTTTTCAGCCAAATAGTAGAGAGGTAGGTATATAGGGGACAGAACAACACTAGTAAGGTATGCTCACCATGGTATGGTCAACCATTTAAGATCAAAAGGTCAACACAGATCTAAGGACATAGTTCAGAAGGATTGGGAAGGAGGATGGAATGAAAATAAAAACCACAGGGAGGAAGTGAGATAACTGCTGTTGCATGGGGTGGGGGCAGATTGTAATAATTGAGATGAAACAAAGTGCATAATTTGTTGAATGCAAAGATGATTATCAGCTCCATAAACCTTCACTCAATTCACAATAGAAATTTTCAAATAAAATTTTCAAATAACTACCTCCCCCAAGAAATCACTTTGACACATTTTGTAGATAATTCCTATTGATGGATGTTTAGTTTCAAGGTTTCTGCAATAAAAACAGTATTATAATGGATATTCTT
>NW_006408880.1:296115-297606 GCF_000296735.1 Chrysochloris asiatica
TTCAAAGGTTAGCTCAAAAAGACAAAGTCAAATATAACGAAATGTGCAAAGATCTGGAATTAGAAAACCAAAAGAGAAGAACATGCTAAGCATTTCTAAAGCTGAGAAAACTCAAGAATAAATTCAAGCCTCAACTCTCCTTACTGAAGGATTATCTGGACAAATTATTCTATGGACAAATAATTCTATGGACAAATTATTAAATGATGCAGAGAGCATCAAAAGAAGATGGAAAAACTGCAGAGCTTTGGATCTTGTTTAAGGTTCTAGGCACCAGTTTCCTGCACCCATTGAGAAAAAATCTGCAGGTGAAAACAAAATATAGCAATTTCTGAATTGACCCAGCTGCTGCAGCTGGCGGGCAGAAGTCCTCAGGCTGGAGGGCAGGGCTGCAGCAAAGCAGAAGCAGTGACCCAGCTCTAGAAGCCACCCAGCAATGAAGGGAGAGTTGTGACCAATTTTTCATCGTTCACTTTTCATTTTTCACATATCTGTCCTCTTCACCCTGATCTTGCCCTCACTGCACAGCCCAGACAACTTCAGGTGGGCAGGAGCACACTACCAAAAGGGTCCAGCATTACACCCACAGTTTACCAACAGCACAGAGAGGAAACCTAAAGGATGCTTCTTATGACATTTTGATCCTGGGAACCCAGCCCATAGCTTACAACATCAGAGCTCTGGATCTACCATAAGGTCCAGGACATCAGTTTCCCACACTAGCAAGTGAAAAAAAAAAAAAAATCACAATATAAAGGAAAATACTGCAAGTTAGTAATCTCTGGAGATGGAACTCCCTCTGCGGCCACCCTGCTCAGGCAGAGTTCAGAGAGCAGGGCAACAGCCAGACCATCACAGGGAACCCATGCTAAAAGTGGTGCAGTGACTTTTGCAAAAGGAGGTGTGGGGGATTCTACACACTTTTTTCTCCTATTCCCTGTCGTACCTTCTTTGTCCAACCCGGACACCTTCAGGTGGCTGGGTGGGAACCCCCCAAAAAACAAAACAAACTAAGAGTCAGCACTGACCCCACAGTTTTCCCATGGTACAGAGAGAAAGAGCTTGGCGGCTACTTAAGACGTCAGCCTTGGGGTCACAACCCTAAAATTAACTTGTGCACGACCCTTACTCAGGCCTATATAGAAAGAAAAAGCAGGCACGTCAGGCCAGACAAACAAACCATACAACAATCTGTAAAATCCAAACATAAAAGGACACAACTATCTTGAGAATTATGCTGTGCACACAGATATCTAACTGACCTTCAAAGACAAAAATAGTGGACAATC
Source organism: Chrysochloris asiatica (assembly GCF_000296735.1). Taxonomy (NCBI): domain Eukaryota; kingdom Metazoa; phylum Chordata; class Mammalia; order Afrosoricida; family Chrysochloridae; genus Chrysochloris; species Chrysochloris asiatica. Next base: position 297,405 of record NW_006408880.1, read on the forward strand.
TTTCTCCCATTAACTTCTCAATATCTATCTGTGCACCTCTACAGTGGTGACTAGAGGATGGGCCTGAATGAGCGGACACCCCTACCCACTGCTGAAGGCTTCTACAGTGCACACACACTGCTTGTGTAGCAAAGCAATTGGACAGTCGGCCACAGTTTTACTTTTATTACAAAGTGGTGGTGTTTGTCTCTGATTTTATATT
>NW_006408880.1:321399-323785 GCF_000296735.1 Chrysochloris asiatica
TCAATTCTTCTATGATCTTCCTTATTTCACTGAGTGAAATTAGTCACAAAAGGACAAATAATGCATACGATCATTATTGTAAAAGCTTAAGAAAAGATACCCATACTAAAATGAAAAAAAAAAATGTCTTTGTTGCTTACTGGTGGGGTTGGAGTAGTGGGGTTTAGGGAAGATGGAGGTAGGTCATGGTAGAGCACAGGGTAGGGGCAGAAACATCATAGTTTGGGTGTTGGGGAGGGCAGTACTCAAGAAGGGGTAGGGGTGGAAGAGCAAGGTAGATAGGGGAACACTGAGACAGGTTTGCAAGGGATAAATGTGAGAAAGATAAATACTGATGCATGCTCAACCTTGCAACAACAGGGCTCTGTGATACAGGGATCAAGGCATAGTTTGAAGAGGGGAAATAATACTAAGATGCTTTACTGTCTTATGTACATTGATTTCCCTTGTCTAATATTGTAAAATGGACACATGAGTTGAATACAAAGGAATGTCAGGAAACATGGTTACAGACAACTTGTAAGCCTGTCTTCAGAATATAACTGATTGGAATACCTAAAAGGGGTTCTAGAACTTGCCCAGTGAAATAGACCTCTTTTAAAGCCTTTGCAGAGTATAGGATCTTAGATGGAATCCTGAGCTCCACCCAGAACCTTCTGAGGTGGAACAGTCCCACTAGAAAGGACAAGCAGACAAGCCTGGAACAGCTAGAGTGACAGAAGATATGTCTTCAAGAAAGATCATCAGAAAAAAAAATATATATATATGGCAGTATGACTAGCTACTACAAGAATAAGTAAGTTATTCGCCAGAAAGCCATCAAGCAAGCAATCAAGGTTCTTCAGGACAAACCCCCCTCTAAGACTGAAACTCAAAGAAAACACATGAGCAGGCATGTGAGCTTGCTGATGACCACATTGTTCTACTGGTGAGTGGAAGAAGGGGAAAAACGCAAAGAAGAAATGGGCTGAGTTCAACCATTTTGACTTGGAGATGTGAGAGAGAAAAAGAAGGGCTGGTTGGTCCAAAGTGTGGTGAGACCTGGGGACACCAGAGTACATGGACAAGGACATAGCCACAAAGGACTATAGCTGAGAGTGATGCATCTGGCTGATATGGAGTGAAAGGAGGCACACAAGAACACTCAAAGTTGCAGATACTATCCATTTGACCTAGCCTCGATAGCTTGATAATCAGAACTCGACTAGAGGAAAATTAAAAAAAGAAAAAAGAACAAAACAATTTTTGATCAATGAAATGAGGGTGAATTGCTACAATTTAGTGAACTTGACCTGTACTCATTGAGGTAGTAACTCTAAATACCAACAGAGAGGGAAGAAATCTTCACAAGTATCATTTCTACTCCCTCTGTACATGGGGTACATAGGGATGGGCAATATAGACACTGGCTACTTAAAATGAGGGGTGATAAAGGCACAAAGTGACTGGCTTACAAGGTTTCAAGGGGACGTTTAGTTTAATAGTGTGTAGGGGAACAAAGTGTCTCTTCTGAATAGTTTTCATCTTTTCTTGATGGGTCTGGTTAAAAGAGATGAGATAAGATTCTTATGATTCAATAATGAATAATTGTCATCACGACTAATTGCAACTTTCACAATTGTAAAGGTAGAAGTTTTGTAACAAAAACAGGGGAGTGGTTAATCTTACAGTCCAGAATCTAAGGACCCTAGGACCATCAAGGGAAAAGAGCACAAGCGGAATATGAGACCTTATCCAAAGAAGCAGCTACACCAGATAAGGAGGTAGAGATGGGGAAAGGGAGCAGCTGGGAACTCAAGACTCATGGGATGAGAGGGACTGAGAGTTGGTAGCCAGGAGGCAAACTTACAGAATGTTCCCTTTGGTGGTGTAAATTATTATATATGCCTGAGTGTATTGCTCTGTTTTGTTTTTAAAAGAGCTAAAGTGAAAAGAGAGAAATACTGTTAACTGATGGTACATTTGTTGTTGTTAGGTGCCATCAAGTCTGTACTGACTCATAGCGACCTTATGCACAACAGAATGAAACACTGTCCAGTCCTGGGCCAACCTCACAATCATTGCCATGCTTGAGCCTATTGATGCTGCCACTTGGACAATCCATATCGCTGGGGGGGTCTTCCTTTTTTTCTCTGACCCTCCACCTTACCAAACATGATATCCTTCTCCAGTGACTGGTTCCTCCTGAAAATATGTCTGAAATGTAAGAGATGAAGTTTGGCCATCCTAGATTCCAAGGAACACTCTGGCTGCACTTCTTCCAACACAGATCTATTGGTTCTTTTGGCAGCCCATGACACATTCAATATTCTCCTCCAACACCATAACTCAAAAGTATCAATTCTTCTACGGTTTTCTTTATTCACTGTCCAGCTTTCACATGCAT
>NW_006408880.1:325000-325835 GCF_000296735.1 Chrysochloris asiatica
TCAACCATTTCAAGATGTATATGATCTAGAGACAATAGAACTGAAGGAAGAGGTCTAACGTGCACTAAAATCACTGGCAAAGAACAAGACTCCAGGAATTGCTGTTACTCATATAGAAAAATTTCTACAAACTGATGCAGCTCTAGAGGCACTGACTCATCTATGCCAAGAAATTTGAACAGTAGCTACCTCACCAACCAATTGAAAGAGATCCAAATTTTTTGTCTATTTCAAAGAGAGGTGACCCAGTGGAATACGGAAATCATTGAGCAATATCATTAATATCACATGCAAGTAAAATTTTGTTACAGATAATTTTTAAATAGCTATAATACATTAATAGGGAACTGCCAGAAACTTAAGCTGGATTCAGAAGAGGACATGGAATGAGGAGGTCATTGTTGACATCAGATGGATCTTGGCTGGATGCAAAGCACACTAGAAAGATGTTTATCTGTGCCTTATTGACTAAGAAAAGACTTTACTATGTACATCTTGATAAGATATGGACAACATTTTGAAGAATGGACATTAGAGAACAATTATTTGTGCTCATGAGGAACCCATACATACATACACCAAAAGGCAGTCATTTGAACAGAACAAGGGGAAACTGAATGGTTTAGATTCAGGAAATGTGTGTGTACCGGGGTTGTATTCTTTCACAATACTTATACAATCTGTATGCTGAACAAATATTCTGAGAAACTGGATTACACAAAGAGAAACATGGCACCAGGATTGGAGGGAGACTCATTAACAACCTATAATATGCAGATGACATATCCTTGCTTTCTGAAAAACTGAGAGAACTTAAGTACTTTCTGATGAATAT
>NW_006408880.1:325935-327519 GCF_000296735.1 Chrysochloris asiatica
TTATTTGCCAGAAAGCCATCAAGCAAGCAATCAAGGTTCTTCAGGACAAATCCTCTCTAAGACTGAAACTCAAAGGGAACACATGAGCAGGCATGTGAGCTTGCTGATGATCACATTGTTCTACTGGTGAGTGGAAGAAGGGGAAAAAAAGCAAAGAAGAAATGGGCTGAGTTCAATCATTTTGACTTGGAGTTGTGATAGAGAAAAAGAAGGGCTGGTTGGTCCAAAGTGTGGTGAGACCTGGGGACACCAGAGTACATGGACAAGGACATAGCCACAAAGGGCTATAGCTGAGAGTGACGCATCCGGCTGATATGGAGTGAGAGGAGGCACACAAGAACACTCAAAGTTGCAGATACTATCCATTTGACCTAGCCTCGATGGCTTGATAATCAGAACTCGACTAGAGGAAAATTTTAAAAAGAAAAAAGAACAAAACAATTTTTGATCAATGAAATGAGGGTGAATTGCTACAATTTGATGAACTTGACCTGTACTCACTGAGGTAGTAACTCTAAATACCAACAGAGAGGGAAGGAATCTTCACATCAAGTATCATTTCTACTCCCTTTGTACACCGGGTACATAGGGATGGGCAACATAGACACTGGCTACTTAAAATGAGGGGTGATAAAGGCACAAAGTGACTGGCTTACAAGGTTTCAAGGGAAAGTTTAGTTTAATAGTGCATGGGGGAAGAAAGAGTCTCCACTGAATAGTTTTCATCTTGTCTAGATGGGTCCAGTTAAAAGAGATGGGGATACGATTCTTATGATTCAATAATGAATAATTGTCATCACGACTAATTGCAACTTTCACAATTGTAAAGGTAGAACTTTTGTAACAAAAACAGGGGAGTGGTTAATCTTACAGTCCAGAAACTAAGGACCCTAGGACCATCAAGGGAAAAGAGCACAAGTGGAATATGAGACCTTATCCAAAGAAGCAGCTACACCAGATATGGAGGTAGAGATGGGGACATGGAGAAAGGGAGCAGCTGAGGACTCAAGACTCATGGGATGAGGGGGACTGAGAGTTGGCGGCCAGGAGGCAAACTTACAGAATGTTCCCTTTGGTAAATTACTATACATGCCTGAGTGTATTGTTTTGTTTTGTTTTTAAAAGAGCTAAAGTGAAAAGAGAGAAATACTGTTAACTGATGGTACATTTGTTGTTGTTAGGTGCCATCGAGTCTGTACTGACTCATAGCGACCTTATGCACAACAGAACGAAACACTGCCCAGTCCTGGGCCAACCTCACAATTATTGCCATGCTTGAGCCTATTGATGCTGCCACTTGGACAATCCATATCGCTGGGGGTCTTCCTTTTTTTCTCTGACCCTCCACCTTACCAAACATGATATCCTTCTCCAGTGACTGGTTCCTCCTGAAAATATGTCTGAAATATAAGAGATGAAGTTTGGCCATCCTAGATTCCAAGGAACACTCTGGCTGCACTTCTTCCAACACAGATCTATTGGTTCTTTTGGCAGCCCATGACACATTCAATATTCTCCTCCAACACCATAACTCAAAAGTATCAATTCTTCTACGGTTTTCTTTATTCACTGTCCAGCTTTCAC
>NW_006408880.1:329949-331115 GCF_000296735.1 Chrysochloris asiatica
GGACTCCTAGCTTCTTTAGAGACAATAAAATATATTTGCATTGCAGAAACCTACCTGTGGCTCATAGAGACAAAGGTGTGATTTTTCTCCCCTCTGATTCCCCATACTCCCCTGGTATCCAGAAGTGAGTCTGGCCTCCACCAGGATACACCCCCACTTTCTAGACAGTCAGAGACACTTGGAGGTGTGAGCCCCATTGAAGGGGGAAGAAGCTATCCACAATAACCCCTTCAGCAGTGCTTTCCTTCAAGTCTGCAAATTTGACCTTAGTCAGCCTGGACTAGTTCTCACTAAGAGAAGCGGCTGAATGGACGCATGTATAAAGAAAAGGGGGGAAAAAGCAAAAAAGAAATACTGCAGTTGTCAGTATAGTTGGACAGGCACAGCGGAACCATCTTGAACTTTCTTGAGTGACTATGAAGGCAAGAGTTCAGTAGGTGACACCACTTACTGGTGAAGAGGAAATAGTAGCTAGATTTTTATTTTGTTTTTGTCTTTTCTTCTGCTTTCTTCATTACTTTTTTTTTTTTTTTTTTGCTGCTATTTGCTGGTTTGTTTGTTTTCCTTCTCTGTGTGGATGTTTTCTCTTCTTGCCTCATCCAAGAGGAGACAGAAACTATAGCCATTCATCCCAGCTATAGCCATACTCTCTACAATGCCTCCAGTTGGACTAGAGTTAATACCAGCTGTTATACACATAGCAATGGCAATAAGCAACATCAACTAAATCTACGCTGAACTGAACTGCATGAACAACAAACAAAAACAGTGCACAGACTCATCTCTTGACCACAGCCATTAGGAAGAATTTGGTGCGTGTCTAAGAGTACACCAACATACATTCATTAACTTAATACAAATACACGACAATTCTTCAAAAGCAGCAGATAATTTCTGTTCACATGAAGACACATGACTGACTAAAACAAACAATGAAGAGGCAGAACTAGAGAATGTTTTTGAGGAAGAAAAAAAAAGAGACAACTAAACTACCTTAAAAAAAATGATATTTAGGTACCTCCAAATGATTAACAGAAAGGTCAAGAAAAACAAGGAATGATTCAGAAACATGTTAAACAAACAATTAAATCAAATAAATAGAGGATTGGAGATAATACAAACCAGCAAACAGAAATCTAGAATATTAATACTAAGATATCAGAAAT
>NW_006408880.1:333030-334236 GCF_000296735.1 Chrysochloris asiatica
AACAGGACTCCATGAATAAGAAAATAGGATTCTTCAATATGCTGCCTACAAGAGATACAACATACACACAAAGAAAAATATAGATTAAAAATTAAAGGACTGAAAAAATATATCAGGCTAAAGGTAATCAAAACTGAGCACGAGTAACAATATTAATTTCTGAAAAATTATACTTTAAGGTAAAAACCAACATAAGAGACAAAGAATGACAATATCTCTTAAATAAAGCATCAATTGAACAAGTATCCATGCCATAGTGAAAGAACCTCAAAATACATAATTCAAACTCTAATAGAATTGAAGAAAGAAATTGACAACTCTAAAATAAATAGTATGAGATTATAATACACCACTTTCTAAAAAGGACAGAACAAGAAAGAAAATTAACAAAGACAACAGAGGAACTAAACAACAAAATCAATGAACTTTGACCTCATAGGTTTATACAGAGTACTCAATCCAACAATAGCACAATACACATTACTTTTCAATTCACATGGCACATTCTCCAGAATAGAACGAAACAAAACTCAATAAATTTAAAAACATCAAAAACTACAAATCATCTTCTCAGATTACAGTGCTATAAAATTAGAAGTTAACAATAGAAAGATCAAAGAAAAAAAAAATAAATACATGGAAACTGAATAGATAAAAGTTACTATGTAACAGAACAAATAAAAAAAGTCTTGAAGCAACAGAAAATAATATAACATACCAAAACCTTTGAGACATTGCAAAAGCAGTGCTTAGAAGGAAATTTGGATGTGTAATAAAAATACACACCCAAAAAGAATAAAAACCCAAAATCAGTACAACACATCTCCAAAAACAAGAAAATGACCAGCAAAGTAAGCCTACAGTCACCAGAAGAAAAGAAATAATAAATTTAGAATAGAAATTAATTAATTAATTAGAAAAAATAAAAGCAATAGAAATAATCCACAAGACAGGATGTTGTTTCTTTGAAAAGATTAATATAATCAACAAACCTGTCAAATCTAACAAAAGAAAAAAGGGAGAAGTTGAAAATAACACACATAAGAAATTATACGGGTGATGCCACAACAGAACCAACAGAAATAGAAAGGATAACAACAAACTATTATGACGAGTTGTACTCCAATAAAATTTGAAAACCTAGAAGAAATAGATAAATTTTTAGAAAAACACCACTCTGGTAGTGTAGTGGTTACGAATCGGACT
>NW_006408880.1:336576-340944 GCF_000296735.1 Chrysochloris asiatica
TCTGTTGTGCATCAGATCGCTATGAGTCAGTACCAACTCAATGGCACATAACAACAACAACAACATGATCCATACCTTGAAAATCCCAAAGACTCAGCAAGAAAATTGTTGTAACTCATTGAAAGATTCATAAAAAAAAATCAGCTGGATTCCTCTATACTAATAAAGACACCTCTGAAAAGAAAATTAGGAAAATAATACCATTTACAATAGATATCTAAAAGATTAAATACTTAGAAATAAATCTAACCAGAGAAACAAAAGACCTATACAAAAAAAAAAAAATACTACTACAAGAAACCAAAAGAGAAATACAAAAGTGGAAAACTATACCATGCTCACAGAAAGGATGACTTAACATTATGAAAATATCAATATTACCCAAAGCAATCTATAGATACAATGCAATCCCAACCCAGACTTCAACATCAGTCCTGAAAGTGATGGAAAAAATGATGACAAACTTTATATGGAAAGGAAAGATACCTCAGATAGGCAAATCACTGCTTAAAAAGAAGAACAACGTTTGAGACCTCTCACTCCCTGATCTCAAAATTTACTACACTGCTACAGTAGCAAAAACAACAAAAGACACATAGATCAGTGGAACAGAATTGGGAACCAAGAAGTAAATCCATCCACATACAATTAGCTGCATTCAAATGATTGTATCGCCAGGAGATAGCGGTTCACTGCTCTGTATACATTCAGTTCAGAGAACAAAAATATTGATACTGATTCTCAAACCATTTCAGACCATCTGATGATGTGGGAATCTGCTGAATCTAATTGTAACTACAAAGATGGAGTATATGAAAACTGCCAGCTTTGAGCAATGTCAGTACCTACAAAAAAATAAATAACAACTTTTAGAAAAGGTGCTTACCTCCAAGAGGAAATCACATTTTTTTCCAAAAGTGGAGTTTTCCTCCTTTTAATAACACATCAGGACATGAATTGCCAAAATCATTGTAAAAATGCAGCATTTTTCCTGTCTGATGTTTCAATCATTTTCCCATGCCTGAGTAAATGATACACATTAAGATTTAAAGTAGAATAGGAGAGAAACATGATGGGGAAAGTATCTGAACTCAGAGTTCTGACTTCTTTTCTAGTCATGACTCTTTCATTGGTTAGGTCTGACAGGTTTCTATTTTCACATCAGTAAAATGAGAGATTTGAGTTAGTTGGCATCAAAAATCGTTTCCTATTTCTTCAGTACACTTCTGAAATAAACCCTTTCTGAGACTTTTAGTCCCCTCATATAGACAAAACAAAGCTGGAACTCTCCTGTGACTTAGGTATCCACACCAATACCACGGGAGCACTGTGGCTGCATACAATAAGCATTGGACTGTGAACCACAATCAATGGTTCAAGTCCACTAGCCACTCCATGGGAGAAAGATAAGCCTTTCTGTTCCCAAAAAGATTTAAAAACCTAGGAAAACCTATACAGGCTTTCTTATTTATCATTAAGTCAGAAATGACTCTATTTTACTTGCATGTGATATTAATGATATTGACATCTGACTTCCACATTCCTTTGGGTCACCTTTCTTTGGAATGGGCACACATATGTATATCTTCCAATCAGTTGAATAGGTAGCTATCTTGGCATAGATGAGTGACACTCACGTGCCTCCAGTGCTACATCAGTTTATTGAATGATTTCAATTTGTATTCCATCAATTCCCAGAGCCTTGCTCTTTGCCAATGCCTTCAATGCACCACAGACTTCTTCCTTCAGTACCAATGGCTCTTGATCATATGCTATCTTTAGAAATGGTTGAACTTCAACCACTTCTTTTTTTTAAAGTGACTCTGTGTATCCCTTACATCTTCTTTAGATGTTTTATGCACCATTTGATATTTTGCTCATAGAATCCTTCACTACTACAAGTCAAAGCTTGAATTTTTCCTTCAGTTCTTTCAGGCTGATAAATGATGAGCATGTTCTTCCTTTTGGGTTTTCTAACCCCTGATCTTTGCACATTTCATTATAATACTTGACTTTGTCTTCTCAAGCTGCCCTTTAATTTTCTGTTCAGATCTTTCACATCCTCAAGTCTTCTTTTTGCTTTAGCATATCTATGCTGGTGAACATGTTTCAGAGTTTCTTCTGACATCCATTTTAGTCTTTTCCATTTTTCTTATTTTTCTTGTCTTCTCAATGATCTTTTCCTATTGAAATCAAAACTTACATTAATACAAAAGTCTGTACAAATATGTTTATAGACACTTAATTTGTAATAGCCCCAAAATGGAAACAACCTAGGAGTCCTTCAGTGAATGAATGATTAATTACATTCTAGTACATCCATATGCAACGATAGTGAGGTTGGCCCAGGATCTGGCAGTGTTTCATTCTGCTGTGCATAAGGTCACTATGAGTGGGTACTGACAAGATGGCACCTAACAACAACAACAACATCCATAAGAAAGAACTATTCATACTTGCAGCAATCTGGATTATGCTTGAATTGTGCTGAATGGGGTGGATCCAAAAATTTCATATTGCATAATTTCCTTTATGCAACATTTTTGAAATGACAAAAATTTTCGAAGTGGAGAATTGTTAAGTATTTCCAGTAGTTAAGAAATGATCAGGGGCAGAAGGTACATGGGTCTAACTATAACAGGACAATATGAGTTATCATTGTGGTAATGAAAATGTTCTGCAATTTGACTGTATTAAGGTCAATATAAAGGAGCTCTGGTAGTGTAATGACTATGAATTGGGCTGCTAACCTCAGGGTCAGCAGTTCGAAACTACCAGCTGTTCCAAGGGATAAAGCAGAGGGTTTCTGCTCCCATAAAGGTTTGGAGCCTCGGAAGCCCTGTACAGGGCCGCTGTGGGTCGGAACCAACTCCAAAGCACATAACCACCACCAATGTCAATATCATGAAGTCCTGGTATGGCGCTGTAGAGTAAGCACTAGGCTGTTCTAACCACAGAGTTAACGGTTAAAACCCACCACTCCCTCTTCAGAAACCTTATACAGGGTTGCTATGAGTTAGAACCAACTCAACAACACTTAACAACAACAACATCATGGTGGTGATATTGCTAGATGTTACCATTAGCGGAAACTCAGTAAAAGGTAGTTGCAATTCCTTCAACATAACAGCTCTCTTCCACTTTCTCCCTGAGTTTTCTGTATCAATTCATCTTTCCTATCTCTTCCTGCCTCATGAGCTTTTATTTTAGGACAAATGCTACCCTTTTGGTCTCATATGGTTAATTGTTCCGAGGAGTCGATTTCTTATGAGTGTTAGTGTTCACTAGAAAGTGATTCCCAGTGGTAGCTATAGTTCCAAGTTTGAAGGGTGTCTATGGAACACAATATTGGGTGCTCTATCAGTATCTATTGGAGTCTGGTGTGACACTGTGGGCTAATGCGTCAGACTGCAAAGTTGTTTGAACTGCAAGGTTGGTGGTTGAAGCTCACCAGCTTCTCTTTGGAAACCCTATACAGGGTCAGAATCGACTCGACAGCACTTAACAACAATAATCAATATCTATTAGGTCAATACATCTTGTCACTTTTATAATTTTCATTTTTGTTCTAAATTTTTCTCCCATTCTGTCTAGGACTTCTGTGGGCACAATCAGAGCAGTTGGTACTAGTACTCAGGCATCATCTAGTTCTTCTGGTCTCAGCGTAGTGGAGTCTGTGGTTCATATGTTCCATTAGTCCTTTGCATCGTTTCCTTGACTCTTTGATTTTCTTCACTCTCTTTCTTCTAGACGGGGAGACCCCAATAGTTTCATCTCAGATGGCCATTTTCTAGGTTTTAAGAACTCAGTAGCTACTCACCACAGTACAATATTGTCTTTGTGAATTATGCTATGTTCATTGAACAAATATTCCCTGAGACTTTGGTCCTAACCCCCTAAACTCAACAACTCATTCCCTCAAGGTATTTAGTTATGGCTAAAAAGTTTTCACAAATTCTTCTTGTTTGTTCTATATCATTTCTTTTAACTTCATGTTAATCTACAATCTCAAAATTGTTTACTTTAAAAAAAACTGGTATGTTTCATTAAATACAAATGATATTTCAAATTTGAAGATTTGAAAAAGCTATTCAAAATCATAATAACCATGAACCACCTTTGTTTTAGTTCTTGGTATTATGTATACCATGGAATGTATGAAGTATGAATCTGGGAAAATTGGAAGTTATCAAAAATAAAATAGAATGCATAAACATCAATATCTTAGACATTAGTGAAATGAAATGGACTCATATTGGCCATTTTGAATCTGACAACCATGTGGTATACTATGCCAGGAATGACAAATTGAAGAGGAATGATGTTGCATTCATCATCAAAGAGAACATATCCAGATCAGTCATGAGG
>NW_006408880.1:343399-344793 GCF_000296735.1 Chrysochloris asiatica
TGAGTCAGTACTGACTCAATGGCACCTAACAACAACAACAACATCATGTATACCATTAAGAGTAGTATGGCACTAATATTTAGTATGGAGCATAGGCAAAATATAAACTTGGGTCCCTCAGAATACAATTCCTGGCCACTCTTATACTATGCTAAGAGACCTCATTATGACCAAGACAATGATATAGTCAGGGAGCCTACAACATCTTGATTCTCATCAAAATGCACTCAACTCCTCCAAAAAGGTGTTTCTGCTAAACCTGCTCAGCAGAAAACAATAGCCAATTACTAAAAACCCCAGAAGAGGTAGAGGGATGGAATCATGAAATGATTTGTCTGACAAGGCAGGAGAGCAATGGCAACCACAGGCTTCTCTTGTTCTTTGAACCAACTAGGGGAACTGGAAATCTCTAGTGTGCCCTGGTGGTGCAATGGTTAAGCATCCAGCTGCTAACACAAAGGTTGGTGGTGTGAACCCACCCAACAGCTCTGTGATAAAATGACCTACTGATCTGCTCCCATAAAGATTGCAACCTAGAAAACTCTACATTGTTGTTGTTGTTGTTAAGTGCCATTGAGTTGGTTTCAACTTGGAGCAATATTGTATAGGGTTTTCAAGGAGCAGCTGGTAGGCTTGAACTGATGACCTTATGGTTCAAAGTCCAGTACTTATCCTACAGCACCACAATAACTCTATAGGGCAGTTCTATTCTGTGACATGGGACTGCTATGAGTTAGAATTGACTCAACAGTGTCCAACAACAGTGTAGTACTCCATCAACCAGCTCCTGATCATCATCCCAGTCATCTCAGACACCACCTAGGATTAAGCACCGTTTCCCTCTGCCTTTGCTCTGCTGTTGAACATCATAGCCTTTGTCCTTAAGACAACAGCCTGAGATTAGAAGATTGAGAATGCTAGTGACTCAGAGACAGAGCTCTGGAGTCAGACAGACCAGACACTGCCATTACTTTCCCATTGGCAAGTATGCTCATTTACTAAACATTGCTAAACATCAGTTTCTTCATTAGAAAAATGAGGAGAATAATTGTGAGGATCTCACAGGATGGTTGTAAGGATGAATTTAAATGTGTCATGTTGTATGCAGGACACATGTTGTATGCTAGATACATGAAGGTTTATCTAGCATAAAGCATGTATTTCAAATTAAGAAAGGTGTGCGACAAAGTTGTATTCTTTCACCATACTTCTTCAACCTGTATGCTTAGCAAATCATCTGAGAAGCTGGCTTATATAAAGAAAAATGTGGCATCGGGATTGGAGGAAAACACATTAACAACCTGTGATATGCAGATAATACAACCTTGCTTGTTGAAAGTGAAGAGGGCTTAAAACATTTACTGATGAAGATCAAAGACCACAGCCTTTGGTAC
>NW_006408880.1:345140-353017 GCF_000296735.1 Chrysochloris asiatica
AATAGATCCCTTTTGGAAGAAGGGCAGCCAGAGTGCTCCTTGGAGGCCAAGATAGCCAAATTTCATCTTTCATAATTTGGACATTTGTCAGGAGGGACCAGTGGCTGGAGAAGGGTATCATGTTTGGTAAGGTAGAGGGTCAGAGAAAAAGAGCAAGACCCCCTATGAGGTGGATTGACCAAGTGGCAGCATCGATTGACTCAAGTGTGGCAACAATAGTGAGGTTGGCCCAGGATCGGGCAGTGTTTCGTTCTGCTGTGCATAAGGTTGCTATGAGTCGGTGGCAACTCGAAGGCACTTAACAACAACAACATGGTCATTATGGTTACTATGGTTTTTATGGAATCCTGTTGTGGCGCTGTGGACTAATGCATCAGACTGCAAAGTCATTTGAACTGCAAGGTTTGTGGTTCAAGCTCACCAGCTGCTTCTTGGAAACCCTATACAGGCTCACTATGGGTCGGAATCGATTCGACGGCATTTAACAACAACAACAACAACATGGTTATTATTGCTGTGCCTAATCCAGTACTGTCCAATAGAACTTTCCAGTACTGTTCAATAGAACATCCATGGTTTATCACATGGTAGCTACTAGTAAGAATAAGTATTCTTTCATCATACTTATTAAACCTGCATGCTGAGCAAATAATCTGAGAAGCTGGGTTATGTGAAGAAAAATGTGGCATCATGATTGGAGGAAGACTCATTAACAACCTGTGGTATGCAGATGATACAACCTTGCTTGCTGAAAGTGAAGAGGACTTTAAAAACTTACTGATAAAGATCAAAGACCATAGCCTTTGGTATGGATTTTATGTCAATGTAAAGAAAATGAAAATCTCACCAGATAAACAACATTCTTATCAATGGAGAAAAGATTGAAGTTGTCAAGGACTTCATTTTTTTGCATCAACCATCAACACTCATCGAAGCAGCAGTCAAGAATTAAATGACGTATTGCATTAGGCAGATCTGCTGCACAAGACTGTTTAAAGTGTTGAAGAGCAAAGATGTCAGCTTGAGGACAAAGGTATGCCTGACCCAAGCCATGGTATTTTCAATAACCTCATATGTATGCAAAAGTTGTACAGTGTATAAGAAAGATAGTAAAAGAATTGGTGTATTTGAGTTATGGTGTTGGAGGAGATATTGAAAGTACCATGGGCTGCTAAAAGAACCTGTGTTGGGAAGAAGTACAGATATGTGTTGGAAGAAGTGCAGCCAGAGTGGTCTTTGGAGGCCAGGATGGCCAAACTTCGTCCCTCATACTTCAGACTTATTGTCAGAAGGGACCAGTTTCTGGAGAAGAATATCATGTTTGGTAAGGTGGAGGTTCAGAGAAAAAGAGGAAGACCCCCAGTGAGATGGATTGGCCAAGTGGCAGTATCAGTGGGCTCAAGCATGGCAACAATTGCAAGGTTGGCCTAAGACCGGGAAGTGTTTCGTTCTGTTGTGCATAGGATTGTTATGAGTCGGTACCCACTTGATGGCACCTAACAACAACAATCAAGCCACTAGTCATATATAGTTATTGAAGGCTTGAAATGTGGTTACTGTGATTGAGAAAATGATTTTTTTTTTTTAATTTCAGATAGTTTTAATCAATTCTGCATGAATAATTTATTTAGAAATATCAGAATGAGGCTAGTTCCTATAAGTTGGAGTTTAAAGATATCCAAATTGTCTGACTTTTCCAACATGTTATATCACTCCATAGTCCTTGATTATCAATCACCACTCTTCTCTTCCCTTAAATCCCAGGGTTCAGCTACACACTACAACATCTCACAAAACTCACAACTGTCAAAGGAAATGGCTCACAAAATTGTGGAAGATAACAAGTCCCAAATCTATAGTTCAGAGATCAGTCTAGAAGAATCTTCTCACCACATGTCTAAGTAGCGGAGGATTCCAAATCAGCATATCAAATGAAAGGCTGTTAATGCACCACGCTGCAGGAACTGTCAGGTGATGTGCCAAAATCCCATGAATGGACCATCAAATGTAATGAGCCAGATTCAAGATCCAGGACAAATTAGTCCTGTATATTAGAGTCAGACCCTGTCCCCAAGGGAAACTGAAGAGTCACAACCTTTAGTAAAGTGGAGGCATCCTTAATCCTTATTTCCACTATAATCCTTACTGCTTAATCCTATCTTAATATTTACTTATTAGTAACTCACTTCAAAATGACTCAATAATCACAGGTATAGAGACTAGGATTTACAATACATCACAGATGGATAAAATATGGCTAGAAGAGCCAAAATAAATAATTAGCTGTCCTACAAATTTTAATTAAATAACTGCATGTGGCTAATGGCTACCATATGTGACAATATAGGTATAATCCTCAACCAATAACCAGACCAGTCAGCTCAGACTAAATAGAATAAAATAGCAGTCATCAATCAAAACAGGAAGCATGTCATCATATAAGAAGTGAACAAAATATTTTCTCTGTAATGGAGATTAAATTTAAGAGGCAGCATCACTTTATGTAAAAGCTAGTACATTTGTAGAATTAATTCCCATTAGATTTAGCATAAGTTAGAAATGTATGTACCTTTAAAAAGCAAAGAAGGGAAGTATGGAAGACTAAATTATTATTTATCAAATATACATTCCTTTTCACCTTCCATTTCCATAGAAGGAGCATTCTTCTCTGCCCTGGTGACACTGAACTTGACCATATGACTTGCTTTGGCCCCTGGAATGTGGGTGAAATGTGTCCATAGGCATGCTTCTATCTATTCATCTCCCTGAGATTTCTGACCTCTCCCAAGCAAAAAATATGCTCCAGGTAGCTTCTTCCTCTTCATCCTAGTCCCAAAATAACCCACAGCCTAAAGCAGAGCAATCTCAGTCACCCATAAGCCTATGAGTGAGAAGCAAAAGATTAGTTTTGTATGCCAATGAGATTTTATAGATAATTTCTATGAATAATTATTTCCATAAAAAGCTAATACAGAAATTAATATTTATTGAGCACCTCCATGTCAATGTACTCTAAATATAAACTTGTGCTCCTAATAGTGAAAGAAATTATTTGAAATTATAACAGAATAGATTCCATCTGAGGTCTGTTTGTTCAGATAAATGAATGGATAAAATATGTATATTATTGTTAAGTGCCATCAAATCAATTCCAACTCATAGTGGCCTTGTATAGGAGGAGACGCTGTGAACTTTTATGGAGTCCAGCACATTAACCCTCAGAGCCCACCAGGACTCCAACAAAGTATCTATGGTGGGTCACAAAAGGAATGAGGCTACAGTGAGACCCACCTACTAAAGTTGATCTGGAGAAAGGCAGTCATGATCTTTTCCACAGCTGATTCTTGAAGCCAGTACTAGATAGGAATTGCTATCTCAGCTGAACTATAATCATCATTAGTATTTTACTGTCTGTCATCACCATGTTCTCATCCCATCTTTCAAGTAAAAATTTCCTCTAGAATCTTTACAAACATACAGAATATTCAGTATATAGATTCTTAAATACGTCTCACTCAAGTCTCAAAACTTTAAAATATTCATTTAAAATGCTGATATGTCAGATATGATTTCTTTAGAAACTAACTCTAAATATCCATCATCTCCCCTGAAACATACCTTTCCATTTTTCATAAAGTACTGAATTTGCTTTAATAAAACTTCTATTCAGTTTATAGCTGTCTCTGCCTACATTATAGAACCCATAAGAAATGTATCTCTAAAATGATATATTACCTTGTGAATAGTTTTCATGGGAAGGAATGCCAGAGTAAAAAGTATCTGGAAGATCTTATTTTAGGGGTGGGAAAGGATGATGAGTAAGCACTGGACTACCGACCACTGGACTCATGGTGTTGTGCTGTAGGTTTAAAACCACTAACTTCTCCTTGGAAACCCTATACAGGGTCACTATGAATCAGAACTGACTCAACAGCACTTAACAACAACTGACCACAAGGCTAGTGAGTCAAAATCACCAGGCACACACTTCAGAAACCCTATACAGGCTCACTATGAGTCAGAACCAACTCAGTGACAATAAAATCATTTAGAAAGTAAATTTTAGAAGAGAAATCCAAAACCATCTGTGAAACTCAATTAAAAGAGACTGAGCAAGTAAAGGTCAGTTTTGTTCATTTGCAGTCAAATTCTAACAGTCAGAAAAATTCATTATCCATCACTGTCCTGCCCACACTTCCACCATTCCCTAAGCCATAGGGGTCTCAGATCACAATACAGTATATGCATCTGTGGCTTTGACCCACAAAGGAGCTTCCATTACCCACACAATCATTTTTCTTCCAAGGAACAGACTTTTATCTCCATGACTATGGAGTAGGCAGGAAGAGCAATGTTCCACTGTCTCTATATTGTCCTCATCTCCTCCCTCTACAGTGGCTCAGTGAGGAGCCAGTGCCCATGCCCGTCCCCCAGTGAGACTTCAGAGGAAGCTAACAGCAAGATGCAGAGGCTGCTGCACCAAAGCCTGCGATGTGACCAGGCCCTGCTGTGATTGTCACTGAAGCAGAACAAAGCTTTCTTTCCCACTTGTGTAATACATTGTGTCACATCTGTCCCTAAATTGTGTTTCCTTGTAAACCTAACAACTTACAGTGATTTCTCTAAAGCAGTATTATTCATATTTCACTCCTAGCCTGGTTTTACTTAAAATCTGGGAAAATGATAGAAGTATTGCGCTACTCAGAATTGTCTAGTTGCATTGATATTGGCCTGTTGCCCCTGATCCAAACTTGAACTCCTCAGCTCTCTTGCCATGGAATGGGCATTTGTGGAATAGAACCATGACAACTTCACTCTCCAGCCATCAAATCTAATATGTCCAAAATGTCTGAATCCCAGAATGAACATAATTTAATCTCTTACACTAATATGGAACTTCTGCAACAGTGGCACTTAAAGAACATTAGAGAAAGTAATAGTTATTTAATGGAAATTCCATGGATGACTAAAATAAAAGCCAAAATTATCAGAGCACAGGTTCTTTCAGTACCTCCATGCCCAAAACAGCAGACCAGGACTTGTAGGAAAGATGCTTCTAGTACAATCATATAGACATCACTAGATTGTAAAGGCATCACTTGAAAATACAAAAGTAGTCTTGGAAATATAAAAGAATGATATGCTAGAAGCAAGAAGGGAACTAGAAGGTAAAACAAAGAGTTGATGTTGTTGTTGTTAGGTATTATTATTTCAGTTCTTATTGGTAGGAATCACATGCACACCACAAGGTAAAACTGCCCAGTCCTGCATCATTCTCACAACTGCTGTGTTTGAAATCATTGTCGCAGCCACTGTGCCAGTCCACTCTCACTAAGGGTCTTCCTCTTTTCCCTTACTTTACCAGGACCCCTAGTGTGGTACTGTAAGATCAAAACTGGACTGCTAACTACAAGGTCAGTGGCTCAATCCCATCAGCTGCTCCTCAGAAATGCTATACTGAGTCGCTATGAGTCTAAACCGACTCAATGGCACTTAACAACAACTACTTTACCAAGCACAGTGTTCTTTTCCAGGGACTGAACTCTCCTGATAACATGTCCAAAGTATGTGAGACAAAGTCTCATCATCCTCACGTCTAAGGAGCATTCTGGCTGTACTCATCTAAAAGTTATTCGTTCTTGTGTCAATCCATAATATGTTCAATATTCTTTGCCAGGCTGAAATTCAAATGCATCAATTCTTCCTTATTCACTGTGCAGCTTTCACATGCATATGAAGCTACTGAATATATCATGGCTTGGAACAGGCTCACCTCAGTCCTCAAAATGACTTTGTGTTCTTTAACACCTTGTTAAAGTTGTTGTTAGGTGCCCAGGAGTCTGTTTCTACTCATAGTGACTCTGCATAATAGAACAAACTACTGACCAGTCCTGCTCTATCTTCACAATTGATGTTATGCTGAAGCCCACTGCTGATGCCACATTGGGAGTCTTCCTCTTTTTTGCTGATCCTCTCTACCAAGCATGATGTCCTTCTTCAGTCACTGGTCCCTTCTAACAATATGTCTGACGTATGAGAGAAGTCTCCCCATCCTGGCTTCTAAGGAGCACTCTGGCTGTACTTCTTCCAACACAGATTTATTGGTTCTTCTAGTAGTCCATGGTACTTTTAATATTCTTCTCTAACACCAGAACTCAAGTGCATCATTTCTTCTACAGTCTTCCTTATTCATACTGAAAATACCATGGCTTGGGTCAGGTGCAATTTAGTCATCAAACTGATATCTTTGCTCTTGAATACTTTAAGAGGTCTTGTGTAGCAAATTTGCCTATTGCAACATGTCATTTGGTTTTTTGACAAGTTTTGTCTTTGACAACTTAAATCTTTTCTTCATTTATCATAATGTTATGTACTGGTCCAGTGGTGAGGATTTCTATTTTCTTTACATTTAGGTGAAACCCATGCTGAAAGTTGTGATCTTTGCTCTTTATCAATAAGTATTTTAAGTCCTCTTCATTTTCAGAAAGCAAGATTGTATCATCTGCATATTGCATATTTTAATTACTCTTCCTCCAATCCTAATGCCATGTTTTTCTTCATATGATCCAGTTTCTCAGATTATTTGCTCAGCATACAGACCAAATAAAACCTTAAACAACTCTTTTGCAGTTTATTTTCTCAATGAAATATGTCATTTTTTATTTC
Organism: Chrysochloris asiatica; assembly: GCF_000296735.1. NCBI lineage: Eukaryota > Metazoa > Chordata > Mammalia > Afrosoricida > Chrysochloridae > Chrysochloris > Chrysochloris asiatica. The sequence goes on from NW_006408880.1 coordinate 351,807, forward strand.
CTGACAGACACTACTATTGGTGTTGCTTGTGGATACAAGTAAAATGAAATCTTTGACAACATTAATATTTTCTCATTTTATCATGATGTTGCATAATAATCCAGTTGTGACAATTTATTTCTGTTGTTATAATCCATACTGCAGACTGTATTCCTTAATCCTCATCAGTAAGTGCTTCAAGTCCTCTTCATTTTCAGATTTGTGACATCTTCATATGGCAGATTGCTAATGATCCTTTCTCTAATCCTGATGACTAAGGTTTTTATGAAGAGAATAAGGGCCCCAGAGGTCAAGGAATGAACTAAGAGCTGGTAAACAAATATTCTATCAATTAATGGAACACTTGAAAAAAATGAAGCCAATAGGCCAAGAAACATGATGAAGCACTTTACTTTCTCTGGATTGTGACTTGACCAAAGTCACTCTCAGAGAGTTAGCACTCAAATCATGTCCTCCTCTTATAGGTCATCACCCCGTGTGAAGGAGGCATGGGATAAGAATTGCCTTTGCAGTTGGTCCAAACAACAAAAGTATATACTAAGTATTTCCATTTACAGAACACTATTATTCTAGAGCATAGTAATGGAATTATTTATAGTTGCTTTAGGGATACAGACTGATTGAGAAGTGATATGAGAGAAATTTCTAGTATGATAGAAATACTTTGTGACTTGAATTTGGAGTGGCTTAAACAAGCGATTGAATTTACCAACACAGATGAAACAGATACTTTAGACCTGAGCATTTCATTATATGTAAACTATACCTCATTCAATTTTATTAATATGTAAAAAAAAAACCTGATGCACAAGTAAACCTATATAGAACTCCATTCAAGTCAGGGCTAAACCACCTCTACAGGGAATCTTCTTCACCACAAAACACCTGTGGAAAACTGGTTTTTCTTTCCTTGACTGCTAGAAATTAGACCATAAGCTTCTGACTAACAGCAGCCAACTAACATCTTCCCTGTTGTTAGGTGCCATCGAGTCGGTACCAACTCATAGCAACAGCAGAACAAAACACTGCCCGATCCTGGGCCAATCTCACTATTGTTGCCACGATTGAGTCCATCAATGCTACCGCTTGGTCAATCCATCTCGTTGGGGGTTTTCCTCTTTATCTCTGACCCTCCACCTTACCAAATATATCCTTTTCCAGGGACTGGTCCCTCCTGACAATATATCCAAAGTATGAGAGATGAAGTTTGG